>NW_006291549.1:133518-152593 GCF_000327345.1 Myotis davidii
CAGCCCACAGTCCGCATCGGCCTTGGACCCCACGTGGGTGGGGTCACTCAGTGGGCGGAGTCACCTCGCACCCCGAGGCTTCCCGGGTTGGCCCACCCTCCGGTGAGGAACCTGAGGTCCCGGCTTCCAGCCCTCTGCAGAGGGCAGGTGCTCCCCGGAGCCCAGAGAGGGCCGGCTGGACGAGGCCAAGGTCAAAGCCGCGCTACCCCTGGGTCCTCTGAAGCGTCCACATGGTCCTTGGACTGAGGCCAGTCCTCTTCCCTCGCAGGTGGACACCGGGTCTCACAAGATGGTGTGGCCAGAGTGCCTTGTGTCACTGTCACCGGTCACCCAGAGGCCTCTGTCATAGGTCCGTCAGTGGCATCATCTTCAGACACGGGGATGCCGTGTTTGCTTCCGTGTATTTTTTTTTTGTATCCTAACCCGAGGATATTTTTCCATTGATTTTTAGGGAGAATGACAGCGAGAGGGAAAGACAGAGAGGAACATCCATGTGAGAGAAACACATCAATTGGTTGCCTCCTGCAGGAGCTCTAACCCGGGCCCTGGCCAGGGAGGAGCCTGCAGCCCAAGTACATGCCCTTGACCAGAATGGAACCCGGGACCCTTTGGTCCGCAGGCTGGTGATCTAACCACTGAGCCAAACCTGCTAGGGCTGCTTCCAAGTATGTGTGAAAACTAAAAGAAAAATCATGGACACATATTTATACTACTTAGTGCTCCTCTACCCCTCCTCCCACTGCCCTGTCACCTTTATGTCCCCAACATCCCACACTGACCCCTTTTGTCACTCCAAACCTAGGTGTATAATATGTGCTTGATGAGGGGTGCTGTTTACTTCAAGGCTGGATCCCAGCACCTGGAACATACGGTGTCCTGTATGTAGTAGGTGCTCAACAAATACTTGTTGCCTGAGTTTAGAAATTGATTCTTGCTTCTAACATGTAAAATAATCGAAGTATCCAACTGGTAAATTCAAAGCTATATTTCGGGGGGAGGGAGTGTCAGCTTTATTTTACATACCATAAAATTCACCAAGTTTAAGTGTATAATTGGATGACAAATGTTTACAAAACACCAACCTGAAGATAATACAGAAACCCCCCCCCCCCCCCAAAAAAAAAAAAAGTTTCCTGTACCTCTTTGCTGTTAATTTCCTATCCCCAGTCCCTGGCCTCTGGCAACCACTGATCTGCTTTCTATCATCATCATTTACCTTTCCTAGAATTTCATATAAATTGAATCAGAGCATGTAGTCCTTTGTGGCTGCTCATGAAAGACTAATGGTCATCAAGTGATAACTATAAAAGTAGCTAACATTTATTGAGTATTTCTTCTATGCCAGGAGTATGCTAAGCCCCTTGCATATAGGATTTCATTCATCCTTCATAACCCCATGAAGCAGGTGCTGTCAACTTCAGATGAGTAAATCCAGGCTCAGAAAGTTTAAGTAACTTGCATGAGGTCAGGCAGCTATGAAGCAAGTAGGGTTGCCAGAATCTGAGCTCCAGCAGTCTGACTCGGGGTGTGGCTGGTAACCATTTCTTTGCACTTCCTCCAGCCACCCTCCCTCTCTGTCTCCCTATTTGTTTCAGTAGAGCAATGCCTGAACACGTCAACTACACATATTTTCAGTGAATCATCTTTGCATCCTTCCATTGCTCTACAATTTTAATGAGTCTGTATGTAACTTTATACTAGAGAAATAAATAACATGGCTTCTACCCTATAAATCCCATTTTTAAAAAAAAACAAGTTAGATTGTGGTGATGGTTGCACAACTCTATGAATTTACTACAAACCATGAATTGTATACTTATAATAGGTGAGTTTTATAGTTTTGCACATTATATCTCAGTTAAAGTCTTTTTAAGAACTGGTTAACACACCTGTTGGGTGTCCTTAGAATCAGATATAGGGGGCTGAAGGGGAGGGGACCTAGAGATCATTTAATTCAAATACCCCTGGAAGTTTCCATTCATCCCCACAACCTCCTGTTTATACTTTACTTCCCGAGACCAGATTTCCTGTGTGAGTCCAGATTCTACTCTGTATTACACATGCACGATTCCGTTTTATAAAATTCATTGGTTCTTATCTTTTTGACATCTCCTTGCTGCCTTCTTCCTCCCCCATATGCTTCCTTATTGTTTTATTTCTGAATTTCAACTCCTCAAATTTTGAAGAGATACACAAAAACTTGGCTCTAACTACTGTCATGATTATGTTATAATGAGAAGCAAATCTAATTTTCCAAAAATCTATTCTTGTAGACGAAGGTTGGTGGGTTATTTCTTTTAACACTGGGGATCAAATCTGAAGCCCTAGATGTTTTAAATTCACATCACTAGACGTGCAATATCACCTCATATTTCTGAGGAAGCTAATTATAAACACTGAATGAATAAATGTGTTCTAGCCACTAGAACATCTAATCAAATTTGCTTTGCTCCTGGCAAATGCCAACTTTCTCTTCCTGCACATGTGTGATTTTACAAGATCATGAATCACAAAAAAGAAAACAGCTTTTTTCCAAAGAACAATTAGGATGGATTCATTTTTATTAAAAAATTTCCCTTGCCGGTTTGCTGATAATAAACTTTGTAGATTACTCAGATATTGTGTAACTAGCATAGGGATTAAGCAAGCAAAGTATCTGAATTTTTTTTGTCATTGAAGGCACACCGGCTGGGAGCTGTTTGGGTTTCAAAATAAATCTAATATTGCAGAAATCTAATCTTTATTATTCCTGAACTTGTTATCCTTAGTGAATGCAAGGATACTTTTTCGTTGATACTTGATTTAAATAAAAATTGCATTTTCATCATTTATGTAGTGGAGAGAGAATGGTTTTGCATTAAAATGTTTCAGATGTTCATATTCATAAAGTAACTGCTCCTTGTAAAATCATGCATTCGTCAATGGCTTTGCCTCACATTTACTCTTAATTCCTCAAAGAAAAAATCAATAAAATATATTTAAAAAAAAAAATGTTTCAGATGTTCATATTCATAAAGTAACTGCTCCTTGTAAAATCATGCATTCGTCAATGGCTTTGCCTCACATTTACTCTTAATTCCTCAAAGACTTCCCCTTCTAAAATAGCCCCTCCTTCTCAATCCCATGCTACCATGTCATCCTGCAGCCTACACTTATCACTATCTGGAACTATCTTGTTCATTTATATATTTACTTGTTTTTTGTTTGTTTTGTTTTATTTAAGATTACTATATTTCCTTACAAGAGGAAAAGTTTAACAAATTTTGCAGGTGTCAATCAACCCTTGCTCAGATTAGGCACACATCAAATCTAGCTTTATGGGAGTTTTATTCAGAAGCAAACTTAACTATTATTAATGCAAACATCAAGATACTACACAAAACATCCACAAGTACTTTTTTTTCCCTTTTTTTAAAATATATATTTACTTGTTGATGGTCTATCTCCCTCAATAACAACACACACACACATTATAAGGTAAACTCTCTGAAGGAAGTAACCTTGTGTTTTGTGTTTACAACAAAACCACAGTGCCCAACATGTAATGGATACTTAATAAATGAATATTGAGTGAATAAATGAAAGTAGTAAAAAGTTCATAGTATACAGAGCATTTTGTTCAGACCTTATAATACTAATGCTTTAGCATATGATTTTTTTAAATTGAGAAAACTGGTAATAATGAAGACTAAAGAATACAAATTACATAAAGTCTAAAAATTAAATACTATTTTTTTAGGGTAATGTGGCAGGCAGGATGACAACTTTTTTTTTCCTTTTTTTATTATTATTAAGGTATTACAAATGTGTCCTCAGCCCCCCCATCAGGATGACAACTTTAATGCCTACTCATTTTTGCAGAATTATACAAGAGCTAAGCACTTAGAGGTCCCTCAATGTCCTAAAGGGGATTAATTCATATCCCTGGGAGAGATTTAAATGCAAGAGGGAAAAATTCATCATTTATTGGAGGCTGAAATCCTCCTTAAGAAGATCCTCATTCTAGGAATTTGGAGCTGGGTAAACATTTATTTTGCCCTGTTTATCAGTTCTTTGTTCACTTTTTTCACATACATACATACATACAATAATTTCAATCACCTTACTATTTATTTTTACTATACACTTTAAATTTGATTAACTTTTTTTTTTCACATGAGGAAAGTGAGACCCAGAGAAGAGAAAAGCAAAACAAAGACTAATTTTGACAACATGAGACTTCAGAGTGGAATGTTGAGGATTTAAAAAACAAGAATAAATAAAGCAATCTGTGGTAGAGCCTGCTCGTTGCCACCTGCTGTTTATTCTCTCTTTGCTTCATTAGCAAGAGAACCTGATTTTATATTGAGCAGCATGGTGCCTGCCTAAAAAATAACATTTTCAAGGATTCCTTTACAACTAGAAATGACCAGTGTAACCAAATTCTGGCCAATAAAATATATTTTACTCCCAAGAAGGCTACTTAAAGGGCTTGTGACCTTTTGCCCTTCTGCCTCTCCTCCTCCCCATAGTCTGGAACAGATATGATGGTTGGAACTCCTGCCACCCTATTGGGCCATGAAGTAATACCTTGAGAATGGAAGCCATGAATTAAAATACTGGAGCAAAAAGACAGAAGGAATCTGGATTTTTGATAACTGTGGAAGGGAGAGAGAAAGACATAGAAACATCGATTGGTTGCCTCTCTTATGTTTCCCAAGCGGGGACCAAACCTACCACCTAGGCATGTGCCCTGACTGGGAATCAAATCTGAGACCTTTTGGTGTATAGGATGAGGCTCCAACCAGTTGAGCCACATCCACCAGGGCATGAAGGCATCCTATATAATAAAGAGCTAATATGCAAAAAGGTCATCACAACCTCACACCTTACAGCTCAGACACTCAACACTCAGGAGAGAGGAACGGGAACCAGCCAGACATAAATGAGCTTGCGAGAGAGGAATGGGGACAAGCCAGGCACAAATGAGCTGGCGAGAGAGGAATGGGGAACATCCAGGCACAAATGAGCTCACGAGAGAGGAATGGGGAAAAGCCAGGCGGCAGCCTGGGAGAGGGACAAGCCACCTGCCCCGCAGTCCTGGGCACCAGCAGCTATGCCTGTGCCTGTGCCTGCATCTGTACCTGCAACCCGGGAAAGGGACAGGCCGCCTGCCCTACGGTCCCGGGCATCTGTGGCTGCAGCCCAGGGAAAGCTGTTCGCCCATGGTCCCCTGCAGCTGTGCTGGCCTGGGCGAAGCCAGCCTGGGTCCTGGGTGTCTTCAGCTAGCCAGAGGGAGGGAATCCTGGGTCCCGGGTGCAGGGTGAGGCAGAGGCAGTTAGGGGCAATCAGGCCAGCAGGTGAGCAGTTAGGGGCAATCAGGCAGGCAGAGGTGGTTATGGGCAATCAGGCAGGCAGGCAGGCTAGCGGTTAGGAGCGAGTGGTCCCGGATTGCAAGAGGCAGTCAGACATCCCCTGAGGGGGTCCCAGATTGGATAGGGTGCAGGCCAAGCGTAGGGACCCCCCCCTGCACGAATTTCGTGCACTGGGCCTCTAGTTTAGTAAATAGATAATTATCTTTGGCTATCTTCAGCAATTCTATTCTCATAGCCTCTTTTGGACCTAGTACAGTATTTATAACACATTTGATTGGACACTTCGGGGTTCTATCGGGCAGTTCCTTCACTCACCTAAAGAAGGAGATACAGATACAAACCTTCTTCCTAAAACTTACCCCTAGTAACATCTATATTCTAAAATCGGTTTGACTTGGCGCTACAGCGATTAGTTCTAAGATCTCTAAAGCAATGGTTCTCAAACTTGAGTGGTATTAGAATCACCTTCAACGGCTCCAAAAACACAGATTCCTGGCCCTGACCCCCAGAGTTTCTGATTAGATAGATCTGGGGTAGCACCTGCTTGTGCAGTGGCTGCTGCTACTAATTCAAGAGCCATGCCTTGCGAACCACTGCTCTAAATCATGGTAAGTAACTCAAGTCCCTGGGACACAAGCAGCCTACCTGCCAGACAGAGCCCCACTAAGATTTCAGGAGAAAACACTAGTAAGGTGCAACTTAGCACACAAAGTCTGACATTAACATTAACATTCCATCTCAATGAAAATCTGTGACTGTTTCCTCCCTGACATTCCTCCAATAACAATCTAAGTGGTTAGAATATACCTTTGTTTTCTGTGACCCAATAAAATAACTTGCATTTCATTTCCAAGAATGTTTATTTATTGTAAAAAAAAAAAAAAAAAAAAAAAAGGTAGTTCCTCACTTCTCCAAGGGAGCCTGACTCTGGCACTGACACTGGGCTCCCAATAAGACAGCCTCATTTCCTAGCTTCTTTTTTTTAAATATATTTTATTGATTTTTTACAGAGAGGAAGGGAGAGGGAGAGAGAGTTAGAAACATTGATGAGAGAGAAACATTGATCAGCTACCTCCTGCACACCCCCTACTGGTTAGGGCATTTTCCTAGCTTCTTGAGACCTGGACTTGTGACCTTGAACAACTCACCTTAATGCTTTCAGCTTTTTGTCTAATGTAGAATGGGGGTTTTGTGTATATAACTACCCATTTCTAGAAGACTACAATCCTGGGATTCTAATAGTTGAACTGAAGAAAACTCTCCTTCACTTGTAGTTACAACTGAGAGTGGGGTGTGGTGACTGGAAGGAGCCAAGTAGATGACTTTACATATTCCCAAATCACCAGGTATCGCAAGGGGTTTTCCAAAAAAAAAGTCATACTGCTCATGTGTTGGGGGGAGGGAGGGCTTTTAAAGTGAAATAATTTATGCTATTCTACCTACTATATTCTATCTCTTTATACTATCTCTAGACTGTCACCTCTTTCTGATGTTTCCAGCTGACTCGGAATTCCCCATTGATTTCTCAGCAGAAAGTTTTCTCTGGAAGCATATTTAAATACTAGTGGCCCTGCGCACAAATCCGTGCATGCGTAGCTTGCTGCCGCTTGCCTCAGCTGGCCACCCCGCCCTCTTGTAGCTCTCTGCCTGCTGCCCCACCCTCCTGTAGCTCTCCACCACCTGTAGGTAGGTCCTGATGTTACAGCATCCCAGCTAATTTGCATATTCCTCTATTATTATAATAGATTGAAAAAAGCAGACTGCAAGGGGATGGCCTCCAGGTGCAGTCTGGGAACCTCTGATCCACTCAGCAGTTAAGCCCACGTTGGAGGCAGCATAGTATGGTTCCTGTATATCTGAACTATTTTATCATCTGCTAAGCACTTTCACAACATACGTGTGAGCTAGGCAGGGTTTACATTTTACAGATGAGAAAACCGAGCTTCCCATATGTTTAATGGCTCACCCAAAGTCATTAGTCAGTGGGAATAAACCACAAGCTAAAGCCCTTTTCTGAAAGGTATTTTATAAAGGGTATAACTGAGGCCTGGACCATGTATTTCAGAGAGATTAGGAAAGGCTCAAATACCCTAAATCTGCCTCAGTACAATAAACACACCCCCAGAAACTTGTGAGCTCCCTTACCACTCACCCGACTGGCTGGCTATTTTGTCTTCATCAGGCAATTCCAAGGCCTTTAGAGACATAGACCCAGGTGAACTCAAAAACGTACTTTTCTGGCACTGTTCACACACAAGGGATCTATAAAAATTATAGATATCAAACTGTGAAGAACGTAAAATAAGTCCAGAGAAGACCCAACTGCGGGTAAAAACTCTCAACCGAAAACAAAACAAAAACCCACCTGAAGGCACTGGGAGAGACCCAAAGAAGGTAGATACTGAAGGCGGTTGGGGTCTCATGCTGAGAGGGAAATACTCTGTGACTTTCTTGTTCTCGATGGCATGACCCTGAGGATAGCCTATGCAGTTTGATTGACTGAAAGAACTCAAGTTCAGAGCAACTAGAAATTAAGAAGAGATGTCCAGGACAGGAAGCAGTAGGGGGGCCTTCAACTTGTATGGGTATAAACTCTTGCCCAAATCTCCGACTGACCCTGAAAGGTGCACATGTGAGGCTGACTCAAACCAGCCCAGTGAACACTGAAACAGCAGAACTGAAATTTCCGCAGCCACTCAGCACAGGAGGAAGAGTGTTTGCTGCTTGCCTTCAGCCCAGTTAACTGATTTAAAAAACAATAATAATTCAATATTCTTCAGAAAATATAAAAGAATCTAACTCAAACTCTGGCTTATCTGAGTCCGAACCTTTTTTCCTAGCATTTTACTTCTTTACACTCTTCTTTTTGAGCATTGTAGGTGGGGATGAGAAAGATTGGCACATCTTTCTTGGGAAGTTTCCCAAAAGGGATCACAAGAATTTTAATTTTTTATTATATTTACTGGGTGACATTAGTTAATAAAAACACACAGGTCTCAAGTGTACAACTCATGAAAACATCCTAACTTTTGATCCAATCATTCTAGGATCCTCTCTAGGATCTCATCTTTAGAGATAAGCAGTCAAGGTGCAAAGATACATGTAAAACTTTTTAAATTGTTGCACTGTTTTTAATTTTTTAAATTGCATATTAACTATCCAGTAGGCAAAGATCCAAAAGTTTGATAAAACATGATGTTGGAAAAAATTTTACCAAAACAGTAACCCTAATGGTTTTCTGAGTGGTGGAATTTTGAGTGTTTTTCCACTTTCTCCTTCATATAGTCCTCTGTTATTTACATTATTTTGCAATGAACTTGTATTGCTTTTAAAATTAGAAAAAATAATAATGCAGTTTATTCTTATTGTTCACAGTAGTTATGTTCTATAAAGTTGTCACAAACACTGAATTAGCAAAGAGGGAAAATGGGTTAGTTTCCTGTGAGCTTCTGGTCACATTTTATTTTAAAAAAAATAAGCGTTTATTGATATTTTAGAGACAGGAGAAGGGAGTGGGAGAGAGAGAGAGGGAGATAGAGAGAGATTAGAGAGATACATCCATCAGCTGCCTCTTGCACACTCCCTATTGGGGATCGAGCTGGCAACCCTGGCATGTACCCTGACCAGGAATCAAACTGGTGACCTCCCTCATTTTTACCTGGCTAGTTTGCAGACTGGATGGGTTATAAGAAGGTACATAGTTCTTCCAAGTATCCTGAGGATTCAGGTGGGGAGGATATCTGCTTGTTGGATGAGAAAAGTAGCTCGATGGGCTGGAGGGAGAATAGCTTGTGTTGGAAATGGCAACGGTGAGGGTGGAGGTGTCTGAGTTGAGATGACTGTAGAAGATAGAAAAGGAAAGAGACTCGTTAGCTGTTTTCTTTAATGCTCCGTAGGCTGATCCTAAAGAATGCTGTGAAACGATAAAAATGATAGCTATTCATTCCCTCCCCGCACCCCCACGATTTAACCAAACTCTCCTAAAATAGCAGTTAGTGTTTTATTCTCAATGCCAGTACTGCTAAGCGTGCGCGCGCGCACACACACAAACACACACACACAAACACACACACACACACACACACACACACGCAACCCTCACTATAGGGAATCACACATCTTGCTTTCTAGATCTGTGAATGATTAAAAGACAAGTTTCTCTTTCATATGATTAAAGTTTCTCTTTCAATGACTCAAAATGAATTTTCAACTGAACCACACTGGCCAGGACCTAGTCACATTTTTTTGTCAACTGATCAAAACATAACCTTGTCTTATGTGTGTTTCCATTAAAGACAGGTTTTTATTTAATATATATTGTCGACTCGTCAACACTGAATGCACAGCAGCTCTATAACTCAAGCCCGAACAAAGCTTATCTACACACACACACACACACACACACACACACACACACACACACGTATTTTTTTTCTGTAAGGAACATCACAGCGTTCCTGTACCTCCGAACTAGAGAGCACTTCTACACTTTCCTTGAGGGCCATGTCAGGCAGTAAATTCACTGACAAAAGTGTGAAACACGTGGCACTAAATAGACTACAAAAAGGACGCAGGTTTGCAGCATAAAAGCGAAACGAGAAGGCAGGCATTGCCTGCTTTGACCTCAGCTGGGAATGTCAGTGTCGGGTGACTCAAAGTTTCCACTGCGTCGCACACTATGATTTAGATTTTAGAACATATAACAATAAAGTTCTAAAATTGTAATTTTAGCCGAAACCTGTTTGGCTCAGTGGATGGAGCGTCGGCCTGCGGACTGAGGGGTCCCAGGTTCGATTCCGGTCAGGGGCATGTACCTGGGTTGCAGGCACATCCCGGGTAGGAGATGTGCAGGAGGCAGCTGGTCGATGTTTCTCTCTCATCGATGTTTCCAACTCTCTATCCCTCTCCCTTCCTCTCTGTAAAAAATCAATAAAATATATTTTAAAAAATAAAATAAAATTGTAATTTTAAAGTGTCAGAAAGTTAAAACCATGACTGATACAAGTAAATTATATTTGAAATATATATATAATATATGAACACATGCTAAACACCTACTTAATTCATTAATAAGGGACCCAGCAGAATCGTGATGCTGGCTCCAAGGAGCACAGGAGAGACCTCAAAAGCCACAAGTACTGATTTTGGGGTGACACTAACTTATAGCAAGTGGATGAATTCAAAATACCAAATCCGTAACAATGAGGTCTGACTGCATAGGTATTTTCACCATTTGAAACTAGAGTACAAAAGCTTTTTTAAAAAACAACTATGCAAATTTTGCCTCAGGTATTGGCCCCTGAGCTCTAGAAGACAGGGATGATTTAGCCTTCTTCACTAGACATCTGACAGCTAGCTAAGTGCCTGCAGTCAGTGCTCAATAAATGTCCTTTTCTCACTATCACCCACTTCTCTGAATGACAAACTTCAGGGCATAGAAAGATGGGTCCTCAGTCCTGTAACAAAGTTCTGTTGTTTGGAAATCACCTAGTGGAAGCATGAGCCACCAGAGGGGACATCCGCCGTTGATTTTAGCCACCCAGTATCTAAAACTGTATCCAGAGAACTCCACCTATAAGGCAAAGTTTACCTCCCTCTCGAAAAGCTGAAAATCTCAGACTTGCTTCCTCTGCCTCCTTTGTAGCTAGAACGCAAACTAGGACCTAGGTTCCACCAACCAATTCAAAGCTTGTCCCTGAACCAGCAGGCTGCAAGCCATTTCCAGAAGCAGCTGTAGCAAAAGTCGAGCAATGGCGGTCAGCGTCCATCCAGTTCACCAGCTGTAGCAGCCCCAGCTGCAGGGCCTGTGGTCAGTGGGACAGCGCTGTGGCCTGACAAAGGGCATCGTTTCTGGTTGTGAAGTCTCTGAGTTGGTTCTCTGAGGCCTTTGGAAAATAAGCCCATGGCTCACGCCTACTGATTTGCCCTAACACATGTAAGAGTCCCTAAAATAGATGGACCAGCAGACACCAAAAGTTCCAAGTTCTACTTACATGGGGACAAGGAAATATCTGTTTGGCTTAAACAAAATAGGTTGGTTTAAGCAAAATAGGAAATTTATTAACCTACCAAATTCAAACTCCAAGGATGAAGCAAGCACTGGCCATGTAGATACAGAGGTTTAAACTAGGTATCAAGAACTCAGCCTTTAAAAAAAAAAATACCTCAGCCCCTCTTTCCGTAGCGCAGCTCTATTTTTTTGTTTCTCTCTCTGTGTACTGTGTGTGTAATAACAATGCTTTCTGGCAAACTCTGCTCTTTTGTTGGAAAAACTAGAGTTTTCCAACTCTAGTTGGACCCAGTGCACAGATTTGTGCACATTGAAAGGAAATTAATTAGAAGGTGGCCAGTGGGGTGGGACTGGGTGAGATGGGCCTGACATGCTCTGGAGCCAACCTCCCGTGGGCCCTCCCCGGTATCTGCAGAGTGAGCAGGTTCCTTCCGGCAGGTGGGGTCCCTTGGCCTGGCCTGCTGGGATTGGGCTGAAACCGGCTCTCCAACATCCCCCAACGGGTCCCAGAGTGTGAGAGGGCACTCTGCAAAGTTGCTGTCGTACAGGGTGTGGAACACAAATGCAAGTGTGCAGTAAACCAGATTCGGGGCTGACGGTGCCCCAGCAACAATATAACCATGGCCAAAGGTGGAATGGTGCGGCCCCACAAGGAATCAGGCTCCCTCCTCTCTGGTTTCAGGGTGTGTTACCTGAGAACTGCTGCTGCCAAGTCACTGCAGCTCAGCAGCGCCTACATTGAGCATCTGCCCCCTGGTGGTCACTGTGTGTCATAGTGAGCAGTCGGACAATAGGAGGGACACTTAGCATATTAGCCCTTTATATATATAGATGGCTGCCAGCAGTTCCAGGATTATACTGCTTTCTCTTAGCAACCTCAGTGCAGCGTGATACTCTCTACCAATGGTTCTGGCAAAAGTCCTGGCATTCACTCTAATTGGACCAAGTGGGGTCATATACCTAGCACAGAAACAGCCAGCCACAGTGACCAGAGGAATATAATATTCTGATTGGCTGCTCTGAGTAGTGTGCTGAGCCTAGATTTGGGGAGACTCATGCAGTCTCCCTGGGAAAATCAGGTACTGCTACCAAAAGAAGACTGAATGGGCACAGGATGGGTACATAATAGGTGCTATAAACATTAATATAATCCATAGGGCAATTGTGGAGAAATATGTAACCAAGTAAGGAATTTTAGAAAAGGTCCCAATGATAAGACAAAAATCTACCAGGCTTGCCTTACTATGAAAGGACCATCTTCCTTCTGAGTGCCTGGTAAGGTTCAAAATAGTACGCTTTTAGCCATATACTACTCTTATCCATCATGCCCACATGTATGGGCATCTAAAATTAGCCAAAGCTTTGTGACTCTGGATTACTTTTACACTATTAGCAAAATGTTACCAAATGTGAACTCTAAGAGGAAAAAAACCTTTCAACAATATATGGTTTCCTTTCCTTTCCTATTGCTGGAGCATGTTTATATTTTCTTTGTTTTTTTGCCTCATGTATCAAATCCTTGGAGATTTGCTATCTTCCCAGATGGGATGAAGCTCTCGGGACAGCCATTTCACCTTCCGCATTTCTTCTCCCAATTAGCCATTTCTCTGGAGAGTTTCTGGTTTCCGCAGCTTGAGTGAAACAGTAAAAAGCACAAAGTACAGTGTGAAGAGAATCAATGCCTGCAGATTTTTTTATATTTTTTTTTTTAAAGGAAGGGAGAGAGAGAGATAGAAACATCAATGATGAGAGAGGATCATCATTAATGGGCTGCCTCCTGCAGGCCCCCCACTGGGGATTGAGCCTGCAACCCTGGCATGAGGCCTTGCCCAGAATGAAACCTGGGACACTTCAGTCCGCAGGCTGACACCCTATCCACTGAGCCAAACCGGCTAGGGCTCCACACCTACAGATTTAATCTGCCTCTTACTGTGACGGGCGCCTCAGGAGAAACTGAAATGGGACACCGATTTTTGGCTGCTCCACAGTTTGCGATGGATAAAGGGATATATTGAAAAACCATCTCCTCCACCATGTTGTGAGGGATTCAAGGACTTCGACTGCATGTCTCTCTCCACAGCACCCAGCAGTGGGAGGGCCTAACAGATGACGGATTCTGACCCCGAATTGTTCGCATCAAGTGGAAGCATAATCCCCAGTGTGGGGCATGCTGGTATATGAATAACCAAAACGTAACACAGAGGGTATAAACAAAAGGATTTCAGGATTACAAAGAAGGAAGCAATTTCATGCAGCTGAGGGACAAGAAACCTTTACTAAGGAAGTAGCTTTAACAGAAGGAGAAGAAGGGGGTGGGGGGTATCAGGAAATGCCAGCCAGAGAAACTCTGAGAAAGAGAAGACCAAAAAAGAGTTGAATTTTTGAAATCTTAATCACTGACACCAGAATAGGACAGAACATTCTTTGTTTGGAGAAGTACTTTGGTAAGCTACTGGAATTCAGGGTAAGGACTTCAAGTTCATGGATGACTACATGCCCAAGCAAGCATCATGATTCCTACTCTGTACTGGGTGAGCAGGGGAGGGCATCTGACACACAGCCAAGTTGGGGGACCGACACCCTGAGCCATACACCCTCCCATATCACACCAGAATACACTAAGGCAGTTTGGGAAATGGCAAAGAGTTCAAAGGGGCTGCAATGCTGGGATTGCCGAGGCATGTCATGGAAGACAGACTGAAAATATAAGTCAGGTCCATATCATAAAGTACAAAACGTATAATATAAAATCTGGAGTTTTTTCTGATACCAATAGCCTCAGACATGGCTCTTTCCAGTAATGTTCCCACTATCCACTTTTTTTTTTTTTTAACAGCGATCCTGTGTACACTTTACCCAGTTTCCCTCAATGGTAACATTTTGCAAAGCTGTAGTATTAAATCACATCCAGAGCCCTGCTGGCATGGCTCAGTGGTTGAGCATCGACCTAAGAACCAGGAGATCACAGTCGATTCCTGGTCAGGGCACATGCCTGGGTTGCAGGCTTGATCCCCAGTGTGGGGTATTCAGAAAGCAGTCGATCAATGATTCTCTGTCATCATTGATGTTTCTACGGCTTTCTCCCTCTCCCTTCCTCTCTGAGGAAGGTATTTAAAGATATATATATCTTTAAATATATATATATATTTAAAGATAGGACTGTGGCTCAGTCAAGAGACTTGATGTTCACTCTATATTATCTGTGCTATATTTATATTATTTATTTAAGCACTTATTTTTACATATTTTTAAAGCTATTTTTTCTCTTTTCCCCCCCTTAATCCGTACCCAAGGATATGTCTACTAAGTAAAGAAAGAGAGAGGAAGAATGAGAGAAAGAAAAACATTGATGTGAGAGAAACATTGATCTGCTGCCTCCTGTACACACCTGGGATCAAATGCACAACTCAGGCATGTGCAGCAACCAGGAATCAAACCCTCAGCCTTTTGGTGTATGGATGATTGCTCCAACAAACTGAACCACCCAGCTGGAGCTAAACAACACTTTTCAAAAATGTATTTGAAGATTATTTTTTAAAAGAAACAAGTGACCTTGATCCTGTAATCTTCCCCAACCCTTACCCTTGTAGCACAACACACATTCATCAATTAACACAAAAACACATAAACATTGCAGCTCAGATGGAACAGTTTCCTTATATATGTCAACTCCAAAAATAATCAATGACTTCTGCTTCTCAGCAAGACAGAATAACAAGTCTCAGATTTCACCCATCTATCTGAAATGACTGAAAAATAGTGTGGGTAACAATCATGTGTGAAACAGTGTTTTTCAGACATGTCCATTAGGCAGTGCAATATCGTGGTCCCTCAGAGATAGAAAACAAACCCAGCCCTATGACTGCCCAACCTCACTCCCAGGACAGAGTTTCCAGGCTGCACCTTAGGGTGAGGAAAACAAGATGAGGCCCAACAGTCTCCCTGAATGGAGGAGACAGGCCAAAGCATGGGAAGGCCAAGGTGACTGGAGCTTAGGGGCAGAGTACTGGAGGGGAGAGACTGACAGAAGGAGTGAAACCTGCACCTCTGCAGCGGTCTCCAGTCCTCAGCCAATCATCACACATTAGTGACTAAAAGGAACACTTTGGGTGATCACACAGCGGTGGTAATAATTCACGTGACACCAAACAGAGTCGAAAATCTCATAATTCGTAGGACATCAAGTAGAGTGGTCATGAGGAATGGCCTCAGCAGTAGGGCAAAATTTGCCCTCGATCAAATGCTGCTCTGGCCCTATTTAAGAAAGCTTAAGAGCAAGGCCCATAAGTAGACCAACGTTTCCAAATAACATAACTGTGTCTCAGAACAAATTCAACAATATCTAAAGGAGTACTAAAGAATATAGCACTCAACAAGATTAAATACACAGCATCTAGCATTCAATTGAAAATGACCAGGCATGCAAAGAACTGGGGAAAAATGAGAAGAAGAAAAAATCAATCAACAGAAACAGATTCAGAAATGATATAGAGGATAGTAATAGGCAAGGGCATTAAAACAGTTATTATGTGAAGAACTCTATTGTAGGCATCTGCTGTGGTCTGAATGTTAGTGCCGCCTCAACATTCATATGTTGAAATCCTATTGCCCAATGTGATGGTACTTGGAGGTGCCCTTTGGGAGGTGCTAAAGTCCTAAGCTGGACTCTCACAATAGGATTAGTGCTTTTATTAAAGAGATCTCTCACAATACAGGTGGAGCTCTCACAATAGGATTAGTGCTCTTATTAAAGAGATCTCACAGAGATCTAGCCCCTTCTGCCATGTGAGAAATTTGTAACCTAAAAGAGGGCCCTCATCTGACTGCACTGGCACACTGATCTCAGACTCCCAGCCTCCATAACTGTGGGAAATAAATTTCTGTTGTTCATGAGACACCTGTCCATGGTTTTTTGTTACAGCAGCCCAAACAGACTAATAAGATAGCAGCCTTTGAGTGTCTTTGACTTTAATACACTCACACTGCTAAAGCATCTGCCTGGATTTAGTTTTCCTACTTCAGCTGGCTAATGAGGATCTCAAACTATCTATAATAATAAAAGCGTAATATGCTAATAAGACTGGACATCCTTCCGGATGACCTTCTGGACAAAGCTGGGGCTGTGAGGGAAGCCCAGGTCCCAGGTGCCAGAGGGAAGTCAGTGCTGGCAGCCAGGGGAAGGAAGGCCCACTCTTGCATGATTTTCATGCATTGGGCCTCTAGTTACATTTATAAAATCACCTGCAGAGTGTCAGACTTAGGCAAGGTGTTAGGGAAAGTTTCTTGCCTTCACTTATGGTGTCAACATAGAAACCCCTCCTCCAGATCTTATCATGATCACATTCCCATCCCGACCTTTTGCCTGAAAAGACCACAGACCCCACAGCGCCTGATATCTGGAGCCCTGAGCTTATCCCCTCCTTCCTCCCACCCTCCGCGCCATGCTCTGGGAGGTCCTACTAACATCACTTGGCTGAAACCAATGTCTCTGTTTCACCTTTCTGCCGTTTCTACCCTCACAGGTGCCCCTGAAGCCTCTACCTCATGCCCAGGTGTCTGTCTCCAAAGAAAGAGCCCCTACATCAACATAGGTTGGGGTCCAGCCCCAGCAGGTCCAGGGGTTCCCAAAGGTGTGGACCTAGTCGGCGAAGAAGGAATGAATGACACGGAGACGGCATTCAGTTGATCAGCATAGCCAGGTTCTCTGCTCTATTCTCCTGTTACATCTGTATTTATACCAGTTGATTTTAATCCTATCCATTCTATTCCAAGGTTAGGGCGTTTCTTATCTCCATTCCAAGGTTACTCTATTGTTCTATTAAGCTACAAGAAAGTAACTGAAGGAGATTATCCCAGGTAAAGATTATATATTGGCAAATTTCCTCATTTTTATTTTTTAAATGACAGCGTGTGTAAATCAGCGGCCACCTCTCAGATTGGGTTGTTTAAGACTTGGAAGAAGACTTGTTTGTGACTTTGCCCACAGGTCAGTCCGAGGCTTAACCCTATATCGGTTCCCCACATCTCACCCTTCTTTTATTTTTTAAGCTACCATAATTTTTTTTCATTTTAAACTTTTATTAATGAATTCATTAGGTTTGACAGCATCCTTTTGCCACGGATGGGATGGACAAACAGATATGTAACAGGCAATGAGAAGCACTGAAATAGTCCTTAACATACAGAAATTCTACTGATAAAAAAATACAAATGGGACCGATGTTTGTAACAGTTCATTTCTGAGAAATAGAATCAATTCTAATGAATGAAGAGAAATGACCAAAGAAATAATAAAATAAAATAAAAACCCCCAACACGTGATGAGTCTTCCCAGTGTCCAATGACGCCGCGAGAAGGGGGCCAATTCTCCGAGTCTAGGGAATGGGATGGGAAAAGCATAAGGAAGCCGGAGTCACAGGTGCGCACACTCGAAAAGCTCGCCCAGTCCTACAGGCGCCAGAGCATGCCGCCCGGAGGAGCGAGGAAGCTGGGCTGGGTTCTTGGGAAAGTTCTCAGCAGCAACTCTCCAGGGGATCCTGCACCAGCAACAGCTATTGCGCTCCCAGCCCTGCGAACAGACAGCGAGGTCACATGCGCCCTAATGGGCTCATCCTGGACCGTGAACGCAGCCCTAGCCCGACGCCACGGACATGCGCAGTGGCCACAAAGCGGGCAGAGCCCAGGCTACCTCCCCAAGGTGGATGCTTAGAGGTGCACTGACTCTGCACAAGAGCAACTGGCGGCCGAGACGCAATGACCGGGGCTTCTCGCACCCGCCTGGGCGCACACCCGGGTCCCCTCTGATCCCGTGGCATCTGCAGGACTTGGCGGGGACACACTCCCTTGGAGATCCAGTAACTGGAAGAGGTCCACGTGGCTGTCACACACAAAGTGGTACCAGGGCCTGGGGGAGGAGAAGAGCTCCTCTGAGGAGCAAAAGGGAAAGAACAGGTCTGTGAAATCAGGGTCTGGAGAGGAATTCCCGGTGGTGTTGTCGTCATCGTCGGGGCCCTGCGGTGAGACTGTGGCCTCAGACGGAACTGGAGCTGGAGCTGGCTTTGTATCTGACTGTGTATCTGGAGCTGGCTGTGTAGCTGGATGTGATGTGTATCTGGAGCTGGCTGTGTATCTGGAGCTGGAGCTGGCTGTGTATCTGGATGTGTATCTGTGTATCTGTGTGTATCTGGAGCTGGATGTGTATCTGGAGCTGGAGCTGGCTGTGTATCTGGATGTGTATCTGGAGCTGGAGCTGGAGTTGGAGCAGGAGCAGGAGCAGGTGCAGCAGGGAGCACAGGGTCCTCCTGGGAGGCATGGCCCACAGGTGCTGACAGGGACTGAGGGGGGTGCACACAGCTGGAGCTGGAGCTGGCTGTGTATCTGGATGTGTATCTGGAGCTGGAGCTGGATGTGTATCTAGATGTGTATCTGGAGCTGGAGCTGGAGCTGGAGCTGGAGCTGGAGCTGGAGCTGGAGCTGCAGCTGCAGCTGGAGCAGAAGCAGGAGCAGGAGCAGGAGCAGGAGCAGGTGCAGCAGGGACCGTGCCCTGGACGCCTTTCACAGGGTCCCAGCAGACCTGGTTGTAGTTGGAGGCGCTGGGGTCTGCTGCTGAGAAGACTTGCAAGGGTCGGTGTGGAGGGAGGCTGCAGAAACCTGGGCCCCCGTGGTGCAGGGGGGCGGCGGGTAGCACAGGGCCAGAGGGGGGGGGCAGGAC
>NW_006291549.1:152634-154867 GCF_000327345.1 Myotis davidii
GCGGGGAGCACAGGGCCGGTGGGGAGCACAGGGCCAGCGAGGAGCACAAAGCCGGCGGGGAGCCGGGACTGGCTGGGAACATAGGGCCGGCTGGGAGCACAGGGCCTGTGGGAGCACAGGTCCCGCGGGGAGCCCAGGACCCACGGGGAGCACAGAGCTGGCAGCGAACACAGGACCAGCTGGGAACACTGGCTCCTCAGGGCGCTGAGGTGTGGCCGGCAGCACAGGGCTGGCAGGGGGCACAGGGTCCTCCTGGGACGCAGGGCCCGCAGGCGCAGGCACGGGCTGAGGGGGACAGACTCCCGGTTCCTGAGGCGCAGCGTGGGCCCCCTGGCCTTGCTGCCCGCGCAGTCGCTCCAGCCTGCGGTCTTTGGCCCTGCGGTTCTTGAGCCACACCTGCACTTGGTACTCCTGCAGGTTCAGCCTGGCCGCCAGGGTCTCGCATTCCTCATAAGTCCCATAGCGTTTCCCCTCAAAGAATTCCTCCAGGACCCGCAGCTGTTGTGCGCTGAACACCGTGCGCTTCCGCCGCGTCCTCTTCCTCGGGGCACTTGGGGCCAGTCGGGAGCCGGTGGGAAACTCGGGCTCTTGCATCCCGGATGCTGCTGGGCCCTCTCTGCTTGCAGCTCTGGCCACCAGCCCTGCGAGTGCCGCCTTAAATACCTGGTAGGCACGCGCCACCCACTGGTCCCACCCTAAGGGGCTCTAGGCGGCCCTGCCTTCAGGCCCCGCCTTTGGGGCCCTGCCCCAGCAGGTCCAGGGGTTCCCAAAAGTGTGGACAGAGTCAGGGAAGAAGGAAGGACATGTTCAGCCGTGTTCAGATGATCAGCATAGCGACGTTCTCCAGCCAGGTTCTCCAGTCAGATTCTGTCTTTATTGTCCTGTTACATCTGTATTTATACCAGCTGATTTTAATCCTATCCATTCTATTCCAAAGGTTAGGGCGTTTCTTATCTCCATTCCAAGATTACTCTATTGTTCTATTAAGCTACAAGAAAGTAACTGAAGGAGATTATCCCAGGTAAAGATTATGTAGTTTAAGTGTGATTGTTCATAGTGAAAGTGATTAACTACCCGCCTGGCACTTAGTTAAGGGGTTTTATGGATTTATTCCCTTCCTTAGTCCTGTTAATCCCTAACCTGGGGAAACAGCCTTTCTCGGGGAGGTGATCCTGTTTAAAAGACATAGCACTGAGGGGGAGCAAGCATAAGTATACGCCAGGTCCCTTGAAACATAAGCTGTGCAGATGTTTCTTCCCTGCAGCGATTGTGTCAAGCAGCAAGGGTGGACCAGCTTGGGGCAAATTCCCCCATTTTTATTTTTTAAATGACAGCGTGTGTAAATCAGTGGCCACCTCTCAGATTGGGTTAAGACTCGGAAGAAGACTTGTTTGTGACTTTGCCAACAGGTCAGTCTGAGGCTTAACCCTGTATCAGCTCCTCACAAACATATTTTTTAGGTCTCTGGGAATGTATTACTCTTTATAACATGTGAGTCTGGTACTGGACTTTCAAGCACTCAACTTAGAAACACACTTCTAAGAACATGTTGGGAACAAAAATAGAGACTTCCTGTACCAGAAATGACAAAAGCTTCCCAAGGATAGCATGGAAAGGAATGCACTGTGTGTTTGTTCATCAAGATGAATCACCCCTAATATATCAGAAATCAACCAACCTGGCTTTAGAAGAAAAAGATGCCCTGAACCAGGGGTCCTCAAACTACGGCCCGCGAGCCACATGCAAATATAAATATTGTATTTGTTCCCGTTTTGTTTTTTTATTTCAAAATAAGATATGTGCAGTGTGCATAGGAATTTGTTCATAGTTTTTTTTTAAAACTATAGTCCGGCCCTCCAACGGTCTGAGGAACAGTGAACTGGCCCCCTGTTAAAAAAGTTTGAGGACCCCTGCCCTGAACATTATTTGTAATGTTTACTACCACTCCAATTTCTATTTCTAAGTCAGGTTTGGAATGAATAAGGTATGACTAGGAGAGTAGTTTCAATTACGTGTTTTAGTCATCCCTCTGACCAACACACGCACAAAATACCAACATATTTGCAAAATCTTAGCCAGGAAAAGCAAACAGATGACTTGCTAAAGCCGTGGTTCTCAACCTTCCTAATGCAGCGACCCTTTAATATAGTTCCTCATGTTGTGGTGACCCCCAATTTCATTGTTACAAATTGAACATAATTAAAGCATAGTGATTAATCACAAATATATATAT
>NW_006291549.1:155833-167754 GCF_000327345.1 Myotis davidii
ATAGTTCCTCATGTTGTGGGCACCCCCAATTTCATTGTTACAAATTGAACATAATTAAAGCATAGTGATTAGTCACAAAAAATATATATATAATTTAAAAAAAATCTTAGCCAGGAAACATAGAATGCCATACACGTGCACATATGACCTACACACACTTACACATTCCCTCCTTCATCTTGCTGTTCTGATTTCCACACAGCAATGTGGGTAGAATTTGTAATGATTGCAGAAGCATTGCTCTGAGCAATCTCTGGAAATAAAAAAATATATATAATCACCACCCTGCAGAGCTAGGAGTTTGGCTGCTGATTCAGATTTAGTCACCTTCCCTGAACAAAGAGCTCAGTGCTCATTATAAATGGCAAGGCAGTACGTGTTGTGTGCACTGAGTAAACCCCTGCTACAATCCCAGTGGAAGCACCTGTCAGTTTTACATTCACGGTCTGGGCCAGGCGTAAGCTAATACTGTGGCAGGTGTGGTGGCAGGTGAAGCAGGGTGAAGCTCAGTCCTTGACCTAAAGGCCCGTGTAAAATCTAAGAGGCAAATTAGGAAGGGGGAAAGCCCGGTGGACCCTACCCTACAGGTGTGCTTGGGGTATGGATACAGATTACAACTCATTTGAAAGCTTGAGTTGGACCAGTACAAATGGTAACGAAGGATTTTATTGTAAAGATGAGGACAACCAGGCCAGTGTGAAGTTTGTCACAAGTCACAGTGGGTTCCCAGGTGGAGCAGGGACATGCTTCCCAATAGCTAGCTTAAAATAACCAACAACTGCTCAGGCGGTTTCTGTTCCATGCAGCACCTGGATCCTTAGAGAGCCGTGGGCTTCTGTCATTCTGGGGAGGCATAGGTAGGGAAGGGCTTGTCAACAATATGAATTCATAAAAGGAATGTATGACTAATAATTTTCATCATCCCCTTTAGAGGTACACACTCTGTCAGAGAGGAACATTATCCTAAACACTTTCTTTCCTCCAGAAGAAAACAAAGATGGGCCTACCTCCTGTGCATGTGCTCTGGGCCCGGCCAGTGTGCTCAGGGGTTGAGTGTCGACCTATGAACCAGGAGGTCAGAGTTTGATTCCCCTGTCAGGGCACATCTCCAGGCTATGGGCTAGATCACCAGTAGGGGGCATTCCCTTTTCTACTTCCTTCAGGTGCCATTAATCAGTAAGTACAGAATACCTGTGTTCTAGAGGATGCACCATCAGTCAGCCCCCCAATGTTTCTCCAAGCCTACTTTAAAAAGTGAGGTTTAGGGAGAGCTGGGGTTGATCCACTTAACAATAGCTCCCATTTACTGAGCCTCACCTTGAACAGACACTATGCTAAGTGCCTATTTGCATTTTTTCACATTTCAACTTCATAATAACCCTTCAAGGATTCCTGATCTGATCCTCATGTTTTCCTTTTCATGAATATTTCATATATATATATGGTTATATGCAAAGTGTCCCCTCAGGAGTTCAACCGGGAGACCGGGAGTTTGATTGCTTGCTATGACATGCGATGACACCAGGGAGCAGCACGGAATGAAGGAAGGCCCCGGTCAGCAGCTGGAAGGAGGGCCCTGGCCAGCAGCCAGAAGGCCCCAGTCAGCCCTGATCACCGGCCAGGCCTAGGGACCCTACCCGTGCATGAATTTTGTGCACCAGGCTTCTAGTAACATTATAAATGGACTCAAATAATTTGTAGAAAAAGGGGAATAAACAAATAATTTAAAATTAAACACAAGTGATATTTTCTTCCTGAGGTTAAAAACAACCAGTGATTAGACAGTGAAGGAAACTTGTTGATCAGAAAAGAGAAGGAGAGTTGTCAACTGTGTTAGATTGTAAAGGACTGAGTAGGAGAAACTCACCAGACCCCCAACCACTGATAGTGCACTCCACTGAGGGAATATGTATGAACACAGAGACATATGAAGCAACTCTCACCGACTGGGGTTACCGGTTGGGACCTGGCTTCTTCTCATTGATGCAGAAAAGAGTTTAAGGTCGATGAAAATGAAAGCAAAGCAAATAGGGTTTATTGAAGATATACTCCAAATGAGGAGCAGAGCAGGCCAGTCAAGAGACAGGGAGAGAGAGAGAGAGAGAGAGAGAGAGAGAGAGGCTCATCTCTCTCCTCTCTTTGGCTCACTGGGAAATCAGAGAAAAGGGGACTTGGAGACAGGTTCAGGGAACAAGCCCAGTATGAGCTGCCACTGCCCATTGTCTCCTGGTTGCAAGTCTCATGAGGTTCCTTAGAAGTTGGAGGATACGCGCCTGTGGGGGAAGCAGAGGGAGAAGGAATGGCATGGCGTGCTCCTTGGAGGGAGAGCGTGTCCTGGGCCCTTTGTCCTGAGCATATTCATCTCTCTCTTGCAGGTGCAAATGTCAGGGGAGGTGCCTGGGGAAGGTCTCAATAGAATGTTTATTAGCTTTCCAGCTCTGCTCTTTCAGGGTCGTGGTCTCCACTGATTGGTCGGAGCCAGGACAGGGGGTCATTATGTAGTTGATCCTGAGGCAGCCACTCATCACTTGTCTGGTTTTGCTGCTTTTCTGGGTATGGAGCTGAAATAAAACTGAGGCCTAGACGTTATCTTGAGGGAGGAAAAGGTCGGGTGGGAGGGGGAAGTCCTAAGTTGCCTGACAAGCGATATGAAAGATCAGGAGTCCAAGCTGTATGACTAGTGATAAGCTAGGGGAGGATAGGTCACCAGCTGGTTCCGAACCTGCCCGCTGGCGGTCTGCTGGCTACTGGGCCGCCCGTAACGAGGCAGTCTGAAGACAATGTTGGTATGACCCCTGTTCAGGACCCCCGGGCCGGCCCCACCCCAGCTGCTGATGTCTATCGTCCTACCTAACACAAGTGCTATGTTTAGGTTCATAAGGGGTACTACAAGTATGACTTCAGCTTAGCGTGTGCACAGGGAACTGACACAGGGAAGCATTAGGGCCTTTGCATGGCATTTTGGTGTTTGGGTGACAGCCTGCACTGCCCAACAGAACCATATGATGATAGAAACTAAGGGGTAGTTCAAGCAAGAAAAACTCTCAACTTTAACACACTTTTTGTGTTCATCGACCAGTCACCAATCCAGAGCTTCTTATAAATAACCCAACGAAGGATGTGAACATACTGTTTATGCCACTGCACCTAAGGAGTGATACAGTGTACTGCTACTTAAAAGGGAAGCTGAGATCCCCCACTCGGCATTAAACATCTCACTCTCATCCACTCTTCTCAGCCTGATGCTCACTCTTTAGACTATCTTCACTAATTTCTTTTTGTTGTTGATTGAGATAGAGAGAGGAAAGAAGAGAGAAACACTGATTTGTTGTTCCACTTGCTGATGCATTCATTGGTTGATTCTTGTATGTGCCCCGACCAGCGATTGAGTTCACAACCTTGGTGTATGAGGATGACACTCCAACCAACTGAGCTACCTGACCAGGGCTAGACTGTCTTCATTTCAAACCTCCCAGCCACCAACCTTGGTCCTCGTTTCCAGTGTGTGTCATCGTCTTAAGCTTCACCCTCAGTGCTCAATCCTGTTTTTCTGGCTGCAAACTCGACTTCACTTGACAGAGTCTCTTTGTCCACTTCACTATGTTGTCTCAGGAAAACACCCCTCCTGCTCTGACTGGGCTCGAGATTCACACATCCCAGCGCTGCCCCCGAAGTGGTGATCCCAACAGGCTGGCCCCAGCTTCTGAAGACGGTCAGGAAGAAGGAATAAATAGAATCTACTGGTAGACTGGTGCCCAGGTTTCTGTCTTAGATGACGAGGTAGATGGAGGCCACAATCACTGACGGCTCCCAAAGAGGAAACATAGGAGGACAGATTCCAACCAATTGGGCTACCTGACCAGGGCTAGACCGTCTTCATTTCAAACCTCCCAGCCACAAACCTTGGTCCTTGTTTCCAGTGTGTGTCATCGTCTTAAGCTTCACCCTCAGTGCTCAATCCTGTTTTTCTGGCTGCAAACTCGACTTCACTTGACAGAGTCTCTTTGTCCACTTCACTATGTTGTCTCAGGAAAACACCCCTCCTGCTCTGACTGGGCTCGAGATTCACACATCCCAGCGCTGCCCCCGAAGTGGTGATCCCAATAGGCTGGCCCCAGCTTCTGAAGAAGGTCAGGAAGAAGGAAGAAATAGAATCCACTGGTAGCCTGGTGCCCAGGTTTCTGTCTCAGATGACGAGGTAGATGGAGGCCACAGTCACTGATGGCTCCCAAAGAGGAAACATAGGAGGACAGATTCGGGGAGGGAGATAAGGAGTTCGGTTTTAGGTATATTGATTTTGAAGTGTTTTATATCTTCTTCCTAAAATCTGCACAAGAATCAGGTGCACAACCTGATGGACGCAGCCCAGTCTCTCTAGGAAGCCTACACTGTTGTAGACAGCAGGCACGGCACCAGGTGTTAGCGTGGTGGGGTCAGAGCAAACCTCGGTGCTTGGGTTCTGGCGAGGAAAGAATTCAGAGCCAAGACCCAAACTGTAAGAGGACATTTATTTGGTAAATCACAGAGGTAGACGAAGTCATTCCTAGAAGAAATGGGCTTAGGAGACAAATTGTAGAGGTAAAGGAAGAGCCTTTGGAGCTTGGGAACGAGGAAGCTAATGGTCACGTATCTGGGGCAGAGAAGAGGAAGGGGAAGAGGAAAGTGAAAGACATGGGGGTGGTCCTGTGAGGAAGAGCACACTGCGTCCTCCATCCTAAGGGTTTAAGGGTGGAGATTTTAGCGGAGGTCCCAGGGGAGGATTCAATAGCATATGCAGCAGCTTTCCAGGCGTGTCCTTTCAGGGGGGTGGTCTCAGGGATGTGATTGATTGGCCGGCACCTGGGCAAGGGGGTCATTATTCAATGCAACTGGTCCTGAGGCTGGTTTTGTGACTTATCTGAGCCTGGAGCTGAAATACAACTTGAGGCATAGATGTTATCTAGGGAGGAAAGGTGAGGGGTCCTGAACCAAACCACATAACCAGGGATGTGCGAGGAGAGGAAAAGTCCCCCTAGGGGCAAGGTCCCACCCTACAATCGATTGTCCATTGCTAGGCACCTGGGCTTTCCACCCTGGTGCCCTTCTGGGCCTGGCCCATCGCCCTTGCCCTGCTCATGTCTAACTGCCTACAGTGCATCCACTGTCCCTCCTATTTACATCCCATTTACCTTTGTCATTGCGCTTATCAGACTTTTGTGTGAGCTCCTTGAGGGTCAGCTCTTTGTCTATATCTCTGAACCCCACTACCAGCCGTGGGATGAAATATACAACATGTAAATAAAGTGTGACGGGTATAAACGAAGATGGATTGAACTGGTTATATTAAGAGACCAGAAGTACAGGGGTGGTGAGACTAGACAACAAATGGGTCCAGGCTGCCTGTCACTTTTTGCGCCAATTAAGCAGAGACAGTGTTGAATCATATATGAGCATTTATTCCAATTGCCGGCAGCATGGGAGAGCAGTAGGTCATCCATGAAAATCTGCTCTGCATCCCCCCGCCCCCATAAGACAGCTGCTTATACTGGGTAGAAGGACAAAGATTACATGGGAAAGTAGCCAAAAGAAATAAAAACGGGTATGCAAAAGGAATAAAAATAGGTATGCAGGCATAGGGAAGTAGGCAAAGGAATAAAAATGGGTATAATGGTTATAGATTACAGGCAATGCCAGGTGGTGGATTTGCAAAGGGTAGACACCTCAGTGTCTGTGACAAGGTAGTTAATCTTTCCATCATAATAGACAGCTCCCTGATGAGGAAGATGGACACATTTCCAGGTTAACTCCCAGGTCCCAGGGAATACAACTCCCAGCCAGGTTAGAATGGACTTTCTTTAACCAGAACAAAATAATCACAGTCAACAGAGCATGATTAATATTTCTTATAACTATAGCTAGTCTTCACTATTCTATTTCTCCCTCCCACCCCTAACAGTTGGGTTTGGATAATAAGGGGAAAGGACCCCTTTTCCATACATGGAAAGATTGTCTCCAAAAGAGCCAACATTGTTTTACATCCCTTACCGAATGAAATGAAGGGGTTCGTGAGTCATTTTTATTAGGGAAAAGTCCCTAATTGACTAAGTGTACATTTATGAAGCTGCCAGAGGCAAATTCCTTTTGACCTGCTTTGAATTTATAAGCAGGATAAGTACAATGCTTTCTCCATTATTATCACTCAACAAATATTTAACTTGCATTTAGGAAACCTCCAGCTAATAATTGCGGAATGAATGGAGAAAAACCTTTTAGGTTGCCATAGGGATGTAGACACTAATGGCAGGAAGTCAAAAGATAAGCATTTTCAAGTTAAACAGATTTACTTCAACCAATTCCACAGGTTTACTTTTCTCAGTACAACCCCCTACAAGCTGGGTGTGAACCAATGGTTTATTCACTTACTAAAAGCTTGAGGGGTCACTAAAATATTAATAAGATCATTCCTTAGATGTTAGGTCATTCTTTATTTACATAAATGAATAAAGAACAAGACGCAATAAAATCATCTCCTCTGGGAACTTCAGGAACACCCATGATAACATTCCATTACTCTTTTCACTTGGACAGAAGGTTTTTTAAGCAAGCTTTTAAATACTTTTGCTTTGACTGTGTTTTCTTTGGGTACTCTGGTTTGGTTCCAATTCTTCTTGCTCTTGGTCTCCTACAGCCAAATAGGCCAAGAACTTAATTTACAAGATAATAAGAGTGCATATTCAACAGAAAAGTCAACCCACCTGTTCTCCGTTGCTGCAGGTTGCTACTATGGAAACAACTAAACCCATGGATACAAACAAACCTTTGTGCTCTGCTCAGTAACAAGAACTCCCTTCGCAGCACCTTTCACAGAGCACTTTGCTGTTGTAATGTCTTTTATTTCGTATTTATTTATTTTGCTTTCAATCTTTATTGTTGAAAATATTACATGGGTCCTCCTTTCCCCCCCAGTAACCCCTTCAAGCCTGCTCCCATCCTCCACCCCCGCCCCTTGTCTGTGTCCACCGGTTATGCATATATGCATACAGGTTTATTAGTTGGTCTCTTCCCACTCACCCTCCCCTGCCTTCCCTCTGAGAGTTTTCATGTATTTTAAATGTCACTGTCAAGTGGATTAAACATTGCTCTTCTCTCATTAGGCTTTTAAAGTTAAAATGACTATTTTCTTATAACTAAAGCAATATTTTGCATTATAGAAAAATCTGAAAATGCAGATGAGTAAAAAAGAAAAGAAAATTATTCGTGAGGTAATTGGACTTCCTGCTAATAGGTCCATTGGGACTTGAGTGAGCAAATAAAATTTTGAGAAAAACATCTAGCAATAACTACCTTTTTTTTTTTTTAGCAATAACTACTTTTAATCTCACGGTATATGTCAGTGATTAGCAAATTTTTGAAATCTGCAAAACCTTTTTTTTCAAATGAATCTTATTTGGGATATTAGTGAGGAGACAGAAGGAAGCTAGGTAGACAAGGACCAGGCCAAGCGGGGAAGGAAGTAGAACAGGGGAACTCAGCTGGTGCAATTGCTAAGGCAACCCAGCTGGGCGTGGAAAGAAGGGTGGGCGCTGGAGACAAACTTTAAAATGTATGGTGTTGCTAAGACAGGCAGTTTGCAGGTAACCAATCACCATTCAGTGAGGTGTCTAAACCAATCCCAAGGATGTTCTAGCAAGACTGGTATCTACCCTTAGATTAAGAAGTGACAGCTTCCTCTCTCTCAGCTCTCGCTGGCATGCAATGGGTGGGGAGCGGGGGAGACAAGGGGAAGGGAGGGAGGAGGAGGATAAGCCATGTGGGACTCTACACATGCACTAATAGACCTTCATTAGCTCGGAGGCTGAACTACACCGGGCTGCAACATGGAACAGAAGCTCCGGACACTGGCCTACAGTTTACTCTCCTACAACCCTAGCGGCACCTCTTCCAGGGCTGGCTTCTCTCAATAAACTTCACTTCCACTAACCATTTTTGCCCATGAGTCCATTCTTCGGTTTTTCGAGACAATGAACTTGATCTCAAACTCCCACATTTTGGTTTCATTAGCATGTAAAATAGATTTTTTTTTTTTAAATAGAGGATGACAGCCTGAAGCCCAAGGGTTTGGCCCTCAACCCCCAAGTTGAGTCCTGAAGCACCACTTGGCACCTTAGAGTTCTTCAGAGCACAGTTAAACAACCATTGGAATTTACCATTCCAGACCTTTATCGTATGAAAAGAATAGAAAATAAAGTAATAAAAATTAATATGTATATGTATCCATTTATATAAAGAGGATCATATAGAGAATGCATTTTCATAGTCTAGTTTTGTTGTCAGTGGATGTGGTGTTCTTGCAGTGGTGTCTGGAGGAAAAGCATTTCCAGGGACCTGTAAGAGAGGATGAGGTCTGTTGGCAGTCTTTATTTGTGACATAAAATCAAATTTATGGACAGTGCTGGGACATTGTCCCCAATGCCCCAGCTCTGTCTTTCTGGCCATGGAAAATCAGGGTCAGGGCCAAAATTAGAGCAAATATGCAGCGATTCTGTGCCATATTAAAACTTAGTTCAGTCTAGCATTTGGAGGCAGCTGGCCACCACATGGCTTTGGAGGGAGAACAGGCGAAGGCACAGGTTGAGTGGGAGTCAGAGGCGGCGGGGGGTGGGGGTAGGGGACAGGGAGGAAGGGAGACTCTTTGTTCACCTGGAATTATGTGTTCTCGGGCTCGGGAGGAACCAGAAGCTTTTTCAAAGCAACCAATCAACTTCCAACGTCCCAAGCGTTCACAGGTTTGCATTGGGTTTCAATGATCCCTTTCCCAGGTTAGACCGGCAGACGTCTATGGTCGAGCGCCTCCCCCTGTGCCATTTTGACTTTATTGTACATGTGTTTACTGCCCCTTTTGTTCTGTCTCTTCCCCCCAGTGATCTGCTGGGAGTGGACTGGGAGTTCCTGTGGGGGCAGCAGCTGGAAGCTGTCGCTTCCGGGTGAAGCAAACAGGCCGCTGCTTCCCTGCTGAATATGCTCGACAACGTCTGACTCCCCCTCTGCTTCCTTCCACGTCAATGGCTAGCAAAGGACTCCCGTGGTTCTCAACCTTCCTAATGCCGCGCCCCTTTAATACAGTTCCTCATGTTGTAGTGACCCCCAACCATAACATTATTTTCGTTGCTACTTCGTAACTGTAATTTTGCTACTATTATGAATCGTAATGTAAATATCTGATATGCAGGATGTATTTTCATTGTTCATGACCCACAGGTTGAGAACCTCTGGACTAGACCATAGCATTTTAACTGTGTTGTAGGCGGCAGGAACGGCCCTGGGCATTAGACCCATGGGTTCAACGTCGGTGCTTGGGTTCTGGCTAGGCAAGAATTCAGAGCCAAGACCCAAACTGTAAAAGAACATTGATTTGATAAATCACAGAGGTAAAAGAAGTAATTTCTGGAAGAAATGGGCTTAGGAAACAAGTTGCAGAGGTAAAGGAAGGGCCCTTGGAGCTTGGGCATGAGGAAGCTAATGGGAAGGTGCCTGGGGAGGGAAGGATGAATAGGAAGGGAAAGGCAGGGGTGGCGAGCTCCTGGGAGGGAGAGCATGCTGGGTGCTCCAGCCTAAGGGTTTGAAGGGTGGAGATTTTAGGGGAAGTGCCATAGGAGGATCTCAATAGACTATTCAGCAGTTTTCCAACTGTGTCCTTTCAGGGGTGTGGTCTCCACCGATTGATTGGCCGGCACCAGGGCAGGAGGTCATTCAATGCAGCTGGTCCTCAGGCTGGTTTTGTGACTTTTCTGGGCCTGTAGCTGAAATACAACTAAGACATAGATGTTATCTCTGGGGAGGAAAGGTCAGGGGGTCCTGGCCCAAACCTCATGGCCAGCAATAAGTTAGGGAAGGAAAAGTCACCCTGGGGGTGAGGTCCCACCCTACGATTGATTGTCTGTTGCTAGGCACTTAGGACTCCCATCTTGGTGACTTTCTGTACCTGGCCCATCTAACTGCCTAACAATTTTACATTATAAATCGTAAACAGCTTTCCCACATCAAGATATTCCCTTCTATAGCACCAATTTAAACCAGCAATAGGTTAGGGAAGTAAAAGTCACCCTGGGGGTGAGGTCCCACCCTACGATTGATTGTCTGTTGCTAGGCACTTAGGACTCCCATCTTGGTGACTTTCTGTACCTGGCCCATCTAACTGCCTAACAATTTTACATTATAAATCATAAACAGCTTTCCCACGTCAAGATATTCCCTTCTATAGCACCAATTTAAAGAGCTCTATAGGATTCCATTGTTTTGATTTACTATATTTATGTAACCAATCCCCAGTTATTAGAATGGCATTTGTTCCCAGTGTTTCCCTATTTTTAAACAATGCCGTGACTGGCATCCTAGTTAACTGTTCAATTGCATGTGTGTTTTCATTTGTTTCCTAAAGATTCGCATTTTAACGTGCTTTTTACAGTACGTAAGCCTTGTTAACACATGCACATTGACAAGCATTGCTTTGATGAACCTGTGAAGGTGACCTGGATTACTGTTCCTGCCCATGAGAGCACAGGCTGTGGGGACAGGGACAGAGAAGCACTGCTGACTGGCAGAGACAGGAACTGTTTGCCTAGAAATGCTGGGGACAAAGACCCAGCAGTGAGTGTGTACCTGAAACATCCTGGCTCACACATCAGAGTGTTTACTAGTGGCTAAGAGACATCCAGATGGCCCTAACTGGTTTGGCTCAGTGGATAGAGCATCGGCCTGGGGACTGGAGGGTCCCACGTTTGATTTTGGTCAGGGGCCTGTACCTTGGTTGTGGGCACATACCCAGTAGGGGGTGTGCAGGAGGCAGCTGATCAATGCTTCTCTTTCATTGATGTTTCTAACTCTCTATCCCTCTCTCTTCCTCTCTCTCGCAGTCTGGGACCCGTCAGGGGATGTCTGACTGCCGGCTTAGGCCCGCTCCCTGTGGAGCAGGCCTAAGCCGGCAGTTGGACATCCCCCAAGTGGTCCTGAACTGTGAGAGGGCATAGGCCAGACTGAAGGCCCCTCCCTTCCCCAAGTGCACAAATATCATGCACTGGGCCTCTAGTGTATATATACTACACTAGAGGAGTGTAGGATATATAGAGAGACATCCAGATGAGTGTTCATCACTTCTAGAACTTTGAAACTTGTGAACACCCAATAAACTTTCAAAGAATATTAGTCAAAGTGTATGTTTTAGGAGACAATACACCATTTCTCATAATGTTATCACTGTTCCACATATACTTTAAATAATAGTTCTTCTTCAAAATAACTCCCTTCAGATTTTATCTTTCATTTTATTTTATTTCATAGCTTCAATTTGGTTTGAAAAAAAGCCAAGTCATTCACAGCTGATTTTAGATAATCCTGGGAAGGTGCAAAATAGTTTCAGAGAAAGACCTGTGAGCCTAGGATGCTACTGTTTACTTTTGTTATTTGTTTGTTTTTACATTACTGTTACTGGCTTCAACTTAAAAAAAAAATGAGTTGCTCAGACAAGATGGTCTGATTGATTACTTTTGCTTACAGAATGAATTCCTGATTGTCTTCAACATGGATTCTGCCTGTGATTTTGACAATTTGGGGGTTGGGGAGAATGTCCTGCCACAGACTTTAATGTTTTTTACCAAACATGGCAGTAAAACCAAGCTTACTTCCAACTGTTTAAAAAAAAACACATACACACACAAAACTTTCTTTTCAGCTTCCTTTAAAATAAAAGAATAGTCTTGACTGCTCTGTTCATTACTCAGCTGAGTGGTCGAATCTTCACAGAAATATTTTCTCATTCAAATGTTCTTTTTAGAAAATTAAGTTTCTTTATCTAACTTTAGCCTTTGTGGGTCATTTTAAAATGTAATTATTTAGTGCTTACGCTTGTAGGAAAAAAACAACAACCCCCAGCCCCACACCCTGCA
>NW_006291549.1:169106-170239 GCF_000327345.1 Myotis davidii
CTGACTAAAGGCTTAGCCCCCCAAGGGAGCTGTGATGAGGAAGCTGGGGTGACAGAGGAGCCATGCTGTCCCGCCCCACTGCCCTGGGTCAGGTCGAACATGGGATGCCTGGGCAGGCAGGCCGGCCGATCGCTGCTGCCCCGCCCGGCCCATCCGGGTTGGGTCGCAGATAGCAGGCCTGGATGGTGGCGGGGCAGGTGGGATGGCGCTGACCCGCCCTGCCTGCAGTATACAAATTAGCCACCATCTTTGTTGGTGGTTAATTTGCATATCGTGCTGATTCGTCAATGGGAGGCATAGCGAAGGTATGGTCAATTACCATGTTTGTCTAGTATTAGATAGGATACTCCCCTGAGTGAGGGAGTTTATGCCAGTCTTTATTTCTCACAAGTTTCTCCTCATAAGGGAAGCTCTAATAAAGCTTCTTGGGTCTCAGATATCTTCAGCTCAAAATAAATATGCCAAAGAGGCATATTCTGAGGCCACATACTCTGATCCCCTTAACTCCCGTAACTAAAAATCTATTTAAGTACACTAAACCTCTAGAGAATGGCTTGCTACAATGCCATAGACATCCTTCCCATCATCCTTTTAAACAGAAGTTCCCTATATTCTTTCAATCATTTATGTTTTCCTACAAACCTTTGCTTTTTACCTTAGTTTTCTTCTTTTTAACTGTCCAATATCTCACTTGCAGTTGATTTTACACAGAATTATGTATTGCTTAATTCAAGTAGCAATTACTCATGTCAATTATGCATGTTCACTCACCGCAGGAGTTAGAACAACTCTGAACAACCCACAGTGACCACACCTCCTTGATTTCCACAAGCCATATAGGAAGCTTATATGTTGAGAGATATACCTTGAGTTGGGAAACACCACACTATGTCAACACTACTTACTCTATTTTTTTTTATTAAATCTTTATTGTTCAGATTATTACAGTTGTTCCTCTTTTTTCCCCTCATAGCTCCCCTCCTCCCAGTTCCCACCCCACCCTCTGCCCTCATTCCCCACCCACTGTCCTCATCCATAGGTGCACGATTTTTGTCCAATCTCTTCCCGCATCCCCCACACCCCTTCCCAGTCCCCGAAGAATAGTCAGTCCATTCCCTTACTGTGTTCTTGTC
>NW_006291549.1:170566-180329 GCF_000327345.1 Myotis davidii
TGGCACCCCTATAATTCTGATGTTGGTACGCTTGAAGCTGTCCCAGAGGCTCCTTACACTATCTTCGTATTTTCGGATTCTTTTTTCATTTTGCTTTTCCGGTTGGGTGTTTTTTGCTTCTTCACATTTCAAATCTTTGACTTGATTCTTGCGCTCCTCTGGTCCGCTGTTGGGTGTCTGTATAATATTCTTTATTTCAGTCAGTGTATGCTTAATTTCTAGTTGTTTCTTTATCACAACATCGAGGGTCTAATTAGATTTCTTGAGGGTCTCATCAAGTTTATCGGCAGTTGCTAGAAAATTATTGAAAGACCTTAAAAGTGCGGTTTTTAGCTCTATATCCTCCATTTCTGTCATGTTTCTTTGTCTCCGCATTTTTTATGCTTTCTTGGTGCACCCCCTTGTGGTCTTTGTGCACAGTCTTGTTGTAGTTAAGCCTTGATTGTTGTCGGCAATATGGGGGGTGATTTGACCTCCAGGCTAACTGGCTATGAGAGTCAGCTCAACACTACTTACTTTATTTACTTTCAAAACACCTTCATTCAACTGCATTCCTACTACATAACATTATGGGACAAAAATAGCTAAGAAGGATAAAATAACAAGTCTAGCCTAAGATGAATTTGCATATAGCAAATCAGTGTGTAAGCAAAGTTGAGTAGAAGCAACAGCTCCTGATTACAATGATTACTGGACCAGGGACCTTGTTCAGAAGAGGAAGTAACTATACAGCTGTCGTTAGTTATAATTAATTAGTAGCCAGTAGCTGTGCTTGGAGGGTGGCAAAGAAGAGAACAAGATTTGTAAGTCAAACATGTCAAAAGGCCTGCAAAAAATTTTTTAATCTTATAAAAAGAAAGTCAGGATAGTGGTTGCCTCTGTAGGCCAGGAGGGCTGCATAAGAAGCTTCAGATGCCTGATTAATTTATATTTCTAGAGCTTCCCAGGCAGAAAGAGGAGGAAGAAGAGAGAGAAGTTTGTTATGAGGATTTAAAGCAAAAGCCAAAATTGACCCCAAAAGAGATTCTGATTCCATTCCAGCGGTTCTCAACCTGTGGGTCGCGACCCCTTTGGTGGTCGAACGACCCTTTCACAGGGGTCGCCTAAGACCATCCTGCATATCAGATATTTACATTATGATTCATAACAGTAGCAACATTACAGTTATGCAATAGCAACGAAAATAATTTTATGGTTGGGCCACAACATGAGGAACTGTATTTAAAGGGCCAGAAGGTTGAGAACCACTGCATTAGCCTAGGTTGGGGCTGGAGCTTTTAAAAAACAAGGGTGGCCCAGGTTGAAATAGCTCAGTGCACTTACAGAACAGGAGAGCTGTTAACCCACAAACCAAAAAAAAAAAAAAATTGGTTAATGGTGCCACCATTTAAAAGACATTTTAACCAACTGTCATTTTTGCAAAACCAAAAGCCATCAATATGTTTGTTTCTCCCAGTATCATTTTAAATAGAGTGGCACATCAGCACATAAGCAACTCCCTAATTACTTTTCCATTGTATTTTATGTTTGTATATTTATGTACCTATGTATTCAGCGAATCTGCTGTTGATAGACCTTTTTTTCTACTCTTTACATTCGCCAAGAATGATGCAATAATAAACCTTATATAGCTATCTCTTCCTCCCCCGCCCCCAAGGATATCTGTAGCGTAAGTTTCTGGAAGTTGACACGCTGGTTCAGTCTTTATGTGGCTGAACATGTTAGCTATTTAGGTGGGTGTTACCAAATCCCGCCCACGTGCATTGTACTACTTTACACGCCTACCAGCAGTGTATGAGAACACCACGTCCACACAGCTGCACCCACAGAATACATTATCAGACTCGGAGTTTTGCTAATCTTCCAGGTGTTCACATGCTTTGCTCATTCTCCTCTTGGATTACTAGTCTGTATTCTCAGTTTCCAGGAGCTCTTTATATTCTGGGAAGACCAGCCCACTCTCTAGAATGTGAGTTGCAGACGTTATTCCCAGGTTGCTTGTCCTTTTCTTTTATGTACTTTCTTTTGTTTGTTGGTTTTTTTGGTTTGGGTTTGATTTTCATGCAAACTTTTTTTTTTTATGTATTCAATTTATCAGACTTTTCTTGCATGGCTTCTGGATTTCAAGTCATAGTTCAAAAGGCCTAGCTCACTCAAAGGTTTTGAAGGAATTCCTTCTGTTTATTTCTAGAGCTTTCAGGGTCTTATTTTTCATATTTAAATCTTTGATCCATTTGGAATTTATCCTGGGACAAGACGAGATGTATAGAGGTAACTTTGTATTTTCCAGACACCAGTATTAAGAGGTTTTATAATATGTTTTCATATCCAGTTTTGCACTATGGCCGGTGTGGCTCAGTTGGTTGAAGTATTGTCCTGTGTACCTAGGTTTGATTCCCGGTTAAGGCATATACCCTGGTTGCAGATTTGATCCCTGGTTGTTTAATCCCTAGTCAGGACACGTACAGGAGGCAATAGATAGATGTTTCTTTCTCACATTGATATTTCTCTTTCTCTTTCTCCCTCTTCCTCTCTCTCTCTCTAATATAAATAAAAACATATCCTCTGATAAGGATTCAAAAACATTTAATATCCAGTTTTGCTATCTGCCTCTATCATTGTTCTAACCTCCAGGTTTTTCTAGCTATTTTTTAAAATATCTTTTTAATTGATTTCAGAGAAGGGAGAGAGAGAGAGAAACATCAATGATGAGAGAATCGTTGATTGGCTGCCTCCTGCATGCCCCATACTGGGGATCAAACCCACAACATGGGCAGGTGCCCTGGCCAGGAATCCAAACATGACCTCCTGGTTCATAGGTCGAAGATACTCAACCACTGAGCTACGCTGGCCAAGTTTAGTTACTCTTTAACATATAATTTAGGATCAAGCATCCACAACTAAAACATTGCAACAAAATACACTTATTGAAATTGTGGAGGAAGCTGAATTAAACTTGTGAACTATCTTAGGGAGAATTAAAATATTTACTAGTATAATGCTGAGTCTTCCCACCCAAGCACATTATCTGTCCTGCTATTTGTTCAAGTTTTTGTTTTTATTTTTAAGAATTTGTTAAAGTTTTCTTCATGGGTTTTACACATTTTTTGTTTAGTTTACTCCTAAGTATTTTAATTTTATTGTTGTTGTTGTTTCTATGTAAATGGGGTTTTTCTTCCTTTTGTCTGATTCTGACTTGTAAATATATGTAAAGCCCCTAAGTCTACAATCACATCTGCAAATAGTGATTTTATTTTCTCCTTTCCAATTGTTACACACTTAAACTCTTTCTCTTGTCTAATTGCATGAGCTAAAATCTCCAGCACCCTGTTAAATAAAAGTAGTAACCATGGACATCTTTTAGCTTGTTTCTGACTTCACTGGAAATGCTTTTAAGTTCTGCCAGTAAGTATGATGTTGGCCTTTGAGCTGAGATTGGTCTATTTTACCATGTTAAGGAAATATCTATCTATATCTAAGTTAGTCAGTATTTTTATCAAGCATAGCTGTTGAATTTAATCAAATATATTTTCAGCACCTTGGAGGGAACTATATAATTTTTCTCCTCAAATCTATTAATATGATGAAATATATTAATATATTTCCAATATTGAAATCTCTAAAATAAATCCCAGCCCACATTTTATTTCCTTCTGTTTCCTGGACATGTCTTTCCTTTTCTCACCATCGCCTCCATCAGTTCTTACAGTTTTGACAAGTGCATATGGTCACGTAAGCACCATCAAGATAAACAAACATCACCCTAACAAATGTCCTCATGCTCCTTGGTTGGCAATCCCATCCCTAACTCCAGGCCCTGGCACCGCTAATGTCTTTTCTACCCACACATTTTTGCCTTTCCCAGGATTTTATTTTAAAAGGCTCATATGGACTTTTGATACTGGCTTTTTTCACTCAGCATGCTGCTTTTGAGACTGTATACTAATAGCATTATACTAATAGTAATTGTGTATACTAATAGTATTATGACTACTATTACTTTTTATTGCTGACTAATATTCCATTGCATGGATGAACCATGGTTTTGTCTCGATTCGCCAAGTGAAGGGCATTTGGTTTTCATTCTTGGCAATTATGAATGAAGCTGATAGAAAATTCACAGATAGGTCTTAATGTGACCATACGGTGGGCAAATTTTTGACTCGAGGGCCACAATGGGTTCTTAAACTGGACCGGAGGGCCGGAACAAAAGCATGGATGGAGTGTTTGTGTGAACTAATATAAATTCAAAGTAAACATCATTACATAAAAGGCTAGGGTCTTTTTTTTACTCATTATAAATATTAATGACGTCTAAAAAAATATCTTCACAGCTATAGCTAGACTAGTATTTGACTAAACAACTGAGCATCATAATCTAGCCAAGTTGACACATAAAATTACACATCATGCCCTAACTGGTTTGGCTCAGTGGATAGAGCGTTGGCCTGCGGACTGAAAGGTCCCAGGTTCGATTCTGGTCAAGGGCATGTACCTTGGTTGTGGGCACATCCCCAGTAGGAGGTGTGCAGGAAGCAGCTGATCAATGTTTCTCTCATCAATGTTTCTAACTCTCTATCCCTCTCTCTTCCTCTCTGTAAAAACATCAATAAAGTATATATTTTTTAAAAAATTACACACCACATATGATAAATGTATGTTTAACTGCCAAACTACTTTCCAGTACACTTTTGTATTTCCTCCAGCAGCGTATGAGTGTTCATAGGAGTGATTTTTTTAAGCATTCATTAATCACATGCAAACCCTTTGCCACAAGCACTGGGGATGTAAAGAAAGTCAGTAATACTACCCTCAGGAATGTGTCAACAAACATAGAGAAAGTGTTCTCTACTTCCCAGTGTCAACCTTAAAAGGAAGCACATGTATTCTGACACAGGTTTAGAAGGTTGAGTATACTGTTCGATGTTACATAGCTAATAACCTAACTTACTAGTATATCATACTCTTCAAAATGTGGCTGGCATTTAAAAATTTAATCACTTTATATATGCCCTCAGCAGAGAACAATATCTTAATTAAAAGCATAAACTAGTAAAACCTAAGTGATAATGGTGAATCACCAACTCCTCCCACCGTTACCATTGTCTCACTATTCTCCCCACTCCGAGATACCAGCTTTTAATGAAGAATGAGGGGGTTGTGTAAGTCAGCTATGAGTCAGCAGGGATGAGAGTGAGGAACAACCTCTTTCTATTCTTCTATAGAGGGTGCTTAGCTCAGTGCTCAGCCAGTCATCTCATCACCATGGTAACACTGTCCCTCCGTCCCAGTCTAGGGATCTCTGCCCGCCTCAGCTGATGGAAGGGCATTGCTGCTTTTGCATCAGAAATCAAATAATGCTTTCTACTTAAAACCTCAGTGACTAACTCACGCACAGCGGCTGGGGACACAGGGGTCACCGGCAGTGGCCTTGATGGAAATGATAATTAGCCCAATGTTTATAACATTCATCTTTAGCATCATGTCACCCTTTAGTTAGTAGCATGGGAAATCGATGACTCAGAACTCAGCTCATACATGAGGAGGGTTAGTACCAAATGGGAGAATTTCCTTTTCTCTGAAGAGCTGGAGCTTCCTGTAGCGAGCCTGCCAGGTTTTTAGAACTGCTCCCAGCTGGCGCTCCTCAGGGCCTGCCCCCCCTCTGCCGCAGGGCTCGCAGTTTCCTTTCAGGCTTAATCTGGAGACACTGCTTGCCAAGAGAATGGGCCCAGCCCCCTCACGGCCCCTCCTCTCCTCTCCCACCCTGTCACTGGTAGTAGGCACTGCAATGTCCGGAAAAGGGACCCACTTATTCCTCATCCCAGCACTTGTTTTCACGGTCTGTCCTTTCCTCTGTTCTCATCCGACTCCCTACTCCCACACTTACTTTCTCATTTCTCTCTCTTGCTTTTTCCTTTGCTGGGAGAAGGCGGCCATCTACAAGCAGGGACAGAGGCCACAGAAGAACCTAACCCTGCCACCACCCTCGTCTCCCACTTCTAGCCTCCTGAACTATGATAAAATAAATGTCCGCTGTTTAACCGCCTGTCCATGGCGCTTTGTCAGGGCGGCCCTCGTAAACTAACACATCCTGATTCCACTTTCCCCCCTCAAAGTGGATGTGACAGGAGAAGCTGCCACAGCCTTCATGACACCGAGAGAACCACTGTGCTCCTGGTGAAGCATGTGGAACCGAAAGTTTGAATAGACCCAGGATTCGGATGACTGAAGCCACCCCAGCCTACATCTTTGAGCCTCTGTTGTTTCAGGTCTCTGTATTAGCAGCCAAACGCAGTTCCTAAGGAATATGCCTGCTTACTGATTTTGCACTTTTTTACTCAGAGAGGATCGCTAACCTTCCTGGCAAAATCCCCGGCTGCCTCCTTTCTGATTTTCTGGGACTTTGAGGGGTCCCAGTTTCTTCTCCCCTGTCTTTTGCTGTAGACAACCCCTGCCCATGGTGTCACTCGGAGGATCTTCCATTGCCACTGCTAAGGGTGGCATCTTTGGGAAATCTCCAAAGTGTGCTGTCTCCCAAACCTAACCCCCTGTGCCAGCACCTGCCCTGGGGGCACACAACCCTGAAGTCGCTCCACAAATCAGCTCTTCCAGCTTCCAGCCTGACCCAGTGCAGGGAGCTGGGCAGGAGCATACACCACACCCTCCTCTGGTCCTGTGCTCCTCTCCTCCATTACTTCAAAACTCCCCTCTCCGATTACCAAGTAAAATCATCTTTTATTCACTTTTTACTTCCCCAAAATGTCTGCAGTAAAAACTATCCCCCAAACCTCCTTAAATTCCAAATTCTACTTGGATATTCAGGAGAATGCCCACCGTGAAAAGATCCGATGAAGCTGACCTTGGGCTAGTACTGCTAATTAATGTAGTAACTAGGAAAAAGGTTGTGTCTGTGAGAACCTGTGAGCGTGATGGGGCAAGCTTAAAATTCACACTGTCCTCTCTTACTCGGAAGAGATCATATCAGAGCAAGGGTAGAAGGCATTCGAAGATTTCCCAGCCAGTTCACCTTTCTCCCTTTAATTCTGAACAATCATGTCACTGATCTAATTATTTTGCAGGAGGATTCTTTTCATCGAAAAAAACACACACCTCTTATCCAGGCTGGAGGGAAGCATACACTGTAAGGTTTACAGAGGCTCTTTCATGCAGGAGGGAGTTTAAACTATTATTTCTTTTCACACTTTCTGTAATTTCCAACGTTTCCAGGATGAGACAGCATGTGTACTATAAATAGAAAGGGATGCTGTTTTTTTCAAAAGAAGAAAGAGCGCTAGCCGGTTTGGCTCAGTGGATAGAGTATCAGCCTGCAGACCCAAGAGTCCTAGGTTCGATTCTGGTCAAGAGCGTGTTCCTCTGTTGGGTTGTAAGCTCCTCCCCAGCCCAGGCCCTGATCAGGACACATGCAGGAGGCAACCAAGCGATGTGTTTCTCTCACACCGATGTTTCTCTCTGTCTTTCTCTCTCTCTTCTACTCTTTCTAAAAATCAATGAAAAAAAAAAACAAACCTTGGGTGAGGAGTAAAAAAACAAAACAAAAGAAGGAAGAAATCTGTTTTCCTTTCACATTTATCTTTATAGAAACCCAATTTAAACTATTAGACATTTCTATGACTTCCTTCCTGGATAGAGAAAAGTGAATGTGCCAGCAGCTTGCACTTTTTAAAAAAATTGTGTTTTATTTCTTTATCATTCATTTTTTAAAGATATGTTTTTATTGGTTTTTGAGAGAGAGAAGAGATATGGGGAAAGAGAAAGAAACATCAGTGAGAGAGAAATATCCCTCGGCTGTCTCCAGCACAACCCCTACTAGGATCGAGCCCACAACCCCGGGCATGAGCCCCGACTGGGAATCAAACTCTGATGTCCTGGTTCATGCATCGACCCTCAACCACTGAGCCACACAGGCCAGGCAGTTTGCAGTTTTTTAACACCACAGTATGATTATTAGGTTCTAACCTTAGTGCAGAAAAGCTTTTCTTCCATTTGGCGCCCTTATTAAGTTGGATTTTTTTTATTTTTGAGAGGATGAAAACATAATCTTAATTATCTAAGTTATACAGTTTAAAATTCTAAGGGCAGCAGAAACCATTGGCAATTACAATAAGAAAGTCAATCTAAAAAGTGCCTCTAACACGGTATTTGGAGAAGCTGAGCAAGTAACAACATGAAGAATGTGCTTTTGTAGGACTGCCCAGGCAGTCATTTTTTATTACAAGAGACTTTTGGAAATCAACAGAAGAAATGTGCTGAAAGCCAGCTGCCCAACATTCTTAACAACTGGTGGGAAATAACATTCGACTTAATTTGGGATCATTTTAGAAAAATTGTCTGATCTCCTACCTTCATTTTCCTCCTCTGTGAAGTAGAAATGGTAATATCAACAAAGGTGTCATGAGAATAAGTGAGATGTTTATGCATCTGTTCAATGAAGAGTAATTGAATTTTTTATAAATATATTTTTATTGATTTCAGAGAGGAAGGGAGAGGGAGAAAGAGATAGAAATATCAATGATGAGAGAAAATCATTGATCGGCTCCTTCCTGCACACCCCCCATTGGGGATCGAGCCCACACCTGGGCATGTGCCCTTGACCAGAATCGAACCCAGGACTCCTCAGTTCGAAGGCCAATTGAGTCAAACCAGCTAGGGCAATAGTAATTTAATTTTGATGTAACTAACACGTTTAAATATTTCTCCTCCCTTCTGTTTCTCATTTTTTTCCTGCTACTGTCTTGTTTTAGAGGTGGAGCTAGTCAGGTCTTACTTGTAACCATTAAAAAGCCACAACTTTTGATATGAGGTCCAGCGGATAGAAATAATTTAGAGAAGCATTAAAAGAGAGATAGCCATCTGTCTCTCTACTTGTAAGTCTGAAACTCAGAGGAAGTGTTGCACCCAGCAAGAACTAGTCCTAGACAGCATGGATGGACCTAGAGGGTATGACGCTAAGTGAAATAACAAATAACAAATGATTTCACTTATATGTGGAATCTGAAAAACAAAATAAATGAACAAACAAAGCGGAGGCAGACGCATAGATACAGAGAACAAGCAGACTCGTTGCCAGCTGGGAGGGAGGTTGAAGGGCTAGGTGAAAAAGGTGAAGGAATTAAGAAGTACACATTGGCAGTTATAAAACGGCCATGGGGATGTAAAGTGCAGCATAAGGAATATGGTCCATAATATTGTAATAACTATGTATGGTGCCAGGTGGGTACGAGACTTAAGGGGGGACCACCTCGTAAGCTATGTAAATGTCTAACCACCATGCTGTACGCCTGACACTAATATAATATTGAATGTCAACTGTAATTGAAAATTAAAAGAAAAAATTTCATACCAAAAAAAAAAACCACCCCAAAATAAAAAGTAGCCCTAGAGATCATGGATTCTCATCTGGTAGCCATAGGTGGCAGACATGGCCCCAAATGAGGATTCCTTAAGAAGTTGGAAATAAAGGGGAAACTCTTCCCTCTGGTAGCTGGATTATATAAGCAAAGAAAGAATCTTTTCAGAGGGAGTGAAAGTGACAGTAAAGAGGCAGATGACAGGATTCCCAGGCCAGTAAAAGATAACGCTACTTGAAGTGTTTTTGTTACACATCTAAAGAGAGAGCATGTCTCTCAGGCTGTGGCTGGGGTGGAAGTGAAGTATGAATGAGAGGCAGACTTGGTGCCCCTGGGAGGGGCCAGGGCAGTGAGTACCCTGGCCCATGGGCTAAGTTAGCCTGGCAGCCAGATTC
>NW_006291549.1:180360-184176 GCF_000327345.1 Myotis davidii
CCTGCTGTTTCAGACCTAGATGATGTAGCCTTTAAGGTCTGAACACCTCTGGATGCCCAAACAACTGAATTTCAGAGCCTAAAAAGCTAAGTATCATGCCCTGAAAAAAATAGCACAAAATAGTGCTGCTCTACGGAGTTGGGTTAGGGCAGTGGTCGGCAAACTCATTAGTCAACAGAGCCAAATATCAACAGTACAACGATTGAAATTTCCTTTGAGAGCCAAATTTTTTAAACTTAAACTATATAGGTAGGTACATTGTTATTCACTTAATTAGGGTACTCCTAAGCTGGCCTTTGCTAAAAACATCCTCAATCTGAGGGGTCGACCTCAGCGAACGTACCCCCACTTCTTCTAATGCCACTTCTTCAAAATAGACTTGCCCAGGCCGAAAACCGACTGCTGCGCATGGGCCACGAAGTTTCAATCGCACTGTAGGTGTGCGCCCGCACGTGGTATTTTGTGGAAGAGCCACACTCAAGGGTCCAAAGAGCTGCATGTGGCTCGCGAGCCGTGGTTTGCCGACCACTGGGTTAGGGTGACAGCAGTCCTTCCCTACAGAGTTCTTCTCTGACCCACTGCCCTCCTATAAATCCACCGCTGATTGTGAGCGATCCAAGCATCTTCTCTTTCTACTGAGAGTACAGACCAACAGTTACACGAACAAAGCTGGGGTGATCTGTCACGTGGTGCCACCTAAGAACATAAACGTACATCTGCAAGTCAGTGTGGCATTTGTAAAGATCATACGAGGGCAAAGAAATAGGAGGGAAACATCCTCTGGTCGTGAAATGATAAGGAAATGAACAGGTTCATTGCCATCCAGTGTGTCAAGGTTGAGGATTTGGTAACCAGGCCAGAGCTGGGAAGGCAGGCAGCCGAATCCCAGCTGGGCCCGCCCGCGTGACCTATGCTGTACCAGTCAGTCTTGCTAGAGCTGTGGCTGCCACTCAGGCCACTGAAACTACGTGGGCGCTGTGGTGAACAGCAGGCCCGGTATATAAGGATAAAGCAAATTCACCTCCTACCCCCCTTTTAAATACACTTGTTGGGACTTGTTTTTCCTCCTCCCCTGGATAAAAACCGAAGCAGTTCCTATGTCTTCTCTACTTATTCTCAGGTCGATATTTAATACATCATCTCATGTAATAGTTCAAACTTTGAAATTCATATTTGAGCTGGAGCTCCCCTCCCGTTGCCCCAGCTCCGACTTACTGCCAGCTGTATCAGCCTCTCTCGTTCTCCTACTTTGGGCTTTTACTGTTCCGCCTCTAGCTCACTAATATTTCCAGGAAAATTATTACTTGCACTGTTATGATGAACTGGTTGGCACTTTTTGGAACTGCCAGATTACTTGCAGTTTTATCTTTCTCTAGTGAGTGTACTCGTGAGATCCTTGGAGACCCCTGACTAGAGAAGGTCCTGGCAAAAAATAGCCTTTGCCCAGATGGTTCAAAGAGACTGTGCCGAAGGGCCTGTTCATAGGGGTGTGCGCAGGGTTAATGAGATACGGAAGGAATGCTGTCACACACAGATTTGAAACCATGAAAAGCCATTAGCACCCAGGTGTGAGGGGACAGGGGAAGGGAACAGTAGCACCAGAGTGCAGTGAGGGCTGAGAGAAGCCGCCCGACCATCGTGTAGTCCGGGAAGGATGGAAACGCTGCCAAAGACACAATTCCAATGCAGGGAGGCAGCAGGAAGAAATACACCTAGAACATTCTCTTCTTCCTCAGGGATTTCCTGCCAGTGCCTCACATTGGCCGAACCCAACTGCTGGCTAGCCGGCAAGGGAGCTCAAATAATAGAAATCTCAGGAGACAGCCTGCTGGGAGAATAGCCGGTCTGGGTGACAAACAGAGGAACCGGTACACCCGTATCGCTGGGGCTCGCTCACCTCCAGGTCCCCTGAGGAAGGCAAGTGCATCTCTGTTATGATGAGTTGCTTACTCTTTCCTAACCTTCTGGGAGTTAATTCTGCAATGTTTTCACTTCCTTCATTGGAAAACATACATCCTATACTAGTATAGAGGACCACAGAAAATACACATCCTTGACATATAATATTTGCTATTTCATATACAACATATGATAGTTAACATCCTGCTACATATAATGTTTATTACATCACTGAGCTGCTTAGAGATTCCCTGCGTGCGTTTTCTTTAAGCCTCACAATAGCTCATTGAGCCAGACATTCTCTTTAACTAAGGAGAATGATTGGGGAAGACGGAGGCTGATCCAGGGTGGTCACGTGACCGAAGCCACAAGACTGTCTTTCTCTTCCAGGCTGCCTCCAGGAATAGCAAAAATGCGGCTCGATTTATCATTTATTTGTTTGTTTTCCACTCTGCCTCCTCCTGGAAGTTGGGATCGTCAGTAATTTAGCTTGGTTTTGCGAACAACTGAGCTTGGTTCTGATATCTGAGATGTCCTATGGGAACTGCTTTGTGTCAAGCTGGTTAAAGAAACCAAATCCCATGCGCCCTCCTTAATTGCTGGCTCTTGCTTTTATGTCATTGGATGTTTTATTGGGAGTCCAAAGGAACAACTGCCTTTCTCATTCTCCCCAGAGGGAGAGCTCTTCATGCATTAAGACAGAATGTAAAGGGTTTCCTTCTGGTAAATTCTGCCCAGAGATTGGTTTTCATCACAAACTGTCTTCTTTCCTGATCTTTAGAGGAGCTAAATCTGGGCCTCTGTGTTCAGCCCTAGGGGGCCCTCCAGGGCCAGCCCAGCACTGCACACAGCCAGTGTTTCCACTTGCAAGTTTGCTCTCTTGGGGTTATTCCAAGTGGGGAGTGAAGATACCTGGCAACACTCTTCCGTTGTCTTAACCAAGACATGCTTTGCAGGAGCAAGGCCAACTTACCTTGACTGAATAAGTAACAGGCCTTTTTTTTTTAAGTGTTAAGATAACTTTTTAAAAATTTATTTTTTGCCCTGGCCGGTTTGGCTCAGTGGATATAGAGCATTGGCCTGCGGACTGAAGGGTCCTGGGTTCCATTCCAGTCAAGGGCACATTCCCGGGTTGCAGGATCAACCCCCAGCGGTGGGTATGTGGAAGGCAGCCGATCAGTGATTCTCTCTCATCATTGATGTTTCTATCTCTCTCCTCCTCTCTGAAATCAATAGAAATATTTTTTTAATTTTATTTTTCAATTATAGTTGACATACAATTATAGCCCATGCTATCTGTTGTCCAGTGCCTGAAAGCAGTTGTTTCATATATTTTATTCAGCTTTAGAAATGTTTGTAGTAGAAACACACACACACACACAAAATGTTCATAGTAGAAAGGAAAATATAGAACCAGTTACTCCTTCACGACCAAATGTGGAAATTCAGAGAACTCAGATCTTTTAAAAGAAGGAGCTCGTTTTACTGTTTCTTGCTTAATCTTATTTTATAGTAATTATTATAGCGAAAAGCCAGTTGATGGGGGGGTGGGGGGGTGGGGAGGTCAACTGTAATAGTCAAAAGTCCTTCTCCTTTGTAAACAAAAATTAGATGTAATTTTGGAGTTTCCACGGGAGGGAGTAAGAAACCCCAAAAGAGAAAAAAGGCATTTTCACAATAGATAAGAAGTAGATTCAGAATTTTGTTTTCTAATCCAAGGTGGTAAAGCAAAAAGAATCATTACACATCATGTAGTATGCTTCCTATCTAGGTATCTTTTTTTTAATCCTCACCCTAGGAGAAAGAGAGGAAGAGAGAGAGAGAGAGAGAGAGAGAATAAAGATATTGACTGGTTGCTTTCATGTGCCCCAACCAGGGATTTAACTCAAAACCCAGGTATGTGCCCTAACCAGGCAT
>NW_006291549.1:184294-190545 GCF_000327345.1 Myotis davidii
ATATATTTTATTCAGCTTTAGAAATGTTTGTAGTAGAAACACACACACACACACACAAAATGTTCATAGTAGAAAGGAAAATATAGAACCAGTTACTCCTTCACGACCAAATGTGGAAATTCAGAGAACTCAGATCTTTTAAAAGAAGGAGCTCGTTTTACTGTTTCTTGCTTAATCTTATTTTATAGTAATTATTACTATAAATCCCATTGGAAGAAAATATAAAGACATTGAGCTTATGCTATGCTTTGTAAGAAAGAAGTGCTCTGGCCATTCATTTTAAACAAGATGCGATCTCCCTCTAAAAGAAATAGCACTCATCTTGATCCAGGAAATAGGTAACATTTTTTTAACAGTCTTCCCCCTCATGCCCCACATTAGTATACGGAGGGCTAGAGAGAGAGCCAGTTCTAGGCACCCCAAATAAGACTAGAAACCCTCACTGACTCAACCACCCTGAAGCTGTCTTGAGGTTGTGTGTGTTGGGGGAAGGGAGAATTAAGTAGCTGGATAAATAAAGAGCTCCAGCACTGAAACCAATGTCTGCAGTGGAGCTCTCATAATAAACATATTGACTGGTTGCTTTCATGTGCCCCAACCAGGGATTTAACTCAAAACCCAGGTATGTGCCCTAACCAGGAATCAATCGGTAACCCTTCAGCACACAGGACGAAATTAACCAACTGAGCCACTCCAGCCAGCATATTAGGTATCCTGGATTAGATTTTTCCTTGCCTGAAATATGTTTCTCAAGGCCACCTCACATGCCATTACCCCTAGAAATTTTTATCCGAACTTTCAAAGTTAAAAGGCAACCTGAGTCCTGGCTGGTTTGGCTTAGTGAATAGAGTGTCAGCCTGGGGACTGAGGGTTCCCAGGTTCGATTCTGGTCAGGGCACATGTCCAGGTTGTGGGCTCGATCCCCAGCAGGGGACGTGCAAGAGGCAGCCGTTCAATGATTCTCTTTCATCATTAATGTTTCTATCTCTCACCCTTCTTCTCTGAAATCAATAAAAATGTATTTTAAAAATAAATAAATAACAGTCAACCTCTTCCCTCTCTCCTTCCAATTTCTCTTTGTACTTTATCTCTTCATGTCTTGTGGCAGTTGTCACTTCCTACATTGTATTATACTTATGGAATGTACATTTTATGTTTCTCACACGGCCCTGGGCTTCTCAGGATCACTCCTGTTTATATGCTCAGAATGCTTTGCAAATAAGAGGAGCTCAAAAGATGTATTTCTAGAAACAAAAACAAAAGAAACCCCACCAAAGTCATAGAAAAAAGAGATCAGATGTGTGGTTACCAGGGGTGAGAGTAGGGGAAGGGGAATTACAGGAAAGTGGTCAAAAGGAATAAACTTTAAGTTATAAGATGAAAATTGTATTCGTGAAACCTATTTCATTTTATTAGCCAATGTCAACCCAATAAATTCAATTTTAAAAAAGATAAATAAATACTGGGGATATAATGTGCATCTGATGACTGTAGTTAACACTGCTGTATGGTACATGGGAAGGTTGTTAAGAGAGTAGGTTCTAAGAGTTCTCATCACAAAGCAAAAATTATTTGTTTTCTTTTTTTCTATTGTCTCTATATGAGATGATAGATGTTAACTAAACACATGTGGTAATCATTTCATAATATATGTGAATCAAACCAGCATGCTGTACACCTTAAACTTATACAGAGCTGTATGTCAGTGACTTATCAATAACATTGGGGGAAAATGCTGCATGAATGAGTGAAAATAGTAGCTCCTGCCCCAAATGGGTGCAATTTCTCATGGGACATCTCACTCAGATGAAGCTTGATTTTAAAATACCAAAACAATTTCAAATTTGCTATAGGAACTTCTGCAGAAAAAGAAAATCAAGGACCAAGCTAGGTGATTCAGTTTAGGTAAAAAATGAAAGTGCAATATAATAACACTAGCCTATAAAGTCCATTTTATAGGGGAAACATTAGGCACAGAGAGATTAATTAACTAGGTTTCATATAGTCAGAAAGTGTCTGAGCTCAAGATTTCAGACCTGTGCTCTTTTTTAAAAATATATATATTTTTTTATTGATTTCAGAGAGGAAGGAAGAGGGAGAGATAGAAATATCAATGATGAGAGAGAATCACCGATCTGTTTTCTCCCTTACTTCCCACACTGGAGATCAAGCCTGCAACCAAGGCATGTGCCCTGACCAGGAATCGAACCGTGACCTCCTGGTTCATTGGTCGACGCTCAACCACTGGCTTTAGACCTGCACTCATTTTTTTCTCTCTCTAGACCTGCACTCTTAACCACTGTGTCCTAGTGCCTTCTTTGATGTGACTATCAATCTAATTTATAAAGCATATTGCCAAGCAGATCATGAGTTATTTGATACCACAAAAATGCTATGTGTTATTGCTAACAGAAGCCCATGCAATGTTTATATTTAATAAGACAAACTCAGGAGGAAGAAGATAAAGAGGAGTAGAAAGCATAGCTCGCTACCAAGTTTTTGTAGTCCCAGTGCCTAGACCCCGTCTAACATGAGCAGCCACATAGGCTAGTGACAGGCAAATCTGAATTCAAGTCTTATTCTCACCACCTGCTCCTTGGGTTACTTTGTACAAGTTATTAGTTTTCTCTAGAATTTAGTTTCATCGTCTCTAAAATGGAGATTCATATAGCACCTAGTTCCTAGGGTTGTTTGGAAGATTTAAATATACCAAGTATACCAAGTATATTGCCTGGCACCTAGAAGCACTTGATAAGTGGTAGTTTCTTCATTCGGTGAATTAATTTACTATGTGGAATCCAGGCCTTTTCCTTATTTTTCATCCCTACCCACCTATCCTACACGTTTTTCCTGAGATTAAAAAATGATTTTCACTTCTAACATTGGGGGAGGAAGTTTAAAAATAACTTTTATGGACCAATGCTAAAAGTAGAGAAGGCAATGTATGTAATACCTGAGAAACTGTACAAAGTTTCTTTGAGAATACCAGACCATGCAGATGTGGCACTCAATTCTGTTTTGTTGAATTACACCTCATGTGAAAAAATTAGCTAAGAAATTTTTTTAAATGCCAATAAACACAACATTTTTAATTTTTATTTATTTATTTATTTTAATATATTTCATTGATTTTTTACAGAGAAGAAGGGAGAGGGATAGAGAGTCAGAAACATCAGTGAGAGAGAAACATAAATTTTTTATTTTTTTGCAGAGGCTAACATAATCAGGTATCCATGTGGCAGATATCTACAGACCAAAATAAATTTCTCTAAAACAGACGCGATCTCTCATTGTCTCAAAGGTGAGGAAATCGGAAACTTGGTACTTTTAGAGCAATAAAAAAATATTACTGCCCTGGCTGGTTTGGCTCGGTGGATAGAGCGTCAGCCTGCGGACTGAAGAGGCCCAGGTTCGATTCCGGCCAAGGGCACATGCCTGGGTTGTGGGCTCGATCCCCAGTAGGGGATGTGCAGGAGGCAGCCAATAATGATTCTCTCTCATCATTGATATTTCTATCTCTCTCTCCCTCTCACTTCCTCTCTGAAATCAATAAAAATAAATAAAAATAATTTTTTTTAAAAAAGAATATTACTGTCAGCTAATTCACCCCCCTCATTTCACAGATGAGGAAACTAAACTACCATCTTATTAATAACACAGCTGAGCCCAAAGTCGAGGTTTCTGGATGCCAGTGTATTCCATTGCTCATGACATCATGGCTATCATATAGTCACCATCAAGGCAGGCTCCGGGAGATGGGATGAGACCCAAGAGAATTTAGACAATGCTGTGAAAAGGAAACATGAGCACTGGGGCCGGAGAGAATTTTGTTCAAGCTACTATACCTTCTGCTACGGTCTGCATGTTTGTGTCCCCTAAAATTCATACGTTGGAACCTAACTCTCAAGGTGATGATGGTATTAAGAGGTGGGACATTCAGGAGGTGATTAGATCATGAGAATAGAGCTCTTATGAATGAACCTAGTGCCCTTATAAGAGAGGCCTCACAGAGAAAGCTGCCTTGTCCCTTCTGCCTTTTGAGGTTACAGTGCAAGGATAGCTGTCTAGAAAGTGGGCCCTTACCAGACACCGCATCTGCCAGCTCCATGATCTCAGACTTCCCAGCCTCTAGAACTGGGAGAAATAAGTGTTTATAAGCCACCAGTCTGTGGTATTTTGCCATAGGAGCCCAAATGGACTAAGATACCTTCATAGGCCCAAGTTAATCTATACCAATAAAAGGGTAATATGCTAATTAGACCGGGAGACCTTCTGGACGTCCTTCCGGACAAAGCCATGGTGTTGGGGCTGAGGCAGAGGTGGTTAGGAGCAAGCAGGCTGGTGGAGGGGGGGTAGTTGGGGGTGAGCAGGCCGGCAGGGGGCGGGGCAGTTGGGGGCTAGCAGGCTGGCAGACAGAGTGGTTAGGGGCAATCATGCAGACAGGCAGGTGAGCAGTTAGGAGCCAGGGGTCTCAGATTGGAGAGGATGCAGGCAGGGCTGAGGGACACCCTCACTCCTCCATGCACAAATTTCATGCACCAGGCCACTAGTTCATCTATAAAAAGACTGGTGGCTCAGTTGATTGGTATCCCATACACCAAAAGGTCATGGGTTTGATCCCCAGTCAGGGCACATACCTGGGTTGCGGGTTCAATCCTTAGTTCGAGGTGTGTACAAGAAGCAACTAATCATTGTTTCTCTTTCACATCGATGTCTCTCTCTCTCTCTCTCTCTCTCTCTCTCTCTCTCTCCCTGCCTCTTCCTCTCTAAAATCAATAAACATATCCTCCTCGGGTAAGGATTTAAAAAAAGGGGGTGGGGGCTAATCCTTCCCTCAAAGGGCTACTTTGAAGATGTTTTAAAATGCACTAAAGCACATGGGATCTCTGTCACTATGTCTGAAACACAGCAGGCACAAAATGAAAGAGAGCACCTGCCCTTCTCTCAGTCACATCAGCATGCAAGTTGGATTCAAGGCCAAATACCATCAACTAGAAAACATAATGAGCACCAATAGTTGAGAGACAATGAAATAAGCGAGCATTTTTGTTGGTACACTTTGCTGGGATTAAGGCAGCTGGGCCTGTCTCTCATTGTGTCAGCAGACGAGCGAGGAGAAATGTGTTCCAAGTTCTGCATCAAGGAATGGTGCATGCCAGGCCCAGCCTGGTTCCCAGCCTGCACACCGTTTCTACTGGCTCCCCACGCATTCCCAAGGGCAGGCACAGTCCTCTTCCAGTTCCCAGAGCCAACCTTGACCTGGGGCCAGATGTGCTCAGATAACTCCAACTCCACATTTGGCTGCCAGTCTAATCCTGATCCATTGCCCAAGTCTTCATGGCTGGGCTTCTGCTTGCTCTCCTACCTGATTCCCTGCCCTACTGACCTGCTTTCTACTCTTCCCTGGCTTCCTTGTCATTCTGCCACACGCTCTGCTAGGAAGCCCACTGCCTTGTCACCTTGGCCCCGTTACAAAAGCTTCCTGGTGCATCATGTTTTCTTTAAAGACCATACCTACATTACGCATCCTGTCCTCAGCTATGCTGATCTATCAGGTTCTTTCCTGGGAACTTGGAGAATTAAAACAGAGTCAGAGAGTGGTAAGAGCCAAGTCACCTCTGACAATGCTCAGATGAGAAGCCCACAGCTCTTCCTGTTTCTGAAGGACTGCCCTGTTGCCACCTTTCCTGAGACTCGGCTGTGCAGCTCTGTCTTCTACGTGAGCTTTCACAATAAATCTCATGTTTGCTAAGTGACAGATCTGTTTCTGGTGCTTGCACCTATATGAACTTTATCCAGTAAAAAGGATTAACCAAAAAAAGTTATATATTTTTAAAATGTAAATAAGTTTTCAAATAATACATCGCAAGGAAACAGCAAAGTTAGATACAGGGCTCAAAAGACAACACTTTTTTTTTTTTAGCTGCTCTATGAGTCAGAAATTTGCTGGCAAAAGAAAATAAGGAGGGAATGTTTTGCTTCACCTCCCTCTTATGTGGGCAGCAATATTGTAATAGCTAACCTGTTCAAACAATTTCAAAATATGAGAACAAGCGCCTTTGAAAACACAGATATGAGTGGAGATTTATGGCTGGTGCAGAAGCAAGGCATTGTTGGCAGGGAAAGCTAACACACATATTTGGAAGCAGAATTTTTATTCCTTCTTATGTGGGTGTATTCATTCAATTTAAACAACATTTCTTCCGCCTTATTTTTTTAAAAGGATGTAAAAGCTTTTAATTTAAAACACT
>NW_006291549.1:190575-206180 GCF_000327345.1 Myotis davidii
AAAACAAATAAAACAGCATAACCTTAAGCCATCTTACAATAAAAAAAATAAAAATCCACTGTGAATTTTAACTTTAGAAACCTCCTCTGTGGAAAATATAAGTAAGATAAGGCTGAAATGTCTTGACTGCCCCAGGCAAAGGGCCGGGGAGAGGATTTTATGTTTGTTTTCCATCCTTCCACACTTCAGTGTACTCCTCTTTAAAAGTAGAATAGTCCCTTCTTAGACATTCCACACCATCTGATTATTATAAAATCCATTCTGACACTCAAATGAAAGAAGATAATCATAATTAGGTAAAATCAGTATCATTCAAATGTACCCTCTGATATTTGTTGTTATCTGAGAATTCAGTCCTCATTTTTATAGTTTCAAAACCTTTGTTTTCAATTCACCAAAGGATGACCAGATTTGGGGGGAATGGGTCATTCTACCAATACAGAGAAGAATCTTGCTTTTTGTAGACAGCTGTTGTTTCTATCTGTCCATAACTGCCTCCCTTCCCTTGCAGAACTGTCTTCTCCCGTCCACTTGCCAACTTTGATTTTGATTCTGATGGAGCTGCCAATCACAGGATCTAATCATGTGGCCACACGATGATCTTGATCTGGCCAAATATAGTAGCTCATTCCTCCAGCCCCATTCATTGGTTCAAAGGAACGAGACACTATGTGATGGGCATGTGTCCCAAGATGGAATAAACTTTCTCTTGGGTTATTGCTATTTGGAGCTAGATGAGAAGGGGCATGCCTCTCGGATAACAAACGCTGGGGAGACATGAAAATGAATCAGCCAGCAGCCATATAAAGTACATGGGCATATTATAAAACTTGGAAGGCTACTCAAAATATTTTAAAAGTTATTTTATTGTGTTGGCATTTTGAGTGATTTTTTGAAAATCACTATAATTTAGTGCTATACTTTTTATTTTCAATTAAAACAAAACAAACTAACAGGCCAATTAAACTTTAGAGGTAATTAAGTATATAGGACAACTTATATAAAGTTTGCACAGAATAGTACAGATTGAAGTGGGAAAAACTTCACAGAACTGAGGGATATTAGTTTAATCTTAAATGGATTTGGATGAACAGAGAATTTTGTGCAGAAAAGGAGGCAGGCAAGAAGGTCAACTTCACAGGAGCAAGAGGTAAGTGTTTGCAGACAAATAAGTGGGCCAAAAACATAAGATTCATCTCTGAGAGTCTTTTTTTAAAAAATATATTTTTATTGACCTCAGAGAGGAAAGGAGAGGAAGAGAAGGACAGAAACATCAATGATGAGAGAGAATCATTGATTGCTGCCTTCTGCATGCCAGAATCGAACCTGGGACCCTTCAGTCTGCAGGCCTAAGCTCTATCCACTGAGCAAAACTGGTCAGGGCCATCTCCCAGAGTCTTGAGACTAAGGGAGGAGAGGACCTAGCATGGAATTGAGGTAAAGGGTACTAGAAAGGGAGCCCCTGCCTGGAGGCAGGGAGTGGGGAGGAGGAGGACTGGAGTGAGGAAGCCTTGTAGCAGATATATGTGCACTAGACATATTTAATGCCACACTGGCTTCTGTCGATGTAAGCAAACTCTGGGTGTGCCCCACGCTCTCTCCCTCCCCAACACCTGGTTAGACCTGAGGTGGAGATAGGACAGGGCCATCTGAATGTTGACAAATGGCTTAGCATGGCCTGGAGCATAGGACCTTTCCCAAACAAGGAATCCTGGGCCAATCCTCTCCTCTCTTTTTCTGCCTCTGGCTTTTGCCCTCTCTCAGGAGATCCAGAGGGAAGTTTCTTATAACTCCATGAGCTGATCTAAGTTACAAGGTAGACTGTCAGTCAGGGTTGCCAAATAAAACACAGGACAGTTCAATCTGAATTTCAGGTAAATGACAATAACATTTTCTTAGTATAAATATGTCCAAGTGGTAAATGGGATATGCTTACACTGAGAAGTTATTTGTTCATTGTCATCTCTGGGATTCAAATTTAACTGGTTGCCCTGAGTTTCTTATTTGCCAAATCTGGTGACCTTATCAAGAGCCCTTTTGCAGCATGTGAAAACGAAGTATGTGGGGCGAAGCAGTGCGGATCTCTCCTTTTCCGCCCTGAAGAGGAAGGCAGTCCACTGACTCTGATGCTGGGAGACTAGGCCCTGGGGCTGCAGGTGTGTCTCCCGTCCTCTCTTTGCTGGAGCCCCACCAAGCTATTGGTCAGCACCTACTGTTCCATCTGGGGAATCTTGGCTGCTCAGTCTTCCCTGACCAGACACACAGAGGCTCATCATTAGATGCCAGACTGTAACTGTGTTAGACTTTATTCTTTATCCTATTACACACCCGGGAAAACCTTCCAGACTAGATCTTCAGAAGGAGGGAGTCTAATTTGCCTCCTGGCCTATTTTCTGCCAATGATAACATTTACTGAGTATACACTGCAGTTCTGTGTGTACAGTAAGAAGCAATTTTCTGAGCTTAGATAATAATTTGTGTGTGTGTGATGTGACCCAGATAATAGGAGATTATTTTCTATACTGTTCAGATGAGAAGTAGATTTCGGTTTTGTTATTTCCATTTTAAAATGTTTTTGCAAAGGAGTTCTGCTCATTAATACTTGCTCTAGCTTATTAGCCCAATAGTGTTTGCATGTGACTGTCTATGGAGGACAGTTATTGTAGCACTTGGGCAGTGCATTAAATATTTTCCACTTTGAAATGTTTCTGTAGTGTGTGTGTTGCGTATACACACATATATTTTTACAGTGGTTGTATTCATTTATTGAAGAACAAAAACTAGTCATACTTTTTGCTCAGAATTTCACTGTCTCTACTTATTCAATTATTTTCTCTTTTTGCTTTGGAAATATTTATATTCATAAAGTGCATTTCAAAAAGTATTGTCAATCATTAAATCCTCTTAAATATACCACTGTTTTTCATGTCTGACAGATATGTGTGTTATGTATTAAAATGAACACACAAGTAGCAAACAGTAAATAAATTATTTAAACATGAAAAGAAAAAAATATTTTTTTAAAAAAGGAGGGAGTCTGGTGTCAATGCTCGCTCTCTCCCACCTTCTTCAGCCCTTCTCTGGCTAACATGACCTCTCTGTGAAGCCCCTGTTAAGCACCACCATGCCACCCACTCCCTCAGGAACCCCGTGCCCTCCCTGTAGGAAGAGGACATTCGTCCCTTCTGTGTTTGGCAGGGACTTGCAAACTAGAGCACCTAAGAGGCTGTACTGACACCTGACTTAGGGAGAGTGATGTAATCCCTAGTATTAAATGCACTTGACATTCTCAGATATGTACCCAGAAAGCAAGGCACACCCTCCAAGGCGAGTAGTATTTTCTCAGCCGCAATGTCTAATCACATACAGGGAAAGAATGTTCTTCCTGAAAATGGCTTTAATTTGACAAGTTGCAAGAGAGTAATTGTATTGAGAAGGAATTGCTTTTCTTTTTTTTCTGGACCTAGTTTACATGACCAAAAGTATATTTGCCTCTATTTATCATACTACAGGGTGGTTCCAGCTCTAATCAGATTCTTCTTTATTAAAAATCAAGTGAAATAAGTCAGTCAGGGAAAGACAAGTACCATATGATCTCACTTACATGTGGAATCTAATGAACAAAATAAACTGATGAACAAAATAGAGCCAGAGGCACGGATATATGGGAGAGTCTGGCAGAGGTTAGAGGGGAGGGCGTTGGGGTAGACTGGATAAAAGGAGGTGAAGAGAGCAGCCAAAGACCATATACATAGCCCACGTATACAGACAACAGCGTGGTGAAGGCCAGAGGAGGGGTGGAGGGGACTGGGTGGAGGTGGGCAAATGGGGGCGGGGGGCGGCATCTGTAATGTGTCAACAACAAAACTGAGGTCTGCTAATATGTTGTGACTTGTCCAAGGGCACACTGACTCAACTATTTTTGTCCTACCATCACCAATTTTAAAAGGTAGAGGTGGGAGGCATCTGGGAAGCCTCTGCATTATCTTCACCATTTTTCTGTAAATCTAATAGTGTCCCAAAATAAAAGGGTTATTTAAAAAAAGAAGAAGAAGAAGAAATCCTCTCCCTTCTCAACATAATTAGAAAGGGAGATTCCCCCACAATAAGCAGTGTACATAAGGAAGAAATGAGAACCACCTGATAGAAAGGAAAAGAATAAAATAGCAAAAAGCCATGCAAGAAAATGTAGTGTTGATTTCCGGTATCACATCCAGTGAACCCTTCGGTTCATGTTTTGGAGTTTCATAAGACCTACCTCTCTGTATCCTTATAGACATAAGTACAACTGAAGCATAGGAACCTCCATCTTATGTAAAAACTGCTGTTTGAAATTTTAACCCTGCTATTTTGGCTTCTGTAAACGCTTGCTTGCTTAAATAATAGGGGAAATAAAACTACTCTCACTCCAGAGAGGCCATAAACCATGCCCCAGGCAGAGTTGTCAGTGTTGGCGCCAGGCCAGGCTTTGAGATATGGTCTCATGGCCCCTTCCCAGCACACAGGGCTTCTTTCTCAGAAGGTCCGGAAGTCTCATTCCAAATTTGGAAAACAAAGATCTGGGAAAAGTATAAATAGGGAAGACTTCCTCCATGTTGGGGCCCAGAATTTGAGAAGCAATATTTCCGCTGAGCCTGCTAGCGTAATAAAAGACTCCAAATTAATGTGGCTTATTGATTAAGGCGTCTTCTTTTTTGGCTCACTGATTTACAATATAACACAACCACCACCTTTATCTAGAAAAGCGTCAGCAAAAGGGCCAGAGAGTAAATGTTTCAGGTTTTGCGGGCGACACAGTCTCTTGCAACTACTCAACTCTGCTACTGTAACGCAAAAGCAGCCATATATAATATGAAAATGAATGAGCATGACTGTGCTTCAATAAAACTTTATTTATAAAAAACCAATGGTAATATCATTGTCCAATAAAAAGGAACCAGGACTCTTTGGAGAAGTGGCTGATTCTAGACATTGGGCAAGGATTATGTGAGTCAGGAGCATCTTGTAGTGCCGGAAAGTAAGGAAGTGCTCAAAAACAAGAGGACAGACAGCGAGTGAAAGGGACAGCAGAGCCAACAGGAAAAAGCTCCCAAAAGTCAAAGCTGGAACAATTTGAGCAAAAAATTAGTAGTTGTGTTAAAGTGTAGGCTAGGGAAGCATTTGAAACCTGTCATACGTCTTTGATTTGGCTCAAATAAACTCATAAAAATTTTAAAAATAAATAAAGGGGAGGCTATTCAAGTATGGTGAAGGGGCAAATCAGGAGTTGACTGACATTAAAAATATAGTGTATTACAGTTCCCAAGAGGGGGGACACCCCAGGCCACAGGGGGCCACATGAGGAAGCACTGGGGTTGATTCGGAGGCAGGAGCAATGGGGGAATGTGAGCCAGAGCCTTTACTGTGGTTCTAGAGGAAGGATCAGGCAAGGCATTCGCAGGTTTAGGATTGGCTGTTATGTTAATTTCAGCAGCTATGGGTCCTAGGTGCTGTCCCTAGTTGTCTGGTACCCGTCTGGACATGGCTAATTAGGGCTGGGGATTAGTAGTCCTGAGTGTGAGAACCGGATAGAGAAGGTGGTAGGGATGCAGGCCCTGGATTGGTTGCCTGACATCTGAAAGGCCCACTCAGTGGAGAGTCCTTTACTATGTCTAGGAATTGCATGCCCAGGGAGGGGCAGTCTCCCCAGATGCCCAAGAATCAGAAACACATGGCTGATATGGTAGTATTGGATGATAACCCAAAGCATAAAATAAACAGCCACGAGTCCACACTGCATAAATAAAAGATTGAATATTTAAATAAATGGAAAAGAGACAACTCTCCCTTATAGAATTCCAAATTATTGTGCAACCACTCCCCATTCCGTGGTAGAGTTAGACAGGAGCAAAGCAAGGACGACGGTGCAGGTACAGAAGGTCACCAGGGCGAACCGCAGGTCCAGTCTGACCCACCTGTCTAACACCTGGTGCCTTTCTCGCCGCTGCCAACAATTCCAGGAGATGGAGTCTCCCCACTCAAGTATGAGCTGCACTCAGAGACTTACTTTCAAAGAGTACTGATACCGAATTTTTGGACTGGAACCCGGATTCTTTGTCCGCCGGAATCAAAGAATGAATCCACGGACAGAAAGTGATATAGCAAAGGTGGAGATTTACTGAAGAACAAGTACAGACTCCCACGTGGAGAGAGGGAAGAGTCCCACTGGTTTATAAAGGCTGCAGTTCCTGTGTCCTGATATCCCCTCTGATTGGTCAATATTCCCCTTGAATTGGTTACTATAGTGATTCCTCCTTCCGTTCCTCTGGGCTTTCTTCTTTTTCATCTGAATAAAGGGCTTCCTTCCCTTTATTTTGTAAATATAGACCTTTCTTGCCTACTTCCAGTTTCCTTGTCTTATGTAAATGCAACTGTTGCTGCTCCCTTGTCTTATGGAGATGTAGCTGCACCTGGCTTCCTTGTGTTATGGAAATGTACCTTCTCCCAGTCTGCAGCCCCCCACTCCACGCTTTTCCATGGACCCCAATTCTAAAAAAAAAATCCCTAAGCCTGCCTGTGTTCCCCCAAAATTCCTGCTTCAGTACAATATGGAAAGAAGGGGAGAAGTAACTTTACAGTGGAAAGATGCTTTTCTTCTGAGATGAGGGTAAAATCTTTTCAGAGAGTATTCTGTTATCTGATTCCATAGCTTCTAGCCTTTAATCATTTTATTGCATTAAGATAACTTAAGTAGATAAAAGAATGTTTGGATAATGCCAGCATCATCCTTAGGTGTCCTGCTCCAAGCCTCCCCCCCCCCCCAAAAAAAAAAAATGACAGCTTCTTCCACCTTTCTCCACGTTCACAGTCCCTGTAACCAAAAGGGGCTAGAAAGCTTTTTGATATTTTTTTCTCTGATCCTATATCTCCTGCCAGTAGACTTTCTCACTCTCTTTGCTAATCCAAGATTTAAAACCCCTTACCATAAGCCTGGCTAGTATGGCTCACTGGGGCTGGCCTGTAGAGTGTGGGTCAACCTATGAACCAGGAGGAGGTCACTGTTTGATTCTGGTCAGGGCACATGCCTAAGTTCCGGACTCAATCCCCAGTAGGGGGAGTGTAGGAGGCAGCCAATCGATAATTCTCTCATCATTGATGTTTCTATCTCTCTCCCCCTCTCCCTTCCTCTCTGAAATCAATACAAATATTTTTTTTAAATTACAACACCTTACAATAAATTTGGCATTGTCCTTGAAAAAAACCGAATTACTTCATTTTTACATATCAATGGAACTGAGATGATAGTGATGGGAGAACAAGGAACAGTAGAGGTTTCCTAAAGCAACTCATTGGAGGCAATTTAGAGAATAAAAAATCATTATGCAAATATAGGCCTATTAACAGTTATTCAGCCATGAAAACAATCATTGCTCAGAATAGTGGAGGGCACTAGATTCAGGTTTTCCACCTCAGTTGCTAAGATTCTTTGTAATTAATGTAAGCCCTTTGAATGGTTATACATCTTACTCCTCACTAAATGATTATTATTCTGCCAACTGCTTTTATGACTAAGAGTACCCCAGCTGTCTTCCCTGTTCACACCATTCCCTTTCCGTCCTTCTCTATTCCTTTCTTTGGCAGAGAGGAAGCCCACATGGACCCCTGGCTTCTGGAAAGCAATTCTCCACCTGAACAAGCAATCAGTTGAAGCAGAGAATCCATGAACAATACATAAGCAAAAAATCTTCTCCTTCTTGTATCTTCAAGGAGGAGTCCCCAACCATTTTGCTGAGAAGAGATGGCTAGTACTTATTTTTCTAAGGCGTCGTAATGTGTAAGGGGCGGGTGAGGATTAGGCCTACCCGCTTCTCACTAGAAATGCCAGAGTTGGCTGTGGCAGCAGCTGTTTTACTGTTGGCTTCTGCAGGACCTTTCTTTGAACCTGGTGGGAATGCCTGCCCCACAGAGCATAAGAAGGGTTGGGAAACCAACAGCCAGATAAACAATTCATAATCTTGGTTTTTGTCATTACTCAGAATCCCTACTTTAAACCTATGTCACCACCTCAATCCCCAGAAAGGGGCTGGAGTGGGTCTGCCTTGGGCTGGCCTGTAGTGTGTGGAGTTTGGGCTCCCTGCAGGAAAGATTTCACAATGGGAGTCCAGGCGATTTGGAGAGTAGGGTTACTAAAGCTTGCTTCTTCTATCCTAAGCCCTTCTTTGTTTCACTGTCCCCAGCTTTAATAAACATACTCTGAGGTCACTCCCACACAAAGACAAAAACCCATACACAACAGGCCGGCCCAAGGTAGACCTGCTCCAGGCTGGCCCCTTTCCGATAGCATCTAGAAATGCTATAGGACAGAAGTGAGCCACGCTGGGCTGTGTGGACTCACTGAAAAGTAAAAGTCACAGTTGAAGAAGTTAGCCAAGGTGGGGCTGCTATTAGCTAGATGAAAAGTCAGAGAAAAGGGGGCCTTGGAGACAGGTTCAGGGGGTTAGCCCAGGATGAGCTGTCACTGCCTGATGCTCCTCTGGTTGCAAGTTTCCTGGGGCCCTTTAGAGTTTAGGAGAAAAAAATAAAGATGCCCTCCTGAGACAGAAGCAAGGCATGGGCATGCTCCAGATAGAACCCAAACTGGGTCTTTGTCTTGAGGGTTCTTATCTGTTTTTTAAAGGCAGAGAATTTTATGAGAGGCCTTAGGAGAAGATCTCAGTAGATTATTCATCAGCTTTATGTTGATGTGCCCAAATGACATTTATTCCCCTGATTTCATCCGTCCTTGGGTGTAGCTGGCACAAATGGCACTAATTGTATTTCTGTTATTTCTCTCCCTGACTAGGGTGATTTAAGCTATTTACTCTCTCATTGGGGAGAAGAAGTGAAAACCATTTACTCTAAAGTATCCTTGGTCAGGGAAGATAGAATTTGGCAATTTACCAGGTGGCTATCAATGGCTTGGTCTTTTACCCATCTGTCTCAGTTTCCCTTTTCCATTTGTCCTGACTCACTAATCCGTTTCACCCAACTGGGAAACATTAGGGTTTTTTTCTCCCTCAGGAATCATACAAAGCTCACCCAGAATCAGAGAGACTATACACTGTGCTGGGACCTTGGAATCATTTTACCTCCTTTCTGCTGCTTGGCTCTAGTGCCAGCTCTAGCACTACTCTCATCTGTCAAATTTGCCAGAAGCTACCTTTGCCATGGTCTTCACGGGGAGAAAAAAGCCTTTCCTCTACCCTCTTATGGTCACTGGGGGCCTGTAAATTAAACTTAAAAAAAAAAAAAAAAAGCTAACTTAGCAACAGGAAAGATAGATTTTTACTCATATGCGTATGACAAATGGAAGAGTTCACAGAAAAATGTGACTTCAGAAAGCCCTTAGAATTTTGAGCTTATTTACTATCTTAATAGAAGGTGGGGAAGGGGAGAAGGGCAGTTACAGGAAAACAAATTACTTCCTAATTGGGGGGGGGGGGGGGGGGGGGGACTGAGGACGGGGGCAGGAGGGAGAAAGGACACTTAAGAGAAAGCAAATTACTTCTGGGAAAGATAAATGGGCCTTTGGGAGAATAGATGGGAGTTTTGCAACAATATCTCTTTGGGTGTGGTGCCCGCTTCTAGTCAATCTTCCTTGGTTTCAGAGAAGGGCTTCATGACAATTCCGTGCTTTTGGCAGGCTCATCATTTAGGTAGATAAGGATGTTTAAGGGCGGGAGGGGGGCCTATTCCGAAATGCCTTCAGTTCAAAATAATTTCTATGCTGCAGCGGCTATTCTGGGCCCCCTCAGCCTTATTCCAAGGATTGGCTGTTGATAAGATTTAATGGAGGGCTGTGTTGTGATTGCTGCTGGTACTCACTACAAATCCTTCCTATCTACTAATGCCTCAAGCCACTGCTACCTCTTGCTACACCTCACAGCAACAACTAACCACCTTCTTCTGGGGAACTCTTCTGGTCCTCCCCCTAGCCCCTGCTGCCCAGGAACCATTGTGGACTCTACTCCTGAAACCAATATTATTTCATCTCCAGATATACGTGGAGTTCTTTCCACCTGAAGGGTAGCTTTATTCTCTGGAGTGAGAGCTCCCCCTGTGGAGAGATTTGGACTAAATCGTACAGGCCCAGGGGTAGACTATTTGTCTTATTATTATTATTATTATTATTATTTAAAGTATTACATGTCTCCTTTTCCCCCTATTGACTCCCCCTCCTCCCCGCCACTCCCATCCCCAAGGGGAAGCCCCCACTGCCCCAGTGCTGTGTCCATTGGTTATGCTAATATGCATGCATACAAGTCCTTTGGTTGATCTCTAACCCTCCCTCCCCTGCCATTTGTCTCTGGATGGATTCTTGTTCATCAAATCATGTTGATCATTAAATCCTACATATGAGTGAGATCATGTGATATTTATCTTTCTCTGACTGCCAAAAGCACGGAATTGTCATGACTGGCTTATTTCGCTTAGCATAATGCTCTCCAGTTCCATCCATGCTGTTGCAAATGGTAAAAGTTCCTTCTTTTTTATAGTGGCGTAGTATTCCATTGTGTAGATGTACCACAGTTTTTTTAATCCTCTCATCTGCTGTTGGGCACTTAGGCTGTTTCCAAATCTTAGCTATTGTAAATTGTGCTGCTATGAACATAGGTGTGCATATATCCTTTCTGATTGGTGTTTCTGTTTTCTTGGGATAAATTCCTAGTAGTGGGATTACTGGGTCAAATGGGAGTTCTACTTTTAGTTTTTTGAGGAAACTCCATACTGTTATCCAGTGGCTGCACCAAGAGACTATTAGGTTGAGTTTCCAACTGTAACTAAGTCTTTAGTTGAGATTCCAACTCTAATTTAAGATTATATTGACTTAAGAATTAGCAAAAGACATACAACCCTATTGTGAAATGGGGAATGGACTTGAATAGACAGTTTTACAAAGAAGATATACAAATGGTCAATAAGCAAAAGATGCTCAAATCATTAATCATCATGGAAATGTAAATCAAAACTGCAAGATACCATTTCACAACCACTAGGATGGCTATAATGAAAATGTCAGATAATAAAAGTATTGGCAAGGATCTGGAGAAATCAGAATCCTCATATAATGCTGGTAGGAGTGTAAAATGAGGCAGCTACTGTAGAAAGTTATTCACATTATTTAACATAGAGTTACCATGTGCTCCAGCAATTTCACTCCTATAGATATAGATACAGATAGAGATAGAGATATATGCAAGAGAAGTAGCAGCATCATTCATAATAGCCAAAAGTTGGAAACAACCTCTTGATGAATGGGAAAACAAAATACAATATCCATATAATGCAATGTTATTGGACCATTAAAAAAAGTACAAATACATGCTGTAATATGGATAAAGACTGAAAATATTATGCTAAGTGAAAGAAGCTTGTCATAGAACATCAAGCATAGGATTCCATTTATACTAAATGCCCATAATACCGTAGCTCTATAGAGACAAAAAGATTAGTGGTTGGCTAGGGCTGGAGGAATTGGGACTGATAGCTGAAAGGAAGAGGGTTTTTGGGGGGAGTGGTGCACATGTTCTCGAATTGTGATTGTTGTACAATTCTGCAAATATACTAAAAACCATGGAACGAACACTTCAAATGGGTGACGTATATGTGAGTTATACCCCAATAAATAAATAATCCGGGCTTGCTCTGTGTGTCCTGCTCCTTCCTTGGAGGTCTCTGAGAGATGGAGGAAGCTCAGTCTGAAGCGAGACAGATTAAATTCCAATCCTGCTTCTGTATCCTAGCAGCTACTTCTGTCCTCAAGAGCAACATCAACATTGGGATCCTGGAAACATTGTAATGTGTAACAATACATACACACTAGAGGCCCAGCACCAGTGCATGATGGGGCGGGGAGGGGCCTGGGAGGGCTCCAGGGCGAGACAGGCCAGTCTCGCTCAAACCCTATCGGCTGGACCCCAGCAGCAAGCTAACCTACCGGACAGCGCGTCTGCCCCCTTGTGGTCAGTGCGTGTCATAGCGACTGGTCAACCAGTCGGAGGGGCACTTAGCCTATTAGGCTTTTATTCTAGGATTAGGGTTAATGATGTATAGTGTCTGATACACAAACGCTCAATAAACTCTATTGTTTGTGTGTGCAACACTGCATACGTGTATATACACACACGAACATGGGGCGTTAAGAGAGGTTCTGGAGGAACCTGATCTGGGCCCGACTCCCATGTCTCTCAGGCCCCGGAGCAGCAGCGAGGCAGCAGCGCAGCCCACCAACTGCAGAGAAGGACAAGTCCGGCACACGGGGGCGGAGGAATGGGAAAGAGGGAGGCCCATGGGCGTGTGGAGGCCGCCCCAGCTAGCAGACAGGGATGCTACATAACTTTGGGGGCCGGGAACCAAAGCCGACCAGAGGTGGGGGGGATAGGTATCCACAATCGCTCCCCGCCCCGCCCTAGTAGAGAACAATGAGCTCAGCCCCACACACGGAGGCTCTCGGCGCACCTGACCCGGAGCCTGCCGGGAAATGTAGTGTCTGAAGCTCCGCCTGCGCAGACCCGCCGTCTGCCGGCCAGGCCACGTGCAACTACAAGTCCCATTATGCTGCGCGAGACCTTGATCCTCCGGCTTTTGCAGGCGAGGGAGTGGGGAGAACATGGCTGAAAGCAGTCAGGGCGTCCCAACGAGCAGCGGGGTTTGCAGCGAGCAGGACCCGGTCGCCAGCAGTGGCGGCTGCAACTTCCCAGAGTACGAGATGCCGGAGCTGAACACACGCGCTTTCCACGTGGGCGCCTTCGGGGAGCTGTGGCGTGACCGGCTGCGCGGGCAAGGGGATCTGTCGCTGAAGGAGCCTCCGGCATCCGAGCTGCCTGGGGAAGGAGGGGTCGCCGACCCCGACTGGGACGATGCCGCGGTGGCACGGGATCTGGGCTGCGATCTGGAGGCAGCGACCGAGCTGAGGGCAGTTTGCGGGTGAGTGCGGGGCCGAGGGGCTCTTGTTTGGTACCAACCCGGGCGCTGCTGGGCTCCTGCGCTCCCTGGGGCCCTTGCTTGGGGGTGGGGATGCCAGAGGCTTACTCCGGGGGTCGGAGGAGGACCGCCCTTTCAAAGCTTTCGACCTGCGGGAGCTTTCCCGGAACACCGGGAGGGGGCCAGTGATCCGAATGCATAATTCCTCCGCGTTGGAGGGAAGGGCCGAGAGAGCTGCCTAAAAGATTGATTTTTTCTAGTCGCTTTTTATTCAAGTGCTTGTTAATGTAGAAAAGCAATTAGAGTCACAGCGACGTGCGCCTACCCTTGACAGGTGCTTTGGCCGTGGAGGAACCGTAGTAACGGTACGGCTGGAGGATAGAACCGGAGGAGTGTTAAAACCTTGATTCACTGTGGTCTCTTCGGGGACCTTCCCGGTATGCTATTGCTGAAATTTTCTCCCCCGCGGCCTTGTTTGGAGTGAAAATACACAAATGACATTTAAAAGATATTTTTCTTCCTCCATTGAACAGTGTTGGCCTCCTTTAATTTGCCATGCATGCTTTTATTTATAGAATATCCGCGCCGATGGTGCCTTGAATTCTGGCCTCCTCCGAGCGCCTGCTGGATTTTTTATCTCCCTTAATTAGCTGGCGATGTATTTGGGGCACTGCCCTGACTCACTAGGAACAAGATGCATGATTGCTTTCCTTTTTTTGTTTGTTTGTTTATTTTAGCCTCGATAAACTGCAGTGCCTCGAGGAGGACGAGGACCCAGAAGTCATCCCACAGGATACTGACCTAGTGACTTTGGGGTATGGAGGACCTTGCTTTTATTATATGCTATTTTATTTAAATGTTTTTCAACATTATTCAAAGGTTGATTGTTGTCGTCCTGTCTCCTCAATTCAACCATCATTAACATTTTGTCTTATTTGCTTAACTATGTGCCCTTTTCTACTGCTAAACCCATTCAGTTGCAGATAGCCTATAGCTCCGAAAAGTATCATTCTCCTACATAGAGTGGGATTATAGCAACTGAGAAAATTAACAGTAAATACATATGTTATCTAGCCCATATTCACTTTTGTGTTTATTTTTAAAGGTACAACAATCTACCTAGATATCAGATGCAAGCTAAATATTTTGGTAGTGCCTCTCAAACTGCCTGTTTTGTTTGTTTTTAAATTTTTGACATCCATACTTTTGTAAAATAGGAAAAAATGAATTGCTAGAAAAATGGGATTAAAAGATAAATGCAATAAAAGTCCAAAAGTTCGGGTAGGCATTTTTTTTTTAATATATATATTTTTTTATTGCTTAAAGAATTACAAAGAGTATTACATATGTGTCTTTTTTTTTCTCCCCCGCTGTAGTTTGACAGTCAGGTAGGCATTTTAACTCTGCCTTTTTCTTTTTCTTTTTTGAAACAAACAAATCTGTTTCCCTTCCCTACTGCTAATATTTACCTTAGCAACCTTCGGAGCGCCATGGAAGGCTCCTGTCCGATATATTCTTCGTGCTATCATCCGAACAAGCTCATTTACTAAGAAATTGTCAATGGCTCTCCCCTCTTTAATGGACATATTTCAGACTCCTTCCTTAGACCTTTGAAACCTTCCACTTATAAAGCTCAAATTTGCCTTCCAGATTCATTTTCAGTCACTTTCCTCTTTCAGATGTCAGGATGCACATGGCCCCTGTCCCATCTGCAACTACCCCATCTTTGAGGCCCTAAGATGACTTTCCCCATTACTAAAACCCATCTCTGTGCCTTCTGGAATGTCTAGAAACACTTCTAACATTTCTAAAGTCTTCGAAGACACGTTTGGGAATCCAGGCTCTTTCATCTGTGTATTGCCCTTAAGCTTATTATGCTGCTTTGCTCCCATTTGTGCTCTGTAACTATTGTTGATTGATTGGTTAGCTTTTTCTGAACTGCACATCTGGTGTGTCACTTTCCCTGCAAACCTTTCAGTGGCTTTTAGGCGGAAGTCCTGGTTCTTAAGTGGCTCACAAGGGCCTCTAGAGAATGGGTCTTGCTGATCTTTTCAGCTGTCTCTGCAGTGCTCCAGCCACAGTATAGCTCGTTTTCCGTTCCTGCAGTGTGCTCTCTGCTGGCCTTTGCCTACCACACTTACTGTTCTTTGATAGGCCAAGGTTGCAGGCTTAGTCCCCAGGGAGGGCACATATAATATAAATCAACCAATGAATGCATAAGTAATTAAAATAAAAAGTTGATGTTTTTGTTTCTCTATATATACCTCTGTCTTCCTTCTTTCTGTCACCCGCCTCTCCCCCTCTACCCACTCTCCAAAAATCAATAAATAAAAAAATTTTAATTAAATTTAAAAAAGAATTTATTATAATAGGATACAAAATTGATACATGAAAAGCAATATCCTTCATGTACACAAACAACAATTAGAGGACATAATGGTAGAGAAAATCCCATTTACAGTAGTCAAAAAGGTTAAATATTTAGGAATAATTTTAATAAGAAATGTGTAAAATTTAGGAAACACAAATAAGGAAAATTTCAAAAACACTCCTGAAAGACTCAAAAAAAAAAAAGACTTGAAAAAGTTGAAAGATATCCTTTGTTCTTGAGGAATATTAAACATTGTAATGATGTCAGTTATTTCTAAGTTCATTTATAAATG
>NW_006291549.1:207165-208189 GCF_000327345.1 Myotis davidii
AGACTTGAAAAAGTTGAAAGATATCCTTTGTTCTTGAGGAATATTAAACATTGTAATGATGTCAGTTATTTCTAAGTTCATTTATAAATGAAGTGCAATCCCAATAAAAATATCAGAAGTATGGATTATTTTATGGAGTTAGACAAGTTGATAATAAAATTCATACGGAATATATGCAATAATAAGAGAAAATTCTGGGGGGAAAATTGTGAGGGCATAGTAATTTTGCCAGATATTAAAATATACTACAAAGTCCTCATAATTAAAACAATGGGTACCAGCTCAGGAATTGCCAAAAAGACCAGCGGAAGAGAAGGGAAAGTTCAGTTATATTTAAATTGGTATGGAAATTTAGTATGACACTACATAATAAATTCCAAAGGGACTAGAAATCGAATGTAGAGAGTGTATATTTTCTAGAATTAAGTTACTGGATTATAAATGATAGGAGTTGGGTTTCTTACTTGTGGAGAAAGAAGTTATAAACAAGGGAAGGTTGAAGGCTAAAATAAATCCTGTGATTTTTGTTTGGAATCAAAAGTGTCATTATTAACTCATGGTTTTAAATATGTAACAGAAAAATACAGATATCTGTACATGTGTGGATTAGTGTACATATGTGTTTCCCACTTCTCTCTGCTGCCAAGCCTAGAAGCAGTGACTGCAGTAACAGTGAGGATGCTTGGCACCCAGATACTGTTTTCTAAATGCCTCTCTCCAATAAAGGTATTAGGACTCGTAGGAGAAGTGGTTGATTCCAGGGCTGAGATGTTGGGGTCCTGCCCCACCTGGTCCAGGGGTTCCCAAAGGTGTGGGCGGAGTCGGTGAAGAATGAAGGTCACGGAGACAGCGTTCAGTTGATCAGCATAGCCAGGTTCTCTAGCCAGGTTCTCCAGCCAGGTTCTGTCTTTATTTCTCCTGTTACATCTGTATTTATAGCAGTTGATTTTTTTTTAAAATATATTTTATTGAAATTTTACAGAGAGGAAGGGAGAGAGATAGAGAGTTAGAAACATCGATGAGA
>NW_006291549.1:208200-225699 GCF_000327345.1 Myotis davidii
AAGCCAAACGGGTTTTGGCTATAGCAGTTGATTTTAATCCTATCCATTCTATTCCAAAGGTTAGGGCATTTCTTATCTCCATTCCAAGGTTACTCTATTGTTCTATTAAGCTACAAGGAAGTAACTGAAGGAGATTATCCTAAGTAAAGATTATGTAGCTTAATCGTGATTGTTCGTAGTTAAAGTGATTAACTACCCGCCTGGCACTTAGTTAAGGGGTTTTACGGACTTATTCCCTTCCTTAGTCCTGTTAATCCCTAACTCCAGGGAAAAAATCCCCACCTGGGGAAACAACCTTTCTCAGAGAGGTGACCTTGGTTAAAACACATAGTGCTAAGAAGGGGAGCAAACATATTAAGAACAGTATGCCATATACGCCAGGTCCCTTGAAACATCTGCTGTGCAGATGTTTCTTCCCCGCAGTGACTGAGTCAAGCAGCAAGGATGAACCAGCTTCCAGCAAATTCCCCCATTTTTATTTTTCAAATGACAGCGCATGTCAATCAGCAGCCACCTCTCAGATTGGGTTGTTTGTGACTTTGCCAACAGGTCAGTCCGAGGCTTAACCCTATATCGGCTCCCCACACTGAGACATGGAAATAATAGAGGATGAGCCTTGAGCCTCTTATGGTATCAGAAAGTAAGGACGTGCTATAAAAAGGAAAAAAGAAATGATGGCTTGTTGAAAGAACAGGAGCCAACTTGAAGAAGCTCCTAATGGACAAAGCTAAAACAATTTGAGCAACAAAATAATGGTAGTATTAAATTTTAACCTATAGAATAAAATATATAAATATGGGTTTATACTAATATAAATGACCAAATAAATAAATGGGAGGAAAGAGACAGGTCTTCCTCATAATATCAATGAATAAAGGTAGAATGAGGGAAATAGAGAATCACCATTAGGCATACTACAGTAATAAATGTTGCAGTCAGAATCTATGCATGCTAAAATTTCTGGGTGACAGTTTGAGAAAGGAGATGCATAGTTTTAAAGTATCTCCCCCAAATACTTATCAAGTACAAAGGAAAAGTATCTTTCAAGTGTAGGAACTTGGGAGACAAGATAAGCATCACCAGTGATAAGACATCCAGGGTGGGCAAAAGTAGGTTTACCGTTGTGAGTATGTAAAACAGAGTAGTATATTCTTTGAATGGCCGACCAATGACAGAGACCAAGTGCCCTTCCCTCCACGTCTCCACAAGTAGATGTGTCCACGCTGTGTAACAGTCCCCACTGAGCCCCTGCCCCTTCCAGTCAGGGTTCTAATGGGTTGATAGTTTTCTGTGCTGGCCACGTTGGTTCCAAAGATCCTTTGGAGGGGGTCAGGGGAGACCGCCTCAACTGGGAGCTCTGAGCAAAGCAGCTGTAAGAATAACGACCCTAGAGGTGCTCCCGGGCCCTCGGCCACTTTCCCACAGGAGCCTGGTGCCACTGCTGCAGTTCTGTAAGGGAGGAGGGGGCCTTCCGGCTGTCCTGTCTGCCTGTGCAGGCCCGTCTCAGATCCCTGCTTATCGAACAGTCCTGACCTACTAGTAATGTCTCCCCTTCAGGAGCAGTCTGGGCATTGAAAGCACCTGGGAGCCGAAACCGGTTTGGCTCAGTGGAGTAGTATATTCTTGTATTATTATGTATTGTATTTCCATATGAAGAGCTGTAAGCCTACTTTTGCCCATCCTGTATTAACATCATTAACCTCCTGATGATACAGTGAAGGACATCATCATTCTTGTGGTATTCTTGCCAAAAATGTATAGGCTTACCCCAATCATGAGGCACTCAAACCCAAACTGAAGAACACGACAAAATAACTGATGAGAGCTCCCCAGAAGTGTCAGGATCATGAAAGACAAGGAGAGACTGCAGAACTGTGAAGGACGGGAGGAAAAAGCAGAGGAAATGCAATGTGGCGTCCTGCTCAGAATGCCAGGACAGAAGAGAGGCATTAGAATTATTTTTAAGGACTACATTTAAATATTTGTGAACTTCCAAAAAGGTCAGTAGTTAATAATACTGTATTCAGGTTAATTTCCTAGTCTTAATCATTATACTGTGATCAGGTAAGATGTTACCGTAGAGGAAGCCAGGTGAGAGATATAAGGGAACTCTTTGTACTATTTTTACAGCTTTCCTTTGGTCTAAAATTAGTTCAAAATAAATGAATATTGAAGATGTGTTTGAAGCCCAGTAGAGAATGCTGATGTTTGATTGTTCTTGTATCTGTAACAGGGTTAGAAAGAAGCTTTTGGAACATCGGGAAGAAACATTAACGATAGATCGGGCCTGCAGACAGGAAATACTTGCTTATGAGATGGTAAGAGTCTCATCTTGTTCACCTTTTCCCATGAAACCATGAGCTTCGTCATTGGGTGCGGGCCAATGGTGCCTGTGTGGTGGCTCTATGTTGGGTATGCTTAGTTGAAAGCAAACTAGAGAAACTTTATTGGGGCTGGGGAGTCATCTTTCATCTCCTTTGTTAAATCTGTTACTACATAGTTTATTTTTTATGCTATTTTAAATAAAATTGTTTTTTTTAATAGGTTTTATATCCTGCAATTTTGCTTAATTTTTTTTATTAGCTGTCACAGGGTTTTTGTGTGTGAATCCTTTACACTTTCATACACTGAAGCTCATGCATGGGCCCTGGCTGGGCAGTTCAGTTTGCTAGAGTGCCCTCCCCATGTGCCAAGGTTGTAGGATCGATCTCTGGTGAGGGCACATACACGAAGCCACCAATGAATGTGTAGATAAGTGGGACAGCAAATCAATGTCTTTGTGTCAGGGACTTTATGTGGTGATTGTGCAGATATTCCTTGAGTTCTTAAACTAAGATCTCACTCTAAATAAAAATGTTTTTAAATTTTAAAAAAAGATAATGTATGTATTTCTCTGTAAACAGATAACTTTATCTCTTTCCAGTTTGGTTTACTCACTCTCTCTTTCTTCCTTCTTCCCTTTTTCCCCCTTGCCTAATTGCTCTGGCTAGAATTTCTAGTACTGTGTTGAAAGAAGTGACAAAAGTGCACATCCTTATCAGTTGTCACTGTGGACATCACTGATGATGTCCTTCACTGTATCACACTGAGTGTGATCTTCGCTGTGAATTTTTCACATATAGCCTTTATCAGGTTGAGTAAATTCCCTTCTATTCCTAGTTTGTTTAAGTGTTTTATCATGAAAAAGAATTGGATTTGTCAAATGCATTTTCTTCATCAGTTGAGATGATGATGTAGGTTTTCCTGCCATCGTTCTATTAGTGTGGTATATTACATTGATTGATTTGTATGGGTTGAACTTATCCTTGTATCCTGAGTGTAAGTCCCACTTGCTTGTGGCATATAATCTTGTTTATACGCAGTTGAATTCAGGTTGCTAATATTTCGTTGAGGAGTTTGGCATTTATGTTCATAAAGGATATTGGCCTTGAGTTTTCTTGTAGTGTTTTTGTTTGACTTTGGTTTCAGCGTCTACTGATCTCAGAATGAGTTAGGAAATATTCTCTCAACTCTTCTGAGTTTTTTGAAGACTTGGAGAAGGGTTAGTGTTATTAACTTCCTTTGCTATTTGGGAGAATTCACCAGTGAAGCAATCTCCTCGGCTTTTCTTTGTTAGGAGGATTTTAATTGCTAAGTCAGTCTCTGCGTATAGATCTGCGTATTGATTTTCTATTTCTTCCTGAGTCTATTCCTTCCTGCTAGCTTCAGGTTTAGCTTGCTCTTTTCTGGTTCCTAATTGTATACAATTAGTTACTGATTTCAGATTGTTCTTTTTAAGGTAGGTGTTTATAGTTCTAAGGTTTTCATTTTTTGTACTGTTTTTGCTGCACTTCATACATTTCTTATCTTGTGTTTTTATTTTCATTTGTCTCAAGGTATTTTCTGATTTCCTTTTGACCCATTGGTTATTTGTGAATGTGTTGCTTCATTTCCACATATCTGAATTTTTCAGTTTTCTTCCTGTTATTGATTTCTAGTTTCATCAATTGTGATGAGAAAAGATACTTTTTATGATTTTAGTCTTTTTAAATTTATGAAGTCTTGGTGGTCTGTCTCGAGAATGGTCTGTGTACTTGAGAACATTATGTATTCTGCTGCTGTTGGATAGCGTGTTCTGTAAATCGCTTAGGTCTTGTTGGTTTATAGTGTTGTTCATGTCTTCTATTTCCTTAATAATTATCTGTCTCGTTTTCTACTCATTGAAATTTGGGTTTTGAAGTTTCCAACTATTGTAAAACCATCTATTTCTTGCTTTAGCTCTGTCAATTTTTGATTTATGTATTTTGGGGTTCTGTTTTTAACTGCAGGTATGTTTATATTTACTGTTTCTTCTTGCTGGATTGCACCTTTTATCAATATACAAGGTGTCTCAAAAATGTATACACACTTTGAATAATTGTAAAGTCAGTGTTTATTAAAATACATTGCATTTTTTAAAAATGAGCTATCACCTGTTAAAGTGTGTATACATTTTTGGGGGAACACCCTACGAAAGCCCTTCTTTGTCTTTTGTAACCTCTTAACTTAAAGCCTATTTTGTCTGATAACAAGACAGCCATCCCAGCTTCAGCCTTCTTTTGGTTACTGTTTGCATAGAATATCATTTTCTGTTCTTTTATTTTCACCTTTGTGTCTTCATATCTAGAGTCTCTCAGAGAAAGAGAGAGAGAGAGAGACAGAGAGAGAGAGAGAGAGAGACTGTGTGTGTATGTGTGTAAAGTTTTTTATCCAATCTGCCAGTCTTTTTGCCTTTTTAATGGGACAATTTAGTCCATTTACGTTTAAAGTAATTACAGGTAAGGACTTACTTCTGTTTATCTATTTGTATGTATATATATTTTTGTTCCTCAATTCTTCTATTCCTGCGTTTTTTGTATTTAGTTGACTTTTTTGTGGCCTATCATTTTGCTTCCCTTCTTTTCCTTCTATATATGTTCTACTTATTTTCTTACTGGTTACCTTGAGGATTACAGTTAACATCTTAAATTATAGCCCTAACCGGTTTGGCTCAGTGGATAGAGCGTCGGCCTGCGGACTGAAGGGTCCCAGGTTTGATTCTGGTCAAAGGCATATACCTTGGTTGCGGGCACATCCCCAATAGGGAGTGTGCAGGAGGCAGCTGGATTGATGTTTCTTTCTAATCAATGTTTCTAACTCTCTATCCCTTTCCCTTCCTTTCTGTAAAAAAAAAATCAATTAAAAAAATGTATTTAAATAAATAAATAAATAAAATAACCTAGTTTTGATAATACCAACTTTGTTTTAGTAATATCCAGAAGAATCAGTACACTGTGCCTATACATCTCCATCCCTCCCCCTTTAGATTGTTATTGTCACAGATTACATCTTCATATATTATCTACATGTCTATTAACAAATATATAAATACTGTTTTGTGTGTTTGAATAAAAGAAGTTATAAACCAAAAGTATAGTAATACCTGGCTTTCATATTTACTTATGTAGTTTATCTGAAAAAATATTCCAATTTCTCCCTCATCTTGAAGGATAGTTTTTCCAGGTATAGAATTCTTGGCTGACAGGGTTTTCTCTCCCCACCACCCTCCATTGCTTTTAATGTGTAGTCCCACTGCCTTCTTGTCTACATAGTTTCTGGTGAGAAATTGGCTGTTGATCTTATTAAAGAACCTCATTTTCTTTATCTCTCTGTATATAGTTTTCTTTAGGTCATTGAGTACATTTAAGGCAGTTGATTTAACATCACTGACTAGTAATTTCAACATCTGGGCTCCCTCAAGGGTGGTTTCTGTCAAATTCTTTTTTTCTTGTAAGTGGGCCATATTTTCCTGTTTCTTTGTGTGTTTTATAAGTTTTTTAATGAGAACTGGACATTCTGAGTGTGTTTATTACTTGTTGAGGGCTGGAGCTATTTGGGACTTTTCCAAACTACTTTTCCAAATTAGTATTTTGTGTTGTGTATTATCACTGATGTTTTTGTTTCATTATCTCTGTGGTCAGCCAGTGACATTACTTAAATGTCTATCTCCACAAATGAGAACAGGTCCTATCCCTTTAAGTCAGCGGTTCTCAATCTGTGGGTCACCGCCCCTTTGGGGTCAAACGACCCTTTCACAGGGGTCGCCTAAGACCATCGGAAAACACATATATAATTACATATTGTTTTTGTGATTAATCACTATGCTTTAATTAAGTTCAATTTATAACAATGAAAATACATCCTGCATATCAGATATTTACATTACGATTCTTAACAGTAGCAAAATTACAGTTATGAAGTAGCAACGAAAATAATTTTGTGGTTGGGGGACACCACAACATGAGGAACTGTAGTAAAGGGTCGCGGCATTAGGAAGGTTGAGAACCACTGCTTTAAGTTTCCAATAACTGCTGTTGGGGGAAGCCAAAACCAAGGCAAGTTTTTGCCCCAGTAGTTCAGAGCATCACTAGACCAACCCAAACACACAAGCACTAACACTTGGAGAACAGGGTCCCCACTGCCTGTCCTGGCATCAGCCACCATTTCTAGGCCCATGGGCTGCTATTTCCACATCTGCAGCAGGGCTGAAGAAGGGGGGAGTGGGTGGTAGTTGGTTTGTACCCTCTGCTCATTTATGAGAAATCAGCAGCTTGTCCCTGCTTTAAGCACTCCCCTGGTTGATATGAGTATCTGATCAGGTTCCACAGTTCGAAATGGTTCATTCCTGTCTCTCTTCCCATCTTACTGGTTGCTTTGGTGGCGGGACTGATCCTCCGTCACCATTTTGTGCGATATCACTCCCACTGACTTTTAAAATGTATTTTGTACTCTGGCGGCCCCCTTTTCATAGTTACTAAGCAGATATAGAAGAAAGTGTGTTTTGGCCTAAGATGTGACAATGTTGTAAAGAGCAAGAGTTTTAGAGCCAGACAGATCTGTATTTGCATCCTATCTTGCTCGTTTACCTAAAGTAAACTTGAACCTTTGGCTTCATCTGTCAAATGGCCCTCAGAATAGTATGAGAGGAGGTATGGGAAGATTTGTACTTGTAAATGCCCATGTTATACCAACGTTACTGTAACTGATATTCCTATTATTCCTGTTTTATTATCAGTTGGTAAGCACTTAGTGCCAGACATCTTACGCGATGCTTTATGTACACATTCCCAGCAACAGGTCTATAAAATAAGTACTTCCTCTGTCTTACAGGAGATGAAACTAAAGCTTAGAGAGGTTTTATTAATTTTCTTGAAGTAGAATTAGGAGTCACAATCATGGCTGTTTGACTCAGTTGTTGCTCATAGCCATTGTTTCACACTGCCTCTTACCTGAGTCGTCGTGATTTTAATGCCTCTTATTAATTTGTTTTCCTCCTTCAGGAGTCACATGCCATAGGAAAAAAGCCTGAAAATCCAGCAGACATGATTGAAGAAGGGGAACTTATCCTATCTGTGAATGTCTTATACCCTGTTATATTTCATAAGGTCAGTAGTAAAACCTTTTGGATTCCACAGATAATATGAGTGACTTTTGTCAGATGGTTTAGTTATTTGAAGAGTCATATTTCTTAGATAAAATAGCAAGCACTATCTCATCTGGCATCCGGCTTATGCTCTGGGGTTCTTTGTTTTAGAAAGAAATATTGTAAATGCGATCAAGTTGCAAATAATCTCTTGATTAATATGATTGCAATTTTAGTGTTGGGATACATACCCTGGTTTCTGCACTGGGAGCAACTGCAAGTTTATAGGAATCTGCATGATTCTAATTATATGTTGTCATGAGGGTTGCTTTTCCCCCCAGGAGTGGAGTGACTTTTGTTCACCAGCTTAGAATATTTGGGAAGTTATATAACTAAAGACAGCTCTTCTTTGATGAAAATGCACAAAGTTAACAGGTCAGGGGTATCTAGGAATTCCTTAGGCGTCTCTAATAAAAAGAACTATCCTGTACCAGGGTGTATGTATTATTATTATTTTAAATATATTTTTATTGATTTCAGAGAAGAAGGGAGGAGAGGGAGAGAGAGAGAGAAACATCAATGATGAGAGAGAATCATCAATCAGCTGCCTCCTGCACGCTCCACACTGGGGTCTGAGCCCGCAACCCGAGCATATGCCTCCTGGTTCATAGGTCAACACCCAACCACTGAGCCACACCAGCCGGGTGGGTGTATGTATTCTTGATTCCTCAAAAAATGTTATACACTTTGATAAGGTTAAATGCAATATTACTGTACATATACTGCACTTGTGAATAATTAGGCTTTTCTGAAGCATCTGGAATATACTAGTAGTTAGTAGTAATTGTCTTGTTTGATGAAGATCTTAAATTGCCAATCAAAACCAAACCAATACAATGGAACCTCTGGGTTTATAACATTACAGAAGTGAATAGATTACTTGACTTCAGTGTGGTAACTTCCAGGACATTTTAAAAGAGAGTGCTGCTGGATGAAGTTAAGAGTCCACAGGCTTTTCATGCCGATGTCATTTCGTAGCATCTTGATTTTAAACTTTAGTGTAAACTAAAATAATGTTCTATTACCAACTGTCTGAGTCCATTCCGGCTTCTGTAACAAAATATCACTGCCTGAGTAGCTTATAAACAACAGAAATTTATTTCTGACGGTTCTGAAGACAGGAAGTCCAAGGTCAGGCTGCCAGCATGGTCAGGTTGATGACTTCTCTCTCACATGGCAGAAGGGGCTAGGGAGCTCTGTGGGAGCTCTTTTATTTATTTATTCATTAAAAGAATTTTGCCCTAACTGGTTTGGCTCAGTGGATAGAGCGTCGGCCTGCGGACTCAAGGGTCCCAGGTTTGATTCCGGTCAAGGGCATGTGCCTTGGTTGTGGGCACATCCCCAGTGGGGGGTGTGCAGGAGGCAGCTGATTGATGCTTCTCTCTCATCGATGTTTCTAACTATCCCTCTCCCTCTCTGTAAAAAATCAATAAAATATATATTTTTTAAAAAAGAATTTTACTGAACCCTAGTCAGTGCTCAGTGGTTAGAGCGTTAGCCTGTGAACTGAAGGGTCCCAGGTTTGATTCCCGTCAAGGGTAGGTATTTCAGTTGCAGGCTCGATCCCCGGCGCAGAGGCACATACGGGAGACAACCAGATGTGTCTCTCTCACATCAATGATTCTCTCTGTCTCTCCTTGTCTCTTCCATTCTCTAGAAAATCAGTGGGAAAAATATCCTCAGGTGAGGATTAACAAACAAACAAAAAGAATTTCATTGACTTTTAGAGAGAAAGGGAGAGGGAAAGACACAAAGAAACATCAATACATCAGAGCAAAACATTGGCCGCCTGCCTCCTGCACACCCCCACCCCACCCCTAGGGATTGAATCCAAAACCCAGGCATGTTCCCTGACTGGGAATAGAATCAGCATCCTTTTGGTGCACGAGATGATGCCCAACCAACTAAGCCACACTCGTCCAGGGCTTGCTTGCTTTTTTTTTTTTTTTTTAATATTTTATTGATTTTTTACAGAGAGAAAGGGAGAGAGATAGAGAGTTAGACACATCGATGAGAGAGAAACATTGATCAGCTGCCTCCTGCATATCTCCTACTGGAGATGTGCACGCAACCCAGGTACATGCCCTTGACAGGAATCGAACCTGGGACCTTTCAGTCCGCAGGCCGACGCTCTATCCACTGAGCCAAACCGGTTTTGGCATTGCTTGCTTTTTTTAAATGAGAGAAGTTCATTGATAAAGTGACAGAGATAGTAGAAGGGCCCTTGGCGCTTAGGAGAAAGGCAGAGGTAACACGTGGGGGGGTGGGGGGAAGGGGAAGGCGTGGGCATGCTCCTGGAGCCGGGGATAAGAGCACTAATCCCACCCATGAGCACACCCTCATGAGCCAGTTTCCTCCCAAAGGCCCCGCCTCCTAACACCGTCACTTTGGGTGTCAGAATTCCAACATGAATGTTTCGGGTGGACACAAACTTTCAGACCGTCGCACCAAGTGTCTCAGTTATCCCCAAGGGTTTTAATTTATGCAGGTGACTGCGTGACAACAGCAGAGGCTAATGCCACGGAAAGAAGATTTTTATTACACTTTCTGAGAGGAGGAGGTGTGCCGTGCTATGTAGAGCCACAGGGGAAGCACCAGTGTCAGTCAGGAGGCGGAAAGGAGGGAGGGGAAGGCAGAGACCACAGCCTTTATTAGGGTTTCTGCAAGGAAGGCGTGGCAGGAGAGTAGACAGTTGGGGCGGGCTAGTTTGAATAATTCTACTGGGCTCTGGGGCACAGGGGTTGTCTGTACCTCGATTTAGGATTGTTATGCCCAGATTTCAGGATCCCCAAAAGACCACCGGGGAGCCAGCCGAGTCCGAAGCAGAGTCTTTATTCGAGTTAGCTCAGCTCCCGACCACACTCACTGATGCAGCGGCAAGCAGCAGAGAGAGCTAGCTCTGTGTGAGAGGGGTTTTATAGGGGGGTTGGAGTAAGGGGAGGAGAGAGGACTGTGGGCTCTGCCGATTGGCCAGGCGCAAGTCGGTGTCTTGTTACACAGGATGTGGTCGTATCTATGGCGCGCACTTCCCTTGATTGTCATTGCTTAAAGAACTCCTAGGTGTGGCTAGCAGAGGCTTGGGCTTCTGGGAAGAAGCTCCTTGCTGAGCACATGGCTAAGGCTGCTGCCCAAAAAATGGAGGATCCGGGGTAAGATGGAGGGCGTAGCCCTCGCCCTTTCAGGATAAGTGAGAAGTTGGCTTGGTGTGTGGGAGTTAGATTAAGGAGGTGGGCTCACGGTATAGGCTCTGTATCACAGAGGAGATGGAAACAGCTTTGGCCATCAGTTTGGATCTGTACCTAATGAAGGCCAAATAGACAAATACGGAATTTAAGAAAACACAGAACACCAAGTTAGGAGGATCACTTAAATCAAGAAAACCAATAACATAATTCAGATCTGATCCTGACAGGATTTGTAGTTAAATTGCTTATCTCTAAGCGGACACTTATCTACTTAACTGTTTGACTTTTAGCACAAAGAGCACAAACCATACCAGACGATGCTGGTACTGGGCAATCAGAAGCTCACGGAACTAAGGGACTCAATTTGCTGTGTCAGTGACCTCCAGATTGGTGGGGAATTCAGCAACACTCCTGACCAGGCCCCTGAGCACATCAGCAAAGTAAGGTGATTTTTCTTTTTTATTACCCCCATAAAGCAAGAGGAAATAAGAGTGCTAAGCTAAGGACGTAATGGTTACTCTAGCACAGTGGTCAGCAAACTGCGGCTCGGCAAACAGCGGCTCAAGAGCCAGATGCGGCTCTTTGGCCCCTTTTAGTGTGGCTCTTCCACAAAATACTGGCTCTTCCACAAAATACCGACTTCTGCGCATGGGCCACGGAGTTTCAATTGCACTGTATGTGCGTGCCCGCATGTGGTATTTTGTGGAAGACCTACACTCAAGGGGCCAAAGAGTCGCATGTGGCTTGCAAGCCACGGTTTGCCGACCACGGCTCTAGCAGGATCATCAATATTCCAGTCAGTGCTTTCTTCTTCTATCCATTCCCTCAAAACCTGTCTCCACTCTGCTCTTTATCATCAAGACCTTTTCAAAGCTAATCAGTTTTGATTTCCTCATGTCCTATTCCTTTTCAATCATTCTTTGTACATGCTTCCTTCAAAGGTCATAGTAACCACCTAACTGTTTCACCAGTTGATCTCTCTTCCATGTTGATACAACTTGATTTCACTGTAGCATTTGAACTTGCTGTTCACGCTCTCCTCTTTCAAACTCTGTGTGAGTTTGTTGTCACTGCCCCAGCAAAGGGTTGGAGTATAGGTGAGAATCTCATTGCCCATAGAAGGACCTGTCTGTTCGAGGACCCAATATCAAACCGGGATGTCGCATCTGATGTTTGTCATTGCTGGTGGTTCTCTGGGTGAAGCTCTCGAGAGGACAGAGAAACCGACATACTCAATAGATAATTATGCAAAGGACTGGTAGACTGCTATCCAGGGCCTTTTCAGAAGGGATCTCTTGCCCAGTAAAGTAGCGGGGCCTTGATCCTCCAGAATTTCATGATGTGCAAGCTTGAACTAACTCTTTTACCTGGTTCAACCAGCAGAGGACTTCAGAATTACTGGCCCGCTTAGGAGGGGCAGCACCTCCCGTAGAAGAGTGAAAGAGGTTTGGATCAACTAGAATGGAGACAGAGTGTGGACAAGAGCCATCACCATCTCCATTTTTATTTGTTCCCGTGCCACCAGCCACATAGACGTTAATAACTTAGGTTTTGTCTTACTTGTTCTTATTCTAATTGTTCTCCTGAACTTTCCCCCAGTTTTCATGGTTTTAAGCAAACTCTAATCTTGGTTCATCTCTCCCTGTAGCCACATTCTTTCCTGATCTCCAAGCTGTTAATTTTTAGCACCTACTGGACATGTTGTTTTGTTCAGTGATGTTTATGTCTTTATTCCCTTGATGGTGTCTGGCACAGAGGAAGTGCCCAGATAGTTGTTGAATAAATGAATAAACCACAGAAACCTCAAGCTCAATGTTTAATGGATGACTTGCAATTTATTTTTTGTTTTGATTTTTTATTTTATTGATTGATTGATTGATTGATTTGAAAAGAGAGGAAGAGAGAGAAACATTGATTTGTTGTCCCACCTACTTATGCATTCACTGGTTGATTACTGTATGTGCCCTGACCAGGGATTGAATCCGAAACCCTGGTGGGTTGGGATGACACCCCGATCAACTGGCCAGGGCGTGGATGATGTAGGATTTAGATGGAAAACATTTTTTGTTCTTTTAGAGTTCCCTTCTAATCTACCTATATATATATAAAAGCCTAGATGACCGAACAACCTGTCCACCGGTTGCTGTGATGCACACTGACCACCAGGGGAAAGACGCTCAACACAGGAGCTGCCCCCTGGTGGTCAGTGCACTCCTACGGTGGGAGCACTGCTCAGCTGACCGATGGGCGCCAGACGCAGGGCTCACAGCTGGCTGCCGCAGCCCGGAGACCTCAGTGGAGCGGCAGTGAGCCTACAGTGGGGCCGGGATGAGAAGGAGCAGCAGGCAGGAGCAGTAGGCTGTGTTGGACTGCGGGCTTCGGCCTGATTCCTGCAAGCTACGCCGAGTGACCCCACCAGTGCATGAATCCGTGCACTGAGCCTCTAGTTAAAGATAATGCCAAGGAATTAAGTTGCCTAAGTCACTTAAAATGAAGTTCTGTAGAAACATTTGTAATGAACAAAATTTTATATACAGTAAACTTTCTTTTTGTTTCCTAAATAAGGCAGTATTTATTCTTTCAGAACCTTTATTTTGGACCCTGGCTGACCTCTTTGAGAGTCTAGAAGTATATTAGGTGGCAGATTTTGTGTTAGCAGCCAGACATGGCATTATTATATATCATATCCTGTTATCTCTGCAACCACCTGGGAGGAAGGTAATGGTTTCACTCATTTTCACGAAGAAAAAGAGGGTCAGGGAGATTTAGTGAGCTGTCAAGGGGACACAGCAAAGCTGGTCTTGTAAGGGTGTCTGGTTGTCACCTTGTAAAGGTAACACCAATGCCTGACCTGTAAATGGGACAATGAAAAAAATAGAAACTTTAAAGTCCTAGCAAGAGATTAGGTTATCTTAAGGTAAAATTATTTTAATACCTAAAGCTTATATATCTTTTGTAGTTCATACACTGCTTTTGATTCTCATCACAATCCTGTAAAATAGCATGCCAGGTATTATTTTGATTTTACAGGTCCGAGAGGGAAGTGTAGGTTAAAGAAGAGAACACAGGGGTCTAATTCTAAGAATATGGCGAAAGACAAGTCTAACAGAGTGGTTCTCAGCACAGGTTGGACATTTAACCACTGGGGGAGCTTGGGACAACACTGGTGCCTGAGACACATCTTCAGGGCGTCTCATTTCATAGATCTGAGATGAGACTTAGTCTTTGATGGTTTTGTGATTCTGTTACGTAGTTGGGATTGAGAGATACCCCTGTGACAGGAATTCTGATAGCCTGAAAGTTAGAAACCTAAGGTTCAGCCCTGGTCATGTGGCTCGGTTGGTGAGCGTCGTCCCGTGCACCGAGAGGTTGCCGATTCAGTTCCAGGTTAGGGTACATGTTGGGGTTGCCGTTTTGATCCCCAGAAGGGTGCATGAAGGAGGCAGGTGATCCATGTTTCTCTCTCTTCCTTTCCCTCTCTCTCAAATCAATAAAAACTCTTTTTCTTTTTACATGTGTCAGTACTTTTAATGTGTACATAAAATTATAGTAAAAAGACAACTATAAACAAGATGTAGCTTCTCCATTTCCATGGTCAGCTCACTGCATTATAGTAAACCAAGTTTATATTCCACCATCAAGTGTGGTTCTCCCATTAGTTCACTTTGTGATGGGTTATTAAGAATATCTTCAAATCCAGTAGTCTCATCATTACCCTCAAAATATCTAGTGAAAGGTTTAAGATTAGAAGAAACGGAAGACACTGAACTTGTTGCACTGCATTGAATTCCATTTGCAATTTTAGTGGAGCAAACAGACCTTGGATGTTTCTCAGTGTGGAAAAATTCATTTTATCTTGGTTGAACTGGAAATTTTTTTCTAATAATTGAAGAGGATGACTGGGCAAAAGTTCATTTTTCACATAAGAAAAACCTATTTGAAGAAGATCATGACTTTTAAAAGATCCACTTGCTGATTGCTCACTAACTAGAGTACTGTCCTTTAGCTGAGGTGAAGTCCTCTGGTATTCATCTTTAGCTCACTGTGCAAACAACCTCGCAAGCCCGGTAGCGTCAGCCAGCCAATAAAAATAAATTATAAAAAAGAAAAGAAAAACGTAAAGGTTCAGACCAGTTGTGCAACTACTATAGTACTTTGGGCAAGATTGCTGGAGTAAGAATAGAAATTCACATTCTGCCTGCCTAAGAGTTATTGAATATATAAAGAGGGAATTTTTATAAAAGCACATTGAAAAAAATTTTAAATGACAGATAAACATAACTATGGTTATTATCACTGGGAAACACCAAATATATGGCTGTTTAGTCTTTGATTCTAGTATCTAAAATAACTGTCATTGCTGTATGCATATAATAATATTGAAGTTTATTTCATTTCTATTTGTATTTCTTTCATGAATCTCAGAATATACAAATTTAAATCAAACCTAGATTAAAATAGCAATAGGATAAAACTTTATACCTTTATGCCTGGTAACTAATATAATATTTGTTACATAGGAGGTTTCCATTAAATCTTAAACAGATTATTAAATGGGCTGAGCCTATTCTCTGAAGTTGCATAGTTATTGTTAAATGTATTAGTGTAATTTTATGTCATACAAATTTTGATTTAATACTTAGAGCAGTTTTATAATTCCTTTTTCTCAATACCATTTGTTTTCTTATAGGACATATATAAATCAGCCTTCTTTTATTTTGAAGGAACATTTTATAACGATAGAAGATACCCTGAATGCAGAGATCTGAGCAGGTACAAATTCCAAAATCTTCTCAAAGTCTTTCCAGTTTCTAGTTCTCAAAATGGTATTGTCTCCACAAATCCTTTAACTTGTCTGTTAAGGATATTTGCCAGGGAATTATTTTATTAGTTTTTGTTAGGTTTGGGGTAAGAAATTCTTCCCATTTTTAAAATATGTGAAAAAGGTTGGTTTAGGTACTAATTAATCAATATTTTTATTCCAAGAAGAAAATTTTCCTACCAAAAGTACACGTCAGCCATTTCAGGATCTTGCTGGCTCTCCAGAATTGTTTTTTAAATGTATTATCTGCTATTTTAGAAATTACACTAACTCATTTGAGCCTTAGATACATCTAAAAAAGAAACTAAATCCCCTTAAACAATTTATAAATGTCTGTTCTTTGTATTAGATGATAGCAGTAAATCTGTCATTATTTTTCTGCTTGTTTAAGCGTGCACACTTGTTGGCTCTACGTGATATATATAGTTGCTTAAGTACAAAACATGAAAAATTTGCATCTAATTATGTGTTAGATCACACTTTTAAAAAAAATATTTTTGTTGATTTCAGAGTGGAAGGGGGAGAGGAAGAGGGAGAGAGAGAGAGAGAGAGACATCAATGATGAGAGAGAATCATTGCTTGGCTGTCTCCTGCGTGGCTCACACTGGAATTGAGCCTGCAATCTGGGCGTGTGCCCTGACAGGAAATTGAACTGTGACCTCCTGGTTCATAGGTCAACACTCAACCACTGAACCACACTGGCTGGGCAGACCACAGTTTTATTATCACTGTCCTCGCAAGTAGAGTTTATACATATATTTTTCTGAATGTTTATATAAATTCTCCTTCATTTTGGCCATTTGTATTTATATTCTAATGTAGCAGTTCTCAATCTCGGCCTCAGCACTTCTTTATACTGTAAATAATTGAGGACTCCCAGGAGGCTTTTATTAATGTGGGTTAAAGCTATCAATATGTATTAGCAATTCAGACTAAGAAATATTTTAAATAATGACTAATTTAAACATTAACATTTTTGTGAAAAATAACTTTTCAGAATAAAATAAAATAGATGAGTGACATTGTTATATGTTTTTCATTAAGTCTGAAGTGATAAACCATGTCATGTAGCCTGCAGAAAATGGTTACTTATGAGAATATAAGAGTTGAAAGGGCAGCAAATAACATTTTAGGATTATTGTAAAGATAATTTTGACCTCATGAACCCCTCTGGGGTCTCAGTAACCACACTATGAGAACTGCTACTCTAATTGATGAAGAAAAATTCAGAATTCCTAATTCAACATATACCAACATTATGATTTTCATTTCAAGATGGTAACTGTCCAGTTAATGGGTGAGCCAAATTTTGTGAAGTACTGCAGTCACAAACTGTTGTCAGCCATTTTTAGTTTTTTTGTGGAGCAATCATACATATCTTTGCCTTTTTCCCCCACCTCAGAACTATCATTGAGTGGTCAGAGGCCCATGACAGAGGCTATGGAAAATTTAAGACTGCTAAAATGGAAGATTTCACCTTCAATGACTTACGTATTAAACTGGGTTTTCCCTATTTATACTGTCACCAGGGAGACTGTGAACATGTTGTTGTCATTACTGACATAAGGTAAGTGGCATTACAGAACATTTTGTTTTCCTTTTCTGTGTTTTGCAGTATAAAAGCACAGTTGTTGTATTTTTAATAAGAGGAATAAAAGTAATTATCGGTGCAGCTTGGTTTGGCAACAGCGAAAATAAGTGCTTTCCATTCAGTGACCAACTTTGCATCCTCTGTTATTCATTTTTGGGGAAATATATATAAGTAGAGGCCTGGTGCACGAAATTCGTGCACTGGGGGGGGGTCCCGTCCCTCAGCCCAGCCTATACCCTCTCTAATCTGAGACCCCTCAGGGGATGTCCGACTGCTGGTTTAGGCCTGATTCCATAGAGAGAGACATCGATTAGCTGCCATAGGGATCGGGTCTAAACAGGCAGTCCAACATCCCTCTCACAATCCAGGACTGCTGGCTCCCAACCACTCACCTGCCTGCCTGCCTGATTGCCCCTAACCA
>NW_006291549.1:225923-271160 GCF_000327345.1 Myotis davidii
TCCTGCCATCTTGTGGCTGTGGGCACCGCCATCTTGGAAGGTGTGGTAGTCAATTAGCACATTCCTTCCTTATTGGCTGTGGGTGCCACCATCTTTGAGTATGGGGCAGTTAGCATATTCCCTCCTTATTGGCTGTGGGTGCCACCATGTTTGTGATGGTGTGAGGGTCAATTAGCATATTCCCTCTTTATAAGATAGGATGAGAAATTATTAGAGGATTATATTTTTGTAAGTACTTTTATTTTGAATTATTGATTTTTTTACAGGAAGGGAGAGGGATGGAGTTAGAAACACCAATGAGAGAGAGAGATATCAATTAGCTGCCTCCTGCACACCCCCCACTGGGGATGTGCCCGCAACCAAAATACATGCATGCCCTTGACCGGAATCGAGCCTGGGACCCTTCAGTCCACAGGCTGACGCTCTATCCACTGAGCCAAACCAGTCAGGGCTGTAAGTACTTTTTTAAAGTGTCTCCATTTGTATACTAGACAGTGTTACTCAGGTAGTAATCATCCAAATTGTATAGCATACAGGCCATTTGCAAGTTTGCAGCCATATTCCTCGGTTTCTTGTCTTTTTGCCAAAATTTGTAGGCATTAAAGGGGAACTGGAGAAAGGGAAGAATAATTCTGATATTTGATCAATATAAAGTCTTAATGCTTTCATAAAGATTTTAAGTGGGAAGGACTAAAATAGTTTAAAAATGAGGTTTTAAGCTTAGTTATAAATTTTATATAGCTGGTGGCTTTTCTTTTCCTTATTTAGAACATCTCCATTTATGATGAGAACAGTATATAGGAAGAAGCCCTTCCCAATCCCCAGTGGGATTCCCTCTGCGAGAAGTTTTCTTGAGGAGCAATGATATACCAGGAATAGGAACTGATGCATCAGAAACTCCCAGCTTCCTTTTCTTTGGCATCTCTGTTAACAGGCTCCAAACCTCAACCTCTCATTCACTGATTCTCAGGACGCTACCTGAGGAAGTTCTTCACACAAAGACTTCAGACTTGGAAAAGAAAAGCATGGAATGCAAAACAGAATAGATAAGACATAAAATGAACTCTCAGTATGATGGGAAAGGGAACCCCAGAATGATGGCTGGCTGGCAGAGCAGAATAGTTCCCTTCACAGTGGTTCTCAACCTTCCTAATGCCGCGACCCTTTCAGTTCCTCATGTTGTGGTGACCCCCAACCATAAAATTATTTTCATTGCTACTTCATAACTGTAATTTTGCTACTGTTATGAATCGTAATGTAAATATCTGATATGCAGGATGTATTTTCATTGTTCGCGACCCACAGGTTGAGAACCGCTGCTTCAGAGACTGGAGCAGGATGGAGGGCTTGGGAAGTGTGTCCAGAGCTGCTTGACCTCCTGTTGGTGTATACCATATGGAGAATATGTTTACTGCTCTGTCAGAAAGTAGGGAACTGGATTAGTGACAGAACAGTGAAACCTCAGCACATGGAAACATAGAGAATTAGTACCTAGAAAACAAAGTGTTACACAGTAAAAGGAACATATAGTCTGTTATGTAGCTTAGATGGTAGTATTGATGCATCATAATTTAAACATTAAGCATATATTTATCCCATTAAGCATGTATCTAACCCTATTAGAGTAGTTCTGTACAGACATATTAAGTTGCTAAATTAAAAACAATTGTCCCTTGGGTAGAATTTTTGAAGAGCCAGGAGAGCGCATAAACCTCATAGATTTGTATGAATTTTAAAATTATATACATTTATTTCTTGAATAATGTGTCAAATTTTGTTCTTGGTTTCTCTTACTTTCCTTACATTTCTTATAGTGTAGGCATATTGTTGCACACAGTGTCATTCCTTAAATTGAGGGCAATTTGGGGTGTGATTTAGACTGTTACTTTCATCTTGCAGATAGATTTAATCATACCATGCCATTCCATAGTTTATTAGTAAACTGTTTCAAAAAAGTTTATTCATCAATTTCTGATGGTGAAGTTGATATATTGCTACTCTTAAGAAAAAATAAGATTTTATAATGTCAGAGACCAGGAACCATTAGAATACTTCTTGAGCAGCCCCTTCATTTTTCAGATGAAGAACCTGAGGTCCAGCATGGTTAAAGGATTTACCCAAACCCACTCAGCTGATTAGTAGCATAGAGGAGATTAATTTTCACTCACAATATCTTAGAGTCCTGCCAGTTCATATTATACCAGGAATCAGATTTAGATTTTAATAGAGCAGTTTTTGTGAGTGCGTGCCAAAACCAGCAAAATCTCGTACTCAAAATTATTCTGCGTGCCAACCCTAATTTTTTGAGAACATGTTATGCCTTCTTGATATCTCTTAAGGTGTACGTATGTGAAGAACCTTGAAGAAATAATAAAATTCATTCAAGCGACAAAAAACACAGTATATGACAGCTGTGGGCAAACTACGGCCCGCGGGTGCCCTTCTGAAATGAATAAAACAAAAAAAAAGAGACCGTACCCTTTTATGTAATGATGTTTACTTTGAATTTATATTAGTTCACACAAACACTCCATCCATGCTTTTGTTCCGGCCCGTCAGGCTACTCTTATTACGAGACTTAACAAAATTCATCACTGAGAACAAAGATTCACAAGCGTATGTGGATGAAACCAAAACACTGGTCAGATCTAGGAAGGCAGAGAGAGTTAAGGCAGAGGCACAGAAATTGCTCTTCCCCTCTCTCATCAATCCATGTCTATGGTCTTTAAGATAACTTATATGTTATGTAAAATTATTTAAGATGCACCTACACTGAATTTATCTGAAAAATAAAAAAGTCGATATTAAGAAAAACATTGTAAATGGAAGATTATAAGAGAGGGTTTCGCGTGCCAGCAAAAGTTACTGGTGTGCCATGTTTGGCACATGTGCCAGGGGTTGCCCACCCCTGTAATAGAGGGTCTACTAATCAAGAACTCTGTTGTGACACATAACTAGTTAATCTAGGTAAATAGCTAGATAAAATACTCGAATAAGATCAATTAGTTGCTCAAACTATCCTATATAATAAAAGCCTAATGTGCAAATCAACCGAACAGAGGAACAACCAGTCACTATGACGTGCACTGACCACCAGGGGACAGATGCTCAACGCAGGAGCTTCCCCCAGAGGAAGGCAACTGGAGGTGACGGCTGGCAAGTGGATGGTGCTAGACTGGCCAAGGCGGTGCCAGTGGGAGTCCCCCAGTCACCCCGCTGGTTGCCCCATAGATCAGCCCTGATCACCGACCAGGCCTAGGGACCCTACCCGTGTATAAATTTTGTGCACCGGGCCTAAGTTCTAAGTAAAGCAAGGATTCTGTGATGGAATATATTCAAGAAATGCTGTGTATAGCATCTGTCATGGTGCATGTTACCATGAAGGGATTTGGGAAGTTCCATAGAAAGCATTTTTTTGATCCAAAATGCTCTTTTGGAGAAAGTGTTTCACGGAACACAATTTGGTCAAACCTGGTGTGCAAGTCAATGTATATTAAAAATTTTTATGAGCAAAAATTTAAAAAATATACCTACTGTTGTATGATTCTTTGCAAATCACAGAAATTTGTATAATTTAGTAGCTTCATTTATTTTTCTCATGTACAAAAGGCTTGTGCATCGAGACGACTGCTTGGATAGAACACTTTATCCCCTTCTTATCAAGAAGCATTGGCTATGGACCAGAAAATGTTTTGTTTGTAAAATGTACACAGCCAGGTAAGTGGTTATCTGTGTGTTTTTTTCAGAAGTATTGATTTTCAGTTGAGTATTTTTTACTTTGATTTTTTTTTTTTCTGAGTTGAAACTGAGGGCTTATACTTTGGAGTGTAAGTAATATAAAGGGTTTTCCTATTTAGTAGGGAAGTGCTGCAGAACAGTTTAATAGATTACAACCGCATTTTAAAACATCTATAGCAGAAGTCCAGGGATAGGTCAAAATGTTCAGTGTCATCAGGGAACCATGTGGTGTTCCTCCGCTAGTTGCCCTTTTGCCTTGTAGAGTATTGCTGGGTGATCTGTCTGTATATATGTGCAGAAAATCCTATAAAAGATTATAATTATGAATAAGATAGGATAAACTAATAGTGGGAATGTTACATTTACATATTACAAGTCATAATTCACAGCAAGAGAAAGTTGATGATCTTTTTTTTTTTTTAAACTACAGATGGGTGACCAACAATGACAGTTTTGCACCAGATGATCCATGTTTCTTTTGTGATGCTTGCTTCCGAATGCTTCACTATGACTCAGAAGGCAACAAACTGGGGGAATTCCTCGCTTATCCTTATGTTGATCCTGGAACCTTCAATTAACCAATAAAAAGTGTACACTCTAGGAGCATGATCAACCTGACACCATCAGCTAGTTACCCCTACTCCACCCCCAAAATTTGAAATTACAAATTTTCTTATAAAGTAACTTGATTGTATTTAAATGCTTAAAAATATATTTTACTATTTATCACACAATATAGTTCTTACTCAGTTCAGTGCATTTTGCCCATCTTAGGTGTATTTATCTTACAGAAGGAGCACTTTATATATTGAATACAAATCCTTTGCCATCTATGTATTCTGATTTTCTCCCAGTCTGTGGCTTGCATATTCATTGTATCCTCAATGCTTTTTTGCTAATCATTAGCAAAATTCAATTAATGTTACATCAAGTGGTGGAAGTACTTGGAAAATTATTTGAAGAATGTGAACACCATACATCATGAGGCTTCCAAGGTAAAGATTTTTCAAGTATCTAATAAAAATTAGGAAGAATAAAAGTAGATTACTTAATAAATACAATATTAATAGCTATTGTGTAATTTAATCTCACAGAGGACTCTTGTTTTGGTAGAAAGTATGTACAATAAACATTTTATTTTAAAACATATTTATTGATTTCGGTGAGGGAGAGGGAGATAGAAACATCAGTGATGAGAATCATTGATCAGCTGCCTCCTGCACACCCAACATTGCAACCCTGGCATATGCCCTGACCAAGAATCGAAACATGACCTCCTGGTTCATAGATCGACACTCAACCACTGAACCATGCTGGCCAGGCAGTACAGTAAAAACTTTAATAGACTCATTACTCTAAAAAGATCTTGAATATATACTCATGGCTTTACAGAAGTACCATTTATATTAAAGCTTTGTTTTTTGACTTTGTGAATCAAATGGTATGAGTTTAAAGTGTATGTCGATTTAATGTTTTTATGCTTCAAAGATTTCATGTACTATGACTACCTGGACATGGAAAATCAAGATCCTATGGATTGCTAGCTCTGGTTCACTTATTCTTGGGCAATAATACTCAGTATTTGGTATATAAAAAGAAAACACAAGTGTTTTTTCTGCTCAGCTCTTCATTCTTTTGGCTCCCTGACTATGATAATTCTATTTATTCTCTTCTCTCATTCTGGGCCAAACAGCAACTATGATAAATTCCAAGGTTTAGATCATCAAGGAAATTGTAGCTCCTATTTTGAAATGTTTTCTGGAAACCTTTTTTAGTTTTTTGGTAGGAAATTAAAATGTTATTTAAAACTTCACTTTCCTTCTAGGTTATATTTATAAATTCGACTGAATTCCGCACTCCCTGGATGGGTAAGAACAGATATTTACCATAGAAATAAACTGATGAAGCGTCTAAGCCTATGTGTTTTAAAGGTTGGCAGTAAAATATTTTATGGACTTAAATGCAACATCCCCAATTAAGTCTATTGGTGTCAAGACCACAGCACCTGTTTCTGGTACATCTAGCGGTGTATTCACTGATTTCAGTCAGTACACCAGAGAATATAAATAACTAAGCAGTTGGTCCCAATAAGCTATTGCCTAAATTTTTACTTTCATGTTTCCAACGATGCTAAATTGTACTGATTTAAAATTCTGCTGGAAAACCAGATTTACCCAATTCCTCAAAGTTCCACAGGTAAAAACGAATTTATAGTTAAACTGCATTCCTTATAGGTTTTACATTAGTATTTTTTTTTTACTCATTTTCATCACTTCATATTGTCAAAACCAAAATTCCAGAAATTATCATAACAGAAGCATTAATCCATGTCTGGTGCCAATCAGTTTATTTTAGCGTAAAAGAAGATTGTTAGTTAAAATAATACTATTATTGAAATTCTTGTTTTATCATTTACTTAGAATATTATCCTGCTTAAGGTTAATTTTTTCACCAATGTTACAAAGGTTTAGATATCTGCTCTCATTTTATTGTAATTTTTGGTATGTTTTTGGAAAGCATTTTAACAGAGTAAATTAGGCATGATTCAGCACAATCAATTGTTGGTTTTCTAAAAGGCTAATCCAACCAAGTTACTCCCAGAATTTGTCAATGTATTATATATCAGTTAAATAGATCTCTCAGCTTTCACACAGGCATAAAACATACCTTGTGTCAGGGATTTTATAGCTGCAAATTTCAGTATTAAATACAACATGACTAAATTTACTTATTTTATCTAATGAAGAAAACAAATGTCAAAATGTAATGAACTTGAATTAACATCCTCTGTATTTAGAAACAAATTAGATTTTGACATAATGGATATAGTCATGTACAAAATCACTGTCTATAAAAGCAATGCCTATTTCCTTAAACATCTTTTTAAGGGTAATTTGACATCTATTCCGATCACATCACAATGTCTATCATCTCTAAGGTTATAATGCAGCACAAATCTGAACAAATTTCTGCCAATACAATTGGTTCTTTTCTTAAGGTGTAATTATGGATTTGCTATTTCCAATAGATCACCCTTTCTCTGGCCAGTCCAGTGGGACAAAAGTTATTGAAGCCTTCAGAGCCCTGTAGAAGCTTTTGCTCTTGTACAGGCCATCTCATCCTGACCTGGCGTCTTCAACCAGGTAAGTGTGAGAGTCTATTTTATTACCCTACTACTTGAAACCACATGACATAATAACAGTTATAAGGCTGAAGGTATTCCAATCAAGCTGTTTACACAGATAAAGTCTGATTCAGGTTCTCTGATTCAGATGGTACTTCTGAAAGTTTTCCAAAGCATGTGAGAAAACCAACAATTGATTCTGCTGAGTCATGCCTAATTTACTGTTAAAATGCTTTCCAAAAACATACCAAAAATGTGGAGTAGTGGGTGGTGGGGGCAGTCCTAGCTCTCATTTAAATTATCTTTTAAGTGACTTGTCCAGTTGTGGAATTTTGACCAAGTACACAATTTAAATTAAGCAACAAGTTGAACATACTCTTGGTAAGCTATGAAGTCCTGCTGGGTCACAGAAAAAAAAAGGGAGGGTGAACAAAAATAACATTACCTTTATTTTTGACATTTTGAGCTTGTTAGTTTCCCTGTTTCTCCAAACAACATGATATCTATGACAACGTTAACTAAGAAATTACTCCCTTGGAAGCAAATCCAGAATTCCAACACATTTTTGTACATAGCAAAGAAGTAATTTACTAGTACAGTTTAATAAAAAAATTCTTTAATCAAAAGAAGTTTACATGTTGACACTTATGGCTTTACTAGAATAATCTGTCCAAATTTTAATTGTGCTAAGGATCAAACAAATATAATAGCAAAAGTTCCCTCAAAACATACTGAGTCCTAAGCTTCCATTCTAAGACCTCTCAAAATTAAAATTCCAACTACTGAAATAATTTAACTTTTCATCAAGCGATGAAAACAAAATTATCTGAGCAGTCAAAACATACAATGTATGCCACATGCAAACACTTAAGCAGTAAAAGCCTTTTCTCCATAGTCATTGTTTCAAAACAGAAGTATATTTTAGCTACTAAAAACCAACTGACCTCATCAAATAATCTTAGAAGTACTATCTGTTAAAAGTTAGCTTTAAGTCTTTTGGGTTACTTGGTTCACCCTGATTTATTCCATATAAGTGAATGTTCAGAATATTAAAAAAAAGCTAAATGCCACTCCTTTGTTTACTGCCTCAAAGCAACGAATATTTCCATTTTTGCAGTCCTGTCACATGTATGATCTGGAAATAAAATTCCTTTTGATATGGCCATTTTCAAATAGGTTAATTTCCTTATATATTATTTACTGTATAAGCATCATGGGTTGTTTTCCAATTAAAAAAATACTCCTCAGTGACTTTAATGGGTGGCTTTTTAAAAAAATTCAGAAATGTCTCAAAAATAAACTTATTTAGTTTTCAGTTTCAGCTGTACAGTACATGTAAAGGATCTTATTAGATGGCTGAACCCTAGAGCCAGATTCTTTCCTGTATACAGCCATTCTGCTCTCTGCAGGAAAGTCACGTGACTGTTAAATTCCCAGCCACAAAATTAAATTAGCTTCTAAAGTTAACATTGAGTTTTGTACCTTGTGGAATTGTTAGTTCAATGTCAGTTGGATATCTAGTTGTCATACAAAAAGGCATACAGACCACACATTGTTACAAAGCAGCAGATAATATCACACAATGTAGACTGAGATTAATTTTAGATAGCAGGGAGTAATTATATAGAACTAATATTTTATCTACCATAAAAATGTGTAACCTACAAAAACCACAAACAGTGAAAAGACAGTCTGTAAATCCAAGTTTGTAAAAACTATGCACAAAACCCACAGTATTGGGGAAAAGAGGAAATTTTATACAAGTAGCAGTTTTAAAAATGTAACTTTTTTCTACTATCAATTACACATTAACATACATACACTAATTAAAAATATGCTACAACCAATGTCTTGAAAAGCAGCTCAACATTTCCTAAATGACTTTTCCCTCACATTTACTGTATAATGGAGCTGTTAATACTGCACAAGTACAATTAAGCAATGTTTAATTACTTTTAAACAAAGATAAAGGCATTTCCTCCCTAAAACAAGTTTAAACATCAAAACCTATGTTTATAAAAATTTAAAACTTTCAGCAGTCTAAATATTTCTAATGAAAACCATTACAAACTTCTCAAATGTTCTTTATATTCCAGGTATGTCAACCTAGTTATCTAGCGCAGAATCCTTCAGAGATATTTCAGTCTCTCTCTCTTCACTGGATGGCCTAAAGAAAAGTGGGGGGAAAAAGGTGTGACAACTGGGATTAGGGGATTTTTTTTTAAAATCACCAAAGATTCAGAGTTACTATTTTTGGTTGAAACTTTTCTTCTACCATGTTCTATCTTCCCAATAATATGCAGATCAAGCACTGTATCTCAGGGAAGCATCAGGCCCTTTCTATCATTTCCGCTTTAAAATGAAAATGTTATATGCCTGTGATACCAACATACTACCATCTTTATTGAAAAGACGGGATGTTACACACAGACAGGATTTCCCTGAATTTCAGAATTAGAAGGGATGCTTGATTCCTAGTCTTACTATACTGTGGAACAAACGAAGAACTTTGTAACCATGGTTCCATACCTAGAGTGGGTATCATAATACAAAATATCCTGAGATTCTAGATCTAATTTTTTATTATCCTGTCACAATTCAAGAAAGTATGAACATAAGTCATTATTAAAGGTATATTTAGTTAACTTAGTCCAAGAAAGAAGTTATTTTTTAAAGACTGGATTCCTGCCTAGCTATTCCCTTGAATACAATGGCAAATTAGTGGGAAATAAAGTTTTTTATGATTTTGCCTTTTTGATTTGCATCTTGTTTACTGAATACAGGAACTGAATGATCAAAATATAATCCCTTCTACAACCAGCCTTGGAACAATGATGTGATTTAAAAAGCAAACACATTACAACCCATTAAAACATGTCCTCACTTTTTCTTACTGCTGGTCTCATCTCTGCTTTCTTCATTGCTATCTCCATTATGTTGTGGTTGATTACTGTCTTGAGCATCAGATCCTCCATTTAGAGTCTTTGAACCTTTAGAAGGAGTCCAATAAAAAAAACTGTTAGAGCTTCTAATACTTTAGATATCCTCTAAAGATCAAAGTCAAAAATAAAACATGGCCCTGAAATTTCTAATACTTAATCTGTTTTATTTGTGATCCTTAGGGTAGAGCTGAGGCACACAGTAAGAAGCAGGGTTGCTGCACATATTCACAGGAACAGGAGGTTATCAGCAAGAGGGTAGTACAGCTCTTTGGAGCATTATGATTCAATATATTTCTCAGGGAAAAAAAAATCTCATATGTCATTACTGATATTTCAGAACAAAAAATGTCAAAAATAGTACTACCATGATTTTGTGCCCTATTACTAAGTAAACAATAAGGCCTTCCATGTAAACTTAACTAAGAACACCTATATAGATTCCCTAATAAATGAGCACAACATCCTTCTGAATGTTGGTTTCTACATAACACAACATTTCGGGTACTGATTCTGTTTTAACCCCTTCCCCGGCAGAAACGTGTATACTCGTTTTCACAAAATGTTCTTTTTCAGTCGTCGACGAGTATACTAAGAAAATATGGTAAAAAAATATGGTTTATAGGAAGACGAGTTACAAACTGTTTTCATAACCAGCATCAAAAATACTATATAGAACCAAAATAAAAAAATTAGTCTGAAAAAGAAACGTTTTTAACAAAAAAATTGTTGGGGAAGGGGTTAAGAGTCTATCACAGATAACATCCTAAAATACTTAGGTTCAAATGGCATTATCCAGAATTTGCTTTGATACAATCTTCAGGGGTGTCACAGAAAAACGTGATGGGGCTATACGATAGCAATGGTCACTTGTATAACTGCTCAAGTTGGTGATAGAGGGACATAGAAAGTTCATTTCTCTTTTGTGTAGGTAAGAAATTTTTCCTAATTTCAATTAAGGAAATAACTACTAATAGTGTTGATCTTTGAACAACATGGGGTCGAACTGCAGTATTTCAATGAATACTGTAAATATATTTTCTCTTTATGTTTTCATAACTTTCTTTTCTCAAGCTTACTTTAAGAATATAGTATATAATACAGACACAAATTATGTGTTGACTGTTGCCATTAAGGCTTCCAGTCAACTGTATGCTATTAGTAGTTAAGTTTTGGGGGGAGTCAAAATTTCTATGTGGATTTTTTACTGCAAAGGGGGTTGGCACCCCTCATGCCCACATTGTTCTGCTATATGCAGAAGAGACCTTTTTGTAATTTAATGTAGATAAGGTATTAATGAGAGATATCAAAGCCATTTTCTTAAAAGCAGTCCCAACAAAGAATTTACCACACACATACCTGTTTGTTCCTTTTCTAGCTTTTTGTTTGGCCCTTTCTTCCCTTGATCTTTGGTTTTATTTGCTTCTTCATGCTGTCTTTGTTCGGCAAGAGATTTATTCAGTACCTGTGTGATTACTGAATCTCCTTCACCAACCAAAAACATGTTCTTAAACTTGTTATACAACATGGTAGATTTTTCCATGATAACCTGACTCACTTTGAATCGTCGTATCTAAGAAAACAAAATACATTCATAATTATTTTCCCAATTGATTTTTAAATGTTACTTTTTAATGAAGTTGGTTTTGAAGAAATTTAAAAATCAGCATGACTTAAGATCACTTACTTTTTTCAATGTTGTAATCATCTCGGTGTGTTTCTGAGCTTGTTGCATTGTGACCTGAAGTGAAGCTAGTTCATCCAAGGCCTCAATACATCTCTCCACATCCTTTATAAAATAGTAATTTTATAACTGTTAATTACCACAACCTTTATGACCTATTTTTAAATATTACTTTTAAAATTTCAAATAACAAGGCAGTATAAAATAACCAGTGATAGTCCCTTTTACCTTAAATTTATCCATATTTATAAAACCATGTGAGAAAATGAAGCTATAAAAGCAGCACTGTATTTTTAAATGAGGTAAACACTTACAAGATTATCAATTTTGAGTGAATTTTTTATTTCAGCATGTATCCTTTGAAGTCGAGAATCCATTGATGTTTCTATAAATTAAAATGTGAAACAGTAAATAGTTTTTCCAAAACCAGTTTTTCTGTATAACATAAGCAAAGTATAATGGAAAGATCTGGTGAACTTTTTAAATGTTCTTTATCTTCCTGCATCACTAAGAAGTTATCTGTCATTCTTAGTATTTGGTTTAGAAAAGCAACATTCATTATATAAGAGAAAACTCGCCATCTAGCTTCATATTTGTAAAATAAACAGTCCGTACCCAATGGAGTCTTAATTTTTAAACATCTGCTTCATCTTACACGTTTAAGGAAAAACACAATTTCTATCTGAAACCATATTTGTCAAAAAATGGGAAAAGACCTAGCTTTTGACAATGTTACAAAAATTTGACTTATCAAATAATGAGCATTAAAATAAATAACTCTTGCCCTAACTGGTTTGGCTCAGTGGATAGAGCGTCAGCCTGCGGACTCAAGGGTCCCAGGTTCGATTCTGGTCAAGGGCATGTACCTTGGTTGCGGGCACATCCCCAGTGGGGAGTGTGCAGGAGGCAACTGATTGATGTTTCGAACTCTCTATCCCTCTCCCTTCCTCTCTGTAAAAAATCAGTAAAATATATTTTTTTAGAAAATAAAAAAATAAATGACTCCTTAGCAAGTTCACCTGATTATATACTTACAATACAAGGCAATGTATATAGACTCCATTAGGGACTTAAAATTTATTTGTAGGATTTAAGAACATGAAATGACATATTTCAAAACCTACACATAAAGTTTTATGATTTCCTTTCTCTGTATAACTTAAATCATCTTAGAAAATGAAATAACTAACCTCGCTTCTTCTCCACTTTCTTAACTTCTGGCTTCTTTCCTTCATCTTTATTCTGCCTATCAAATGTTAACACAGATATTTGAAAACTTTGGAACTTTGTGATAGATTATCATATATTCACAATCCCTTATGTAAAGTTAAAATTTTTTTCTTTAAAATAGTAAGTCAATAGCCTAAATCACAGAGTTCTAACTCTTAGAACTCTGCAATGCCATAGCATTAATTGCTATAAATATAAGCAAACTTGTAAAAACATGCTAAGATAATCTAATGGTCTATTGTTTCATTGGCATCACAAATAAAATTTTAATAGTCGCCATGGTAAAATTTTTTTTCAACAGTAAATTGTGTATTGTTGCAAGACCAGTATCATCAGGGCCAATTGACAGGTCATAGTGAGAAGAGAATGCTTACAATTGTTTCATAAATTCCACATCACACTTACTTTAAAAAGTAACATATTATAAAAGACTGATTTAATTATTCCCAGATCTCCGAAGGTTAATTTCAGGAGTTTGAAGTTCATTTCCACATTAAATAGGTGTTTAAAAGACAATACTGTTTTATAAAAATGTTTTTGCCAACATGTCAAGCTTAGATGATATTTACTAACATTTACATACCATTTCACAAATGAAAAGGTACTGTGCTACTGTAAATAACCATTTAAAATGAATTATTAATTTCTAGTACCTTGATTTGGAGTTTGAGCCTTATAAACATTCAAATAGACAAGAACAAAAAATATCTAAAAATCAGGGTGTTTTTTTTAAAAAAAACTTTATTTTAAAATTTTGGTTACAGTTTCATTTTTGTTCTTAACAAGGCTATGTTTAATCTCTCAGGATTAAAAAACAATTAAGATTCTAAAGAATTAAACAACAAAGGAATGTCAAGGGAAGGGCACAACTGCCCCCATTATCCGGGGTATGATAGCTATTCCAGTTTAACACCTAACTTCAAAACAAAATTAAAGTTTATATTTTCTAAATGAAATAATGTACAACCACCATCTTTTCAGCTTATTCTAATTTTCATACACAAAGCTTCATTTTAAGCTTGGAAAAAACTTTTTGCCGACCTTAGTATGTAGTGTGTACCTTACAGAAAATTTAACAATCGTAATACAGTATTAATGCCATTAATGAAGTCCTCAATTTAGTATCTGGAACATTCTTCCATCAAAGGGGGGGAAGGGGAAATTCAGTCCAATGAGTCTGTCTCAAGATCTTCATCTCTTGTTTGCTCCACTTGTATTTTCTTTTCAGTAACTGGATTAATGCTTTGAGCCCAAAATGAGATATATTTTTTTATTACTGTAGATTACATGTTGTTTGGCTGGGAATACAATACAATAAACTTTATTTTGCATAATGCATTTCACACAAGCTGCATCTGAAATGCTTTACAGAGCAAAACTGTCCAAGTACAAAGTTTTGTAATAACAGGAGAAGGAAAGAAAACACAAATATTAGAATTTGAGAAAGTTACATTCGGAGGACATTCAAAAAGAAACTGAAACACAAAGATAACGTTGGATTATTAAGGAAGGATTGGGCTAGATTTTTTACTAAGCAATAGCTAATTTTATATCTTAATTTGGAGAGCACAATAAAGTTAAAAACAAACAATGCAACAACTTTTCAGTGAAAGGATTGAAAAGGACAGGAAGAAAAAATAACTAATCGTCACAGAAATGGGCAAAGTCTAGTCTCACAGATAAAAGGGAGTAACATGTCTGAGCTTTAGATAAGTTTTTATTACTCCCTCAAGGAGCTGAAACCACTTATATATCCTCCAAACTAAGAAAGCAGATGGTCAAATGCTGCACTTGTAAAGAAAGGCTTTTGGTTTACAAATATATGAAGAAAAAGCACAAATTTAAGAATACTCTAAAGAATTACTGCTTATCATTAAGTCTCTTAGTGATGTAAAGCATGTTTTTAAAATCACCTCACTATTTAGTCAGAATAATGCCAGAGAAATATTTTTCAGAGAAAGAACTCAGAAATGACAGTCTAAAGACTGTCATTTGTCTAGGAAAACAAATGTAACACATGAAGCCTAATTATCATTGCCATTGCTGTTTTCCTTCCAATCAAATTATTTTGTAGAATAAAATTAAAGGGGAAAATTCCCTATGTTAAGTATATATTCAAGTATGAGAACTTTAAGAAAAATCAGCTTTGAACTTGATTTATATTATAACATCTAATGCAAACCCTGTCAGCCTTTAGATTTACTGTTACTGGCTTTTGGGTTTCCAACTGTGCTTCTGTTATTTTTGCTGGTCTTTTTTTGAGGGTGGCCTGCTGGTGGTATGACAATAAGGATATTTCTTTCATTCCACTCTGTTTGTATTTAACGTTATACAAATAAATAGTAGAGGATGAAGACACTTTCTACAGAGCCACTAACAGTAAAATCTTATCTGCACTTTTTTTAAATTAAAAATACAGGTGATTACCCTCAGTAAATTTCATCCTCTTACTTAGAAAAGGGAGCCTAAGCATAATTACCATCATATACTAAAGATTTTTTTCATATCACATGGGTAAAGTCACTTTAAAAAGGCTTCTTAAGGTCTGGAAAATGAGATCCCATTGTTTAAAAATGTCATGCTAGCTTTAGAAAGAAGTCAAAATTTAGAATAAGAAAATACTTACTGCTCAGTTTCCATTTGTTCCTCTTGCTTGCGTTTTCTATCTGCTGCTTCTTTCTCATGTTGGCCTTTCAGCATATTCCTCCTATGAGCGGTCTGAAAGTTTCTTCCACCTTTTCTCTTCTGTTTTGAGAATTAGGATGGATTTAGCTCATCTCAGAATTATACATGATTTTGTCAACTTTAACACTTGATGATTTTGGGAACTAAAATTTATTTTCTGCACTGCTATAGGAGTGATGGATGATCTTTGCTTAAAATGAAGTTTGTCAGTACCTTACTGGTTTAGTGACAACTGCATTGCTCAATCTATCCAATTCGAAATTTTGGGCTTCTAAAGTGTTAATCATATAAAAATAAATAAAGGACCTATACAACCTGGGTCTTCAGATCTCTAAGGGTATACAAAGAAAAGGACACATAGCTTAAACAAAATTCCTAAGCCAATAGGCACTCAAATAAAGAGAGTAGGCCTAAAGAGTAGTAAGAATTTCACTGAAAACTAGATCCTATTAACCAATGTCACCCCCCTAAATTTAATTTTTAAAAAGTTTATAACACTTAATATCATATAATTTTGAAGAGGTAAGATAAATTTAGAATGCACAGTAAATTAACGTTTAAAATATGCTTTTAAACATAGCTAACTCAAGTTTATTCAGAAAGATAAAGAAATTCAGTTTAACTTTTAATCACATTTATAGACTTTCTCAAAGATACTGAGGTTCAATAAGAACTACATATCAAACTAAAAACAAATATTTTATTTGATAGTTAAAACATCCTACCTTTTCACCTTCTTGATCATCTCCTTCCTCTTCAGAATCAGAGGTTGACGTAACCCCCGTTTTAGCTAAGTTTTTCCTTTTAGATTCAAGTTCCTTCTTCCCCTCCTTTTTGTCTGGCTCTTTTCTTGGCTTATCTTCTTCCTTCTGGCCCTCTTCATCCTTTTTAAGCTGCTTTTTAGATTGTTTTTCCTCTTGCCCCTTTTTCTTACTTTTGTCTTCTTCAGTTACCCTATTTAAGAGAATGCAACAATGGAAAATAAACTTTTATGTATAATTAATACTTATCATTCAACTAAACTCTCTTAGTCAGCCGAATAAGTGTTTTTAGAAGACAATAAGCTATAATTTATTTGTATTTAAAATATTTTTAAGTAAACCATAACTGAAAGTCCATCACCCAGTCACAAAAGGAAAAGAACATCCTTTTAATATAAATTACAAGATTCAAAAACTATAGTGGCATTAGGCTAACAGGGAAGTGATTCTCCACCCCCCCCTTTTTTTTTTTTTACAAATTTTGTATAATGGGACTCATTCACTGGAAAAAAAAATAATACCAAGTATTATCTTACTTGCCAAGTTGCCATTTTCTTGACTCTGTGGATATAGTAATGTGTAAGATGGGAGAGTCCCTGAACGTTTTGAACTTATATTCTACATATTCATAAGAAATTAGTTTAAAAAGTAGAAACAGCCGAAACTGGTTTGGCTCAGTGGATATAAATATAGCAAGATACTGCTATTTTGCAGTTGTCCATCACCTCAGCAAAAAGCTGTTAGTATGCCGAGACCGGTTTGGCTCAGTGGATAGAGCGTCGGCCTGCGGACTGACAGGTCCCAGGTTCGATTCCGGTCAAGGGCATGTACCTGGGTTGCGGGCACATCCCCAGTGGGAGATGTGCAGGAGGCAGCTGATCGATGTTTCTCTCTCATCGATGTTTCTAACTCTCTGTCTCTCTCCCTTCCTCTCTGTGAAAAATCAATAAAATATATTAAAAAAAAAAAGCTGTTAGTACAAAGAAATTGATACCAGCAACCCAAACATAAAATATGTGACCTATCTGGCTTTGAGGATGGAAAACTAAACTCTAATATATTATTATACAATGGGTAAAACTGTCACATGTGAAAACTCACAAGAAAATACATTCAGTGAACTTGTGACTTTCAGTAATGAAGAGGTTTCAAGATAGAATGCTGGGATCTCGAGTTGGCTGTTACCAAGATAAATAGGGTACTTTAAGAAAGAAATGAGTTCAAAAAAATAATACGAAAACAAAAAGAACAAAAAAATTCCATGCATTTTAGGTTGAAAGTTGCCTCCATCCTGTAAAATATTTTCAAATTCAGAGACTGGGTTCAAAGATCCAATCAAGGGTAAGCTGCCAGCCTTTCCTTAATAATTCAAATTTGGTACCGTGATCCTTCAGATGGACAAATAGTTCTAGGGTAAAGAGACCAAGAGGTGTGTTTTCAGGAAAACCAACTCAAAGTGCCTGTAATTAAGTATAAAAGATAAGCATGCTTGGCCAGTGTGGTGGTTGAGTGCCAACCCATGAAACAGGAGGTTACTGGTTGAGTCCCTGTTGGGGAATATGCCTGGGTTGTAGGCTCGATCCCCAGTGGGGGGCATGAAGGAGGCAGTCGATCTATGTTTCTCTCTCATCAATGTTTCTATTTCTCTATCCTCTTTTCCTCTCTGGAAATCATTAAAAACTTTTTTTTTTTAAAGATAAGCATGTCTGGGAACCTTTTTTAAAAAAAATCTTTATTGTTGAAAGTGTTACATATGTCCCCTTTTTCCCCACTGACCCCTCTAGCCCACACCTGCCCCCTGCCTTCACCACCGTACTGTGTCCAAGGACATTATGCATATACTAGAGGCCCGACGCATGAAATTCGTACAAGGGTGAGCCTTCCTTCTCCCGGCTGCCGGCACCAGCTTCCCTCTGGCACCCAGGACCCTGGCTTCCTTCTGGCCGCTTTTAGTCCAGAAGGATGTCCAGTCTAATTAGCATATTATGCTTTTATTATTATAGATGCGTACAAGTTCTTTGGTTGATCTCTTCCCACCTACCCCCACCTTCCCTCTGAGATTGGACAGTGAGACCACACTGCACACAAAGCTGACTAGAATGCAACACATACACACTAACAATACAGTATTATTACCAAAACTAACACCAGCCTACATCAAAAGTAATGGAGATCTAAAAAGGAACCTTGAGCCCCTAACTTCTCATAGTCGGAAAGCAGACTAAGAACTACTCAACTGGTAAGGAGGATAACATTCGCCAATGAACTTTTCACATGCAACTCAGCATGATAATGACAAGCACAGAACTCTCAGAGGAATCAGCCAAAAGCCATGCAGAGAAACTGGCTAGGAAGATACTCTCAGGGGAACCTGGTGTCTAATCAAAGGAGACCTCCCAGTATGTTCCCAGCATAATTTCAGATTTCCTATTAACAATGCTGTGCACCTCTTAAACCTCTCCTTTCCAAATGGGAACATTTATTTTGGTTTCCTGTCGCAGATCAACATGGGTGCCTAAAGGGGAGCGGAGAACAGTAACTTGTGTTTTCAGTTCCTACGTATCCAGAGCACAGCCTTATGTTGATCATGAAAAGCTGGATTTTGTGTCTGGTTCATGATTCATCTAAAGATCAGGATCAATGAGATTTATGTGGTATTTTTTTTTTTTTTGCTTTCCAATCTGCCAACATTTTTATTTTTTTATTTTCTTTTTATTGCTTAAAGTATTACAAAAAGTATACTGGGGTTGAGCCCACAACCTATTCAAGTGCCCTTGGCTGTAATCGAACTCGGGACCCTTCAGTCCAAAAGCCGATGCTCTATCCACTAAGCCAAACAAGCTAGGCTATGTGGTATGTTTTAAAACAAAACCAAACTCACCTGCATATGTACTTAACTTAATTTCACTACAGTAGTTAATATGTTGTAATTCTATGCCACTTAGGAAGGGAGAGGGACAGGGACAGGAAGTGGGAGAGGGAGAGGGAAACATCAATGATGAGACAATTATTGATCGGCTGCCTCCTGCATGCCCCAGACTGGGTATAGAGCCCACAACCTAGGCATGTGCCCTGACTGGGAATTGGACCGTGACCTCCTGGTTTATGGGTCAACGCTCAACCACTGAGCCACATCGGCTGGGCTAAGTAGTAGTACTTTTAAGTAAGCTATTCTGGAAGAGATAAAAAAAGATTTGTGGAAATTGCTTCAAGAACACTTTGCCTAAAATTTCCTTAAACATACTATCTGCCCAAATTCCCTATTACAGATTTACCCTGCATTTTCTATTATACCAATTTTTAATGTTTATGTAATAAAAAACTAGAAGTTTTCCTCATAATTTTTAGAAAAATAGAATAACAAATATCCTATACAATAAAACTAGTAAAAAGGCAAAGAGATTTATGCTATTTAAAGTCAAATGTCTAACATTGCATAACTATACATTAAAAATGAACTTACATGTCACTCTCTGAAGGACAGGTCTGTTTTACCATTTTGGGTCTGCCTCTTGGTTTTGGGATCTTGACTTCTGTAGCTAACATTCACAGAAAAAAAAAAATCTGTAACTACCAGCTTTCCCTTCAAATGTAAATCTCACATATAAAGATTACAAATGATATACTGGGGTGGGCAAAAATAGATTTATTGATGGGAATAAAGAACTCTGTGCTTGAGGATAGCAGGTAGACTTCAAGAATAATGAAGGCTGGCAATCTGAGCACTTATGGATTGTATCGAAGTGCACTGTGACATTCTTTTGAGTTAATAAAGTTATTATAATCATAACCATACAAACAACTATAAACCTACTTTTGCTCATCCCTGTTAGAGGAGTATTACTTAGTGGTTTATTAGAGATACTATTATTTTAAGTTTTAAAGATAATATCCTTCCAACGAATCAAAGGAGCAACAGCTGAAAATTTGAATAGATTAACAAAGTAATTTTAAATCTGTCCTTAGTATGGCTGAGAGGGCTTAAAAGAACATCCTTCACTGTTGTTTTAACAAAGTACGACAAAACTATGAGTTGAACTTATATCCAATATTCATATACATATTACAATATTGTGTCTATATGTATATTCACAACTGAAAATTTGTAATCTGATTTCAGTGCTGATGATAGCTGCATACTGTAAAGCAATAATGCAATAATTAAAAATATTGATAACTTTGTTCAAATGCTGTTTCTCTTGCTTTCATTATGACTCCATTTGGAAAGCTTATGCTCTCTAAAGAAAGAGGTAAAATAAACCCATTGTTCATATAATTTAAACCTCACCACTGCCTCATTTGCCACTTTTAGGGGAAGATACAACAGGGATAAAACAGAAAATGACAAGTCCCAAGCAATTATTTCAAATTTAAATATTTCATTACACAGAGCAGAAAAAAGTTGTTCTCCTTTAAAACTTGTACATTATACATAGCTAGTTGCCTATCCAACTATTCCAAAGTATCTGAGGCACAACACTTAAAATATCTGTAACATTAACCATAAGCCAGAGTTTTAAACATTATAATCCTACCTGCAGGTCGTCCTCTTTTAGGACTCACTTTTAGATTAGCGGAGGCTGTTGCTGTTGTCACTACTCCTGCCTCCTCGGTTTCTACTTGCTTTTCTGCCTGAATCACAAAGATTTAATTAACTTATTTAGCAAATAGTAGGCATTCCAGTTTTAGTCAATGGCCAAAATAAGCCACTCTAAGATAACAAATTCAAGTATAAGCATTACTTCCATATGCTATTTTTCAACAGTTGTCTCATCAAGTGAGATCTTCAACTTAGCTTATAATTCTAGTGAACAATTTTAAGAAACAAAAACTTCACTCTTTAGATATTATTAACCTAAAAAAGTCATTTGGAAATATAAAGGTAATACTCTCAAAGCAAAATAGTAACCAAAGTATAATGTAATTACACTGTAACAACCCATACATTCTTTATAAATGTACTTTAGATATCTAAAAATGCTAACACTTTACACTTAACATAGAACTCAAGTTAATATTCTAATATTAGAAAATGCAAGAAATTAAGTGCTGATTATTTTTTAAACTGTTAATATGTACACATTTTATTTTTGAATGGACTAAGATCTGTTATTGGTGTTTTTTTTTTAATCTTCACTTGAGGTCATTCTTAGAAGGAAGGGGGAGAGGAGAGAGAGAGAGAGAGAGAGAGAGAGAGAGAGAGAGACAGACAGATAGACGGACACAGAGACATCCACCCTCCTTATGCGCCCCAACCAGGAATCAGGCCTGCAACCCAGATGTGTGACATGAATCGGCAATCCCTTGTGCATATGATGATGCTCAGCCAACTGAGCCACTCCAGCTGGGCTGAAAATTGTTACTCTTATTTTCCATTCAGGGGGATTTACTACAGTGTAGGAAATAAATCCCAATGGCACTTTGAAAACTATAATGCCCCCAGAGACAATAGCCACAAATGAGAGTCAATTTAATTGATTCAAGTATTATAGTAGAACAAAGGTTAGGAACCACTAATTAGAAAGGAAATAGAATCTTGATCATAATGGAAAAGGGAAGAAACAGTAAAGAGAACCAAGAAGAATGGGAGGACCACTATGAACTGCTGCCCCACCTCCAATTATTTAGAATTCAACAGTAACTAGATCAACAAAAATTAAGGCAATAACGCAAAACCAAGCACAATCCAATGTTGATAAAAAATTAAAAATCTTTAACCAACAATCTGATTTGCAAACTTTTATGAGATAGTGCCCAATACTGGTAAGAATATGGAAAATCATCCTATATAATAAAAGGCTAATGTGCAAATTGTCCCCTCGACCGGGAGTTCAACCAACTGTTCACGGCCCCTCCCCCCAGCTGCTCCCACCCCTGATCGGCTCCCCCATCCCGGGCTTCTAGTTCACATATTACTGATGATCAATAAACTGGTAACACCTTTCTGAAATAGTATCTTTATGAATGAACAATGGCAATAAAGAATATGCAAATCGGACTCAGCAATCCCACTTCTAAGAGTTTATTCATTTCCTTTTTGTTAGTTTTTTTAAACATAACTTTTGCCTTTATAATAGGAATGTAATAATGCATATAATAAGTATTAAAAGTCAATAAACTCATCTAATATAACTCCTGAATTGTTCTTCAAGAAAACTGTTCCTAAACATTACCTCAGGTTGTTTTCTATAATTTTAAGCATTTACAAACCACCTACCCCTACCCCAGGGAGTCAGGCAGCTGTGTTTTTACCAAGTTCCTCAGATATCAAAGATTGAGATCTCAGAACTATAAGAGCCATTTTTCTATTGAGGCATTAAGAGGGCAAAAGTTCTCTAAAATTCAGTTCAAACTTTTGAGTCTTCAGTTCAAAATAAAACCTCTTATAGTCAATCAATGATTCTCTCTCATCATTGATCTCTCTCCCCTTCTCCCTTCCTCTCTGAAATCAATAAAAATATATTTAAAAATAAAGCCTCTTCATTTACAATTTCTTCTTTTGCAAATAAATCAAGATATTAAGACTTTATAGGTAGAATGGATCTTTTGAGGAGATTCTAATAAGAGGTAATAAGTTCATTAGTAATTAATACCATAAATAAAAATAACCCTAATCCTAAGCAGAAAATCAGCTCTACCATGAATATGCTTTTTAACTTATGGCAAAATCATTCAAGTAAAATCCATTCCTCATGAAAATAAAAGCAAATTAAGAAATATTTCATCCACAGAAAAGACTATTATATTATTCCACATATACATATGTTTAAATTTTAAATGCTAATATTCTGACTAAATTAGTTTCTTCTGTATTTTACCTGATCTCACTGAAACCTCCATTCATTACTCCACTTTCTACCTCTACTCCCTTTATGATCTCACCCCCCTCAAACACACTCACCTTATGAAATTACAGTGTTTCTATTCATTCTCAAGCCCTCTGCATAGTTGTTTTGCTGCACCTGTCCCACGTATCTCCAACAGAGGATTACTATAAAATTCTACTTTCCCTGCTCTATTATTCCCTGCTGCTGAGCCCTCCTGAAAAAAATTATACAAATATGCATTCATTTTATACCATCTCAGTTGGGATCTCAAAGCCACCCATTAATCCTTTACCCTGTCTTTTGTAGTACCCTTTTCTCCCCTCACTAGCATAAACTTGCAATTCTTTCTTCTCCCCTTATACCATACAAGCAGCCTTGCTTTGAATTGAGTGCATGAGAAGGGAGAGACTGAGGCCAGCAGGAAGGAATTTCCTTAATTTCCAATTCCCTGTAAAAATTTTAATAGCCCACTCCACCCTTCCCTTCAACGTTAGAACGGATGAAATGTCCATCAACTCCTTCTTCCTGGCAAGTCTATTCTTTGTAATGTGCCCTCCCTTCTCACACATCCAGCATGTCCTGACATACAATAATTCATCTTTCCACATGTTGGATCTTAGTCCTACTTTTGCAAAGAAGCATTAATTCCTCTACTGTATTTTTCCACTTTAAACACTCTCCCTTAACCATGCAAATCCCTGTTGCTGCCTTCTTTCTCCTTTCCTTCAAAGATTTCAGAAACACAGTGTAATTTTAACATTAAATATTTTATTCACCAGCACTCTAATTTACTGTTTAACGTTAAAGCATCCTGCTATATATCTTCCTGGAACCCCTCCACACCAGGGCACTACTGACCACTCCCTCATTCTTAAAATTCTGTTCTCCCTTTTGATATGCTTCTCCTAGCTTTCCTCCTGGCAGTTCATTCTCAGCAGGCATTATAAAAAGCAAACTTTCATCTCCATTATATTCCCTCAGGATTCTCATTTCTGCATTTTTCCCAGTAAACTTTCTACCTCGACTACTTCAGCTATATTCTATCTTTATATCAGTGATGGCATCTTTAACTTTTACCTTTTCCCCCTTTGGTGTCAAAATAATATATACAGGGTGTCCCCCCCCCAAATGTATACACACACTTTGAATAATTATAAAGGTAGTGTTTATTAAAATACATTTCATTTTCAAAATTGAGCTATCAGCTGTTAAAGTGTGTATACATTTTTTGGGACATCCTATATATATATCCTTAGTCTTATTTCCACAAGTGTTTCACTTCCTCCTCCCCATGCCTCTGCTCCCAAATCAACATCTCTTGTATTCTCAGAATCGAATCTAGTCATACAGGCCAAAAGACCTTAGAGCAGTGGTTCTCAACCTTCCTAATGCCGCGACCCTTTAATACAGTTCCTCATGTTGTGGTGACCCCCAACCATAAAATTATTTTCGTTGCTACTTCATAACTGTAATTTTGCTACTGTAATGAATTGTAACGTAAATATCTGATATGCAGGATGTATTTTCATTGTTACAAATCGATCATAATTAAAGCTTGTTACAAATCGATCATAATTAAGCATAGTGATTAATCACAAAAACAATATGTAATTATATACGTGTTTTCCGATGGTCTTAAGCGACCCCTGTGAAAGGGTCGTTCGACCCCCAAAGGGGTTGTGACCCACAGGTTGAGAACCGCTGCCTTACAGTCATACTAGATTCCGCCCCCTCCCTTCACATCCACTCCCATCAATTATCATCTTTACTCCCTAAAGTGCTCTTATATCCCATCTTTCATGGAATTTACCAAGACACCTGCTATAAAGTTCCTCCTGTCCTTCCAATCTCATGCGAACTCCTTAGTAAGGTGGTCCATCATTTAGTTACCAAGTCACTATCATAACTCCCCACTTAAACTCTCTTGTTTTATGTATTTATTGTCTGTCTCAACAAAAATGTGTTCAACGAGAACAGAGACCTTATCTTTTTACTTCACTGCTCAATTCTCTGCCTGGGCCAGTGAAGTCAGTATTAAAATCTGAATGAATTAACCAGTAAACTGGTCTCACCAGTCCAATCTAATCCCCATCATTCACACTGCTTTAAGAGGAGACATCTAAAATTTAAAGTGATTCAATGGCTTCCCATTACTTCTCTAAGTTCATGTTGTCCCACATTATATATTTGGTGTACCCTCTTACCTCTAACTTTATGGTCTGGTAATCTGAAATATAACACTTAAAATGCTTGAATGAAATTTTCTCTACACCTCTGTATATATTACTCTAACTGCCTCATATGCCCTTCCCGTCTCTTCATCCATCTGATAAAATTCTTCCTATCATTTAAGATATTGTTAAAGTTATCATAGCCTCTTCCACTCACCTCCCATATAGGATAAAAAGTCACTGTAATTCATTGTTTTCCTATTTTACTTCTTCATTAGATACTGAACTATTATTTTCTTTGTATCTTTGGCATACAACAGCCTGAGATAAAAATTGGTAAGAAAAACTTCATATAGGGAAAAAACATTAGTTAAAAGCATAGAATGTATGCTTTCCTAAACTGTCATTTCATGCAACAAATTTCTGAGAATAACAATAATGGACAACACTTATATTAGTACTTTATAACTTATTTTGAGCATTATATGTGTAACATTTTTCTCAACTACTTCATTAGTATATATTATTATCCATTTTATAAACTTGAAACAGCATCATTGAAAGGAATAAAAATTGGTTCATTTTATTTTCTTTACCATCCAACTTATCTTAAGGATGCTGTATCACTATGAAAAGAAAAGTTTTGCCCTGGCCGGTGTGGCTCAGTTGGTTGGAGCATCGTCCCATGCACCGAGGGGTCTTGAGTTCGATTCCCGTCAGAGCACATACCTAATTTGCAGGTGTGAACACAGGCGGGGGCGTACATGGGAGGCAACCAACCAATGTTTCTCTCTCTCCCTTTGTCTCTCTAAAAGGCAATGAAAGCATATCCCCAGATGAAGATTAGGAAAAAAAAAAAAGAAAAACAGTTCTGATAAGTAAACAAAACCTACCCTTTAAACAATTAAAGGAATTAAGAGTAAAAGGCAAAATTTAAGCTAAATGGTAAGGTTTCATTATATCTACTCTTCCTTAGTGCAACTGAAAAATTAGTTAAGCAGTAAAATTACCTTTCTCTTTCTTCCTCTTCTGGCAGCTTTTGGAGTGGTTATGTCAATTGCTTTAGTCACATCCTAGAAAAAATTACAGATGAAATAAAATAAATTTTGCCAAGACTGAAAGAAAATTTCTTAAACTGAAAGTCAAAAGCACACGTCACTAAAACTACTAGGGAAATTGGTTTTGCTTCTCTAACCTTTGAAATTATAAACATTAAGTCTTAACATTATCACCCAGCCTGTGTGGATGAGTGGTTGAGCATTCACCCAGGAGGTCATGGTTCAATTTAATTCTGGGTCAGCGCACATGCCCGGGGTTGCGGGCTCAATTCCCAGTAGAGGGCATGCAGGAGGCATCTGAACAATTTTCTCTCATCACTGATGTTTCTCTTTCTCTCCCTCTCCCTTCCTCTCTCTGAAATGAATAAAATCATTTTCTTAAAAGCTTTAACATTATCATTTTAAAGTCAAAGTAATAGCCAGTATATTTGCCAAAAAGTAAAAATTCTTTTGTCTGTCAGATCAAATCTAATAAAATCACACTTGTTAGCATACCAGGAAGTTTATATATTTAAATTTATGAAATCACTTTTTCTACAGTAAAGTTCTGAATTTTAAGAGGTGGCTGGGATTTTGGAGATCATCTAATAACCATTTCATGAGGCCTAGAAGGGCTAAATGAGTCTCCTCACTCACAGAGTTTGAAATAAACTTAGGTTTTTAAAAATCCAGTTCAATGCCCTTTCCAGTACAGCCATTACACAAAACCTTGCTTTAAAAATATTCCTAACAAATAGTAATCCACTCTCCTATAGGTGGACCTCATATTTTGCACAGCAAAATAACCTCAAATAAAAACATCCATTCATATTAAGGACGCAAAAATAATTTTACAAAACGGTATTTAATATTTACACAGGAAGTAAGTCTTACATTCTCTCATTCATTATCCAACTACTTTATAAGATTTCTTTCTACTTTACAATCAAGTAATCATCTCATGTTGTAATTTCTTCCTTGCAACAAAATGGATTTAGAATATAAGAGACATTAAACATACCTCATTGCTGGCTTTTTCTTCATGGTCAGTATCTTCCTTTGAAACACTAGTTTCTTTTTCTTCCACTTCAACATCAGATGATGCATTTGATTGTTTAGCTGATGCCTATGAAGAATTGAGTGTATTAATTTCATAAAATAAAACTTTTACCAAATTTAAATTTTTTTACCAATGAAAAATCAAAAGCCTGTTTATAAAAAAGTTAGAAAAGTACCCTCAATTTCTGTTCCACAGAGCACTTTTAATATATACAATTTTAAAAGTTTTAAATGCTATTGAAGTCCTGCAACTGAATATATACAAGGGCAGAAGACAAAATAGTGAGGCTGAAATGAAAGTACAATCATAAATCCCATTCTGATATTCTAACCAACAAATACCCAAGAAGATACAATATAAGTTCATTTAGAATAGCACAGTGTATTCAATTACTGAAATATTCTGGAGAGAGAAGCTTAACTATGTAAGATATAAAGCCTTAGATTGATCTATAACTCAAACGCAGTTTATTTAAAATGCAGACCCAAACTTAAGTGATTTGGATTTAACAGATACTGAGTGAGAGTCAATAATCATCATTTAATTGTAAAAGTAGCCCAGCCGGTGTGGCTCAGTGGTTTAGCATCCACCCATGCACCAAGAAGTCGCTGATTCGATTCCAGGTCAAGGCACATGCCCAGGTTGGGGGCTCAATCACCAGTGGAGGGTGTGCAGGAGGCAGCCGAATGGTAATTCTCTCTCATCATTGATGTTTCTCTCCCTCTCCATTCATCTCTCTCTAAAATCAATAAAAATATATTTTAAAAGACCAATAGAACATAATTTAAAAAATTGAGTAACCCCAAGTTATAGATACTTAAGCAGGTGATCTAGGGGCCTAGACTTTCATTAATACCAACTGAAAAGATGAACAGAGCCAACACAGTATACATTGGGAGATGAGGGTAAGCACAGATCTACAAAATGATAGCATTATAATCCAAACTGTGCCCCTTTCTAGTTGTATTCCCTTTGGCAAATCTTTTTTTAAAAAATATATTTTATTGATTTTTCACAGAGAGGAAGGGAGAGGGATAGAGAGTTAGAAACATCGATGAGAGAGAAACATCGATCAGCCGCCTCCTGCACAGCTCCTGCTGGGGATGTGCCCACAACCAAGGTACATGCCCCTGACAGGAATCGAACCTGGGACCCTTCAGTCCGCAGGCTGACGCTCTATCCACTGAGCCAAACCAGTTAGGGCCCCTTTGGCAAATCTTTTAAATTGTAAACCCCTTTCCTCTTTTGTAAGAAAAGGCAATGCTGATAAGCCACAAAATTATTATAAAGTTACAACAAAACATATAAAAATGCCCCCAAATTACTTACAGCACTATAGAAATTTTTTATAAATTATGATGGCCAATTTTTTTGCTTGTTTGTTTTATTTCAGTTTGGGCATCACTGCTTTCACCACTGGGAATGTGTATGGGCGGGAACACAGTACATCATATCAGCACAATCATTCATATTTTTGGTTTCATGCATACAACCAACCAAAAATTTCACTGTGAAATGGGAAATTCCAAGTATATATGGTAAGAACTATTTAAAGATTAAGTAGGTAGACAGGAACAGAGGATAGGGTGACCATGCTGGGCAATCTGGAAGATGAAAAAGACCTTGAAGGTACTGTCACAGGACACACGATTCAGATGAAGCTATAAAGTATTAGTTTTAGGAAACAATTCAACCTCTTTGGACTCTTTACACAATCAAGGCAATAATGATGGGGAATCACTCATCTATTCTTAGTCATGCAACAAATATTTAGTGAAAACCTATTCTGCCCACAACATATAACAATGGGCATACAACTTCTTTGTTCATGGAGTTAATAGTCTATGGCAATAAAGTACAGAAGCAATTATGGTATGGTATGATGAGTTTTTAACAAATATAAGTTTTGGATGATAATGAAAAGCACTTGGGATTATCTAATGAAGCCCTGGAGCATCAATGAATGATTTAAATATTTCAGACAGAACAGCACCTGAAAAGCTTTCAAAGTGAAGAACAAGCATGGCACATGCAAAGAACCAAAAAAAATTTTTTAAATAGAGATTTAAAAGAATTTGAAAATTTTTCAGTTTATGGCTATCTCCTTCTTTAGGTCTACTTGTACTTTTCCTAGTGTTTACTATCTCAAGTCTAATATAAGTGAACAAAAACTCTGCTCACATGAAAAACAGAATAAAAAGGAGGTTTAAGGCTAATCTTCTAGACACCAAAAACATCAAGTATAATTTGCATAGTGCTATAAGTACTTTTGTCACATATTTAATTTAACCCATCTGAGGATCATATTCTAATACACTTTTATGGATAAATTAAAATGAGTAAGAAAACACACACCCTTCAAATTATTAACCTAAATTTAAGAGAACAGTACATATGGCTTTATATTCAATGATGATATGTTAAACTCTCAATCAGACGGAGTTAAACTACAATATATCCCAGTTTTCTGAGATCTATTTAACCATACAGGTAATATTTTCATCAGTTCATGTAGATATTAAAAGTCAACATTCAACCTCACAAATAAGAACAACTTAATCTGAAACTGACATGGTTCTTAAATCAATATTTTCCTACTGCTACAATAGTGAGTATTCCCCAAGACTGCATACATAATACAAAACTAAGTATCATGTAATATGACGCACCTGTTGACTTGAAAATTTCACTTTCGGATTGTTATCTATCTCCCATAAACCTTCATTAAAGCCTTTTCGTTTATTTGGTTTTCCATACTTTTCCTTATTTTCTGAGTAAGGAAATATATCCTTTGGGCCTAAAAAAGCACTAAAAAAAGGAGAGGTGGGGGAGGGAAATATGAGTGCAAAGCAATCTCAAAATATGTTATTAAATAGCACTGCTGTATGATGCAATTATCAAACTTAATCTAAAATACATTAAAAATCTTACATAAAGGGGTAGACAAATAATTATATTTAATTCTGAATACTTTTATTAAATTCAGTCACAAGCTCCTATATCCATAATCCTATTTATAAAACCGAGCAAGTTGGGGAGGGGGGGGTGAATGGAGGTAGAAGATGGCATAAAGGGGATACATGGTGATGGAAAAAATTAAATAACAAGCAAGTTGCACAATAATGAGAACATACTTAAGGGCATGGAACTGTACACTTTGAAAATTGTTAAAATGGGAAATTGTTATATATTGTACAATATAAAAATGCACAAAAATGAAACTGTAATATGACTGCATTAATAAATACGTTTAAATGCACTCCAAATAAAAGTTTATTTTAAATTTGGTATATTACACAATTCATAAAACACCACCAACAGAATATATTACTATATGCACTTATGTTTTATATTTATACAAATTATAAAAAAGTGAGTATTAAGAATTTTACTTTCTCAATGAGGGAATCGAATGTTTTAAGTAGTTCGTTGGTTCATTCATACACATGCACAACAGTCAATTCTTGTATTTGTGGTAACTATGTCATAAAGTTGTCACAAATACTGAATTAGTAAATATACTGCACCACTGCTTCAGGAAAAATACAAGGTAGGTTCCTATGGGCCTCTGGTCACATTTTCATCAATAAACCAAAATACATAACCTGTTTTATGTGTGATTTTGTTGAAAGACATCTTATTTAATAAATATTGATAATTCATTAACATTCAGCTCACAGCCAAGAGATTATATAACACATACTTTCTCCATAAGGCACGCCACAGCCTTCTTACACTTAGGAATACTAACAGCCCTTCAGCACTACATTTGGGGGCCATTATAAATACCAAATGACCAACAAAAAGCACAAACATGCAAAATCCATGGCTCTACGTAGACTGCAAAAGTACACTTGTTTATAGTATGAGCTTAAACAAAAAGGCAAAAGCACTGTCTTGTTTAGCCTCAGCTAGGAATGTGTGCATCAAATTACTCAAGACTTTTTTGCCCTTTTGCACACTGGCATGACCGCAAAAGTCCCACAAGTATGGATTGGGAATTACAAACTTTACAGAGGAGGTGAATTTAGAAATATGGAATCCATCAATGAAGAGATTCTATTGTTTTTGTGGTGTATACAAACAGATATATTTACCCCTTATATCTTATTATGTCAGTCAGTTCTGTAGAAGTCTGTCAATTCTATAAAGGTAGATGCACACAAGTATGTATTAAGTTTTTGCTGGTATTTTATAGGTTTGACCAGATAAATTTATATGGATTTTTCTTTTCTCAAAAAGGCAGTCCTTTGCTTGCATGACAATATGAGACCATAAAAATGACTTTGTAAGGCAATCTTAAAAATGGGAAAAATTATAATTGTTCCATAATCTTTTTTTTTAAAAAAAACATTTTTTATTGATTTCAGAACGCCCCACACTGGGGATCGAGCCCACAACTGAGGCATGTGCCCAGACTGGGAATTGAACCGTGACCTCCCGGTTCTTAGGTATGACGCTCAACCACTGAGCCACACCGGCCATGCTTATAATCTTTAAATATTGTCAAAACTTTCAACACTATTACTGACAGTGTCCAAGGAAATGGGGAAAAAAAAGAAAAATACTTATTTAAAATATTAAATAAGTATTGTAATTTAAAATATTAGAAACATTGATATTTAAACTGTTTCATTTCATCATAAAATTTGTTAATAGTTGAACAGAGCTTGCTGCCCTTCTGATCACATAACCTATGATATGGAGTGGGCATATTTTCTATACTTTAGCAAACTGTAATACTCCTGTCTAAGTACTATCAGCCTCCAGCATGTTATCCTTGGCACTACCTTCAGTGATGTGAAATATCTTTAATGTTTTGGTTGGCACCACTTCCTCGGAGACCTTCATGTTATATACAGAAGGCTAAAAAATATTCACACTGTAAAAAGATTCTCATATCATTAGCTATAAGTGAAATGTAAATCAAAACCACAATGTGGTACTACCTTCACACCCACATGGATAACTCTAATAAAACAGACAGGTAAGAACAAGTCACGGGAAAGATATGGAAAAAATGGAACCCTCATAGACTGCTGGTAGGGAGGTGTCAGCTGACTTTTTAAATCTGACAATTCCTCAAAAGATTAAACATAAAATTACCCTTTAACCTAGGAATTCAACTCCTATAGGAATGCAAACATGTCCACGCAAAAACCTGTACACAAATGTTTATAGCAGTATTATTTATAATAGCCGAAAGAAACAATCCAGACATCTAGCAACTGATGAATGAATACGGTAGATCAATAAAATGAAATATTTGCAATGAAAAGAAATGAAGTACTATCACATGCTATAATATAGATGATGCTTGAAAACACGCTAAATAAAAAATCCAGTCATGCCCTAGTCCAGTGGTCCGCAAACCGCGGCTAGTGAGCCACATGCGGCTCTTTAGCCCCTTGAGTGTGGCTCTTCCACAAAATACCACGTGTGCACACGTACAGTGCGAAGTTGACTTAAAACTTTAAGTAAAGTTTATTAAGTTAATTTTAGGGAACGTTGTGGAGTGAAAGAAGATGTAGTGTCGAGGATTGAGAAAGGTATGTTGAGATGGTTTGGACATATAGAGAGGATGAACGAAAGGAGATAGACAAAACAAGTATACAAGACGAGTGTAGATACGAGAGTTGGAAGGGGTCAACCTCAGCGAACGTACCTCAATCAGATTGAGGATGTTTTTAGCAAAGGCCAGCTTAGGAGTGCCCTAATTAAGTTAATAACAATGTACCTACCTATATAGTTTAAGTTTAAAAAACGTGGCTCTCAAAAGAAATTTCAATCGTTGTACTGTTGATATTTGGCTCTGTTGACTAATGAGTTTGCAGACCACTGCGCTACCCAGTGTGGCTCAGTGAGCAAAGCTTCAGCCTGTGGACTGAAGGGACCTGGGTTTGATTCTGGTCAAAAGATCATGCCTGGGTTGCGGATTTGATCCCCAGTTGGGTGTGTGCAGAAGGCAGCTGATTGATGGTTCTTTCTCATCATTGATGTTTCTGCCTTGTTCCCCCTCTCCCCTCCTCTTTGAAATCAATAAAAATATTTTTTAAAAAAAATTAAAATTAGAAATTAAAAAGTCAGTCATTAAAGACCACATGCTGTACAGGTCCATTTACTTGGAATGTCCAAAGGAGGCAAGGCAGGAAGGAAAAGTGAGGAGAAATGGGAAGTATCTGCTAATGGGTACAGGGTTTCTTTTTGGGTGCTAAAAATGTTCTAGAAGAGCAAATGGCTGCACTACTACCTGGATATACTAAGATCTATTGAATTGTGCACTTTAAATTAGTTGGGATATAAATTATATCTCAATAAAGCTGTTATAATATTTTTCAGTGAATGCCACATCCTAGCAAATAAAAATGATCCATTATTTTATCAACTAGATAGCCACAGTTTTCAGATATTTTAGTTGTATATATACACATTAATATGTAATTTTAATGTATATGAAAATAAATGTTAATGTATATGGAAATATACATTAAAGATACATACTCATCCATACATGTTTCTCAAATTAAAGCAAACATCTTCTCATATCAACAATTACCTAACAGCTACATACTATTTCACTGAATGGCCATCCCAAAATTAATTTGTCTATTATTGGGCTTTCTATATCAAATTTTCTATTATAAAATAATTCAGCTGTATTAAAGAAACATATTGCTCAATCTTTGAACATATCTACAAAATAAATTCTAAGTGAAACTATTGGGCAGGAAAAAAGAACTCTTGGGTCAAAGGATATGCTTAAAACAAAAAAACCCTGGTGAATGAAAAAAGAATCCTCCCATGTGCTCACCACGAAAAAGAAATAATAATTATGGGATATGATGGGAGTATTAGCTAACATGATGGTGGTAATCATATTGCAATATATAAATGTATCAAGTTAACACACCTCAAATTTGGGCAATATATGTCAATTACACTTTAATAAAAACACTTAACAACACATAGACTTCTGGGGGGGGGGGGGGTATCTTGGGGGGGGGGGGGATGTAATCACAAAGGTCTGGTGAATAGGACCCAGATTAGCTTTTAGAAAGCCACTGCTGGTCCCCAAGGGCACAACCTTATGTGACTGTGGGTGATTCATCCCTCAAAACACTCAAGTGACAAACAAATCTCAAAGAAAACATATCAAAACATTAACAGGGTTAGGGGTTGTCGCTAAAAAATGAGTAAAAATGCTTCTTTTGTAGAGAACTATCTTATATTGTGAAAAAAAAATTTAACAATAAAAAAATATGCAGTAATTCAAACCAAGTAACCCACCAAATTCCCAAACTGAAGGAAACCTTAGGGGATCACAACAGCAGAGCCTCATCTCTTCACAATGTTCCTTAGAAAGGTTTCAGCGTTTCCTTTATCCACTATAGTTTTCCAAACATCTACTAATACTGACGCCATATCCCTATACATAAAAAAGAACTCAGACTTCAAATATCAATGTCAAAGCCCATAAAAACCAAGGCTAATGTAAAATATCCTAAGAAAATAACAAATCACTAACTACAGTACTAATTTTGTAATTCTGAAGGAACTTCAATCCTTCAGGTGCTTTGTTACATGGCATACTTCTACAGGCCATAAATGTTTTTCTGTATATTCCTTTTTTCAGATCGTAAGTACATAGAAAAAGCAGCTATTTCTCTAAATTCACTTTTTTATAAACAATGTGTATACCTACAAGTAAACATATATCCCTAACAAAAGCTCAGTTACCACACCTAGAACTCTTCCTTTAAGGCAAACCATAAGTCGAGTATAAAGCATGGGAAAGCTTATCAGAGCTAAAGATATCAAATTCAAAACTGCTAAATATTACTAAATAGAAAGTTCTATTTTTTTAAATTCTAACTTGCTGTTTCTTTTTTTTTTTTAAATATATTTTTATTGATTTTTTACAGAGAGGAAGAGAGAGAGATAGAGAGCCAGAAACATCGACGAGACAGAAACATCGATCAGCTGCCTCCTGCACATCTCCTACTGGAGATGTGCCCGCAACCCAGGTACATGCCCTTGACCGGAATCAAACCTGGGACCTTTCAGTCCGCAGGCCGACGCTCTATCCACTGAGCCAAACCGGTTTCGGCGCTGTTTCTTTTTTAATTAAATCATAAAATCTGACACATACTGTTTTATAACTAGGTTCTGTATTTTACAACAGCATGCATTCTTTTATAATAGAATATAATTCAACAGACAACTGAATATACATCTATTATGTGCCATGAACCTGCTGTTATAGAGATGAATAAACAGCTCCTCTACTCATTACTTGGTATTAGGCTTACGTGAAACTATACAAATCCCACACCAACACATGCAGCTTTGGCTAGAGTACAGAAGCTGTACAGAAGAGCAAATGAAGAAAATAAAATCCTATTCTGTGATTCATTCCTTTATTCTTTTCTCATGGACAGGTTATAAGAAAAACTGGGACACTACCTCATATTCACTTTCCCTCCTAAAACTATAGATTAGGCAGGTTTTAAAACAGCCTGCATCCAACCTATTTGTATTAAAAAAGAGCAGTAAGAAGATAAAAGTTGCCGAGACCGGTTTGGCTCAGTGGATAGAGCGTCGGCCTGCGGACTGAGGGGGCCCAGGTTCGATTCCGGTCAAGGGCATGTACCTTGGTTGCGGGCACATCCCCAGTGGGGAGTGTGCAGGAGGCGGCTGGTCGATGTTTCTCTCTCATCGATGTTTCTGACTCTATCTCTCTCCTTTCCTCTCTGTAAAAACTCAATAAAATATATTAAAAAAAAAAAAAAAGATAAAAGTAGCAAAAACACCATCTTCATTTAAATTTTCTAGACTTTAGAGAAATAGATAGACCTAGGTGAGAGTATTTCCTCAATTAGCAATGGTGGTAATTAGGCAGCAAAACTCAGACTGCATGTCAAACAATTTAATAACACTGCAAGTATTAGACTTTGAAAAATAATATGTGACATTATTTTAATTAAGAGCTGACATTTAGTGTTTAATACATGCAATCACCATTCCAAGCATTTTTTATTTATCATTATTTTTTAATCACCACCTGAGGATATTTTTTCCATGGATTTTTAGAGAGTGGAAGAAAGGGGGAGAAGAACAAGAAGAAGAGGGTGGGGGAGAGAGACAGACATCATGGATTGGTTGCCTCCCGCCCCTGACCAGGGCTAGGATCAAACCTGCAACCCAGTTATGAGGCCTTGACTGGGAAATGAACCCTTCACTCTATAGGCCAACACTCTAACCACTGAACCAAACCAGCCAGGGTGTTCCAATAATTTTCCATGTAACATCCTATTTGCACCACAAAATTGTCCCCATTTTACAAATGATAAAAGGACACAAGGTTAAGTAATCAGCCCAAGGTTATATATTATATAGCAGGTTAAATGGCAGTCAAGATTTAAAGATCTAATTGGCTTAAACACTATATAAATGTTGGTTAATGGACAGCAAATTCATAATCAACAAGTGATTTTATCTAGGACATAGAGCTTGCAATCTACCACCAAATATTTATTTAACTACTATGCTCCAGGTACTTAAGTGATGACAAACAATAAAAATATGTTCCCTACTCTCCATGCTCTTCACTTGTGGGTGAAGCAAAAAGAAAAAAATTCGATCGTCATTGCAATAAACAAAATAAGCATAAAAAGGGAGATTTGAGCTAAGATCCAGGCTTTAAACATCCGAAGGCATTTTCCAACAAAGGGAAAACAAGCAAGAAGGACCTGAGATGCCCTGACCAGTTTGGCTCCGTGGATAGAGCGTCAGCCTGCGGACTGAGAGTTCCCGGGTTCGATTCTGGTCAAGGGCATGTGCCTTGGTTGTGGGCACATCCCCAGTGTGTGGTGTGCAAGAGGCAGCTGAGAGGGGGGGGGGGAGTAGGATGCAGCTGATCGATGTTTCTCATCGATGTTTCTAACTCTCTATCCCTCTCCCTCTGTAAAAAATCAATAAAATTTTTTTTTTAAAAAAAGGAAGGACCTGAGACAAAATAAAGTATATTTATGTAACAGTGAAAAACATGTGATGAAGTTGGAGAGGTAATAAGCATAGGTAATAATTCATATAGGGTTTCATAAACTGCATTTGTGGACAAAATTTGCAGGTTTTATTGGTTGATAACATTTGTAAGGGAACCATTGAAGGTTTATAGACAGGAAAATGACATGCTCCGACAGGGATGTACCTAGTAAAGATCACTTGGACTATAGACGAAGAGTAGAAACTGAGACCAAGGTAGGGTTAGGAAACTATTTACAAGAGTAATTGTGGCACAGACTTGAGTTGTAGCAGAGGATATGGAGAAGAGTGGACAGATCAGGACGCACTTTAAAGGAAAAGAACAAGACCTGCTGACTATACATGGGAAGGGGAAAAACTATAATATGTAATCAAGGAAAACACCAAGACTTTTGGCTCCAGAAAAGCATTGGGTCCAAGTCAGTCTCATTTACTAAGAATCGGTTTTAAAGTTGTTAGTTTTAAGATATTTAGTGTATGGTCAGCGTTGGTATACACTTATTGTTGTCTAATATTCAAAACTTGATTATTGGATGAATTTACTGTAAATGTCATGAAACACTAAGAAAATTCAGACATTTTCACAAAAAAGTTATAAAATGATTCTGCTCTAAATTCACAATAAAAGCATCTTAATTTATACAATGTAAAAAGCCTCATTGTTAAATGTTAGAAAGGTATGACCATTCGTCATCTAAATTTAATGTAAGGATGAACTATGTATTCTATAAAACAATGAGGATATATATAAAAGGTATGAATAAACACAGTTTTACTAAACTGCCATTTTATCTTCTATGTTCCTCCTTTCCCATCTCCCTAACTGCAGGCCATTAGAATAAACTCCTGTTTATGCAAAATCCAAATTGAAAGGTTCAAATAAGCACCCTCCCAACTTTTCGGGATGGGGGGTAGGCAAATCACCAGCGATCTAGTTTCTAAAATCTAACCTGAGGTACAAAAAGTCACCAAACTGACAGATACAGCAGCAAGGCCTTTCCAAAGATAAACAGTATACTTATAAGAACACTAAGGCACAAAACATTACCAGTGCATTTTGAAATGAAATGTATTATCATTAGCTTAATTTTAAAATTACATTGCAATTCCTTGAACATATTCAAATTTCTTAAATATTAGTAATTTATTGTCTACTTCAAGGGTGGGGAACCTTTTTTCTGCGAAGAGTCATACAAAATTATCAACTTAAAAATTATGTGGCTATGAAAAATGCTCCCAGATATACTGAATTTTGTTTTAAATATATTTTATTGATTTTTTACAGAGAGGAAGGGAGAGAGATAGAGTTAGAAACATGGATGAGAGAGAAACATCGATCAGCTGCCCCCTGCACATCTACTACTGGGGATGTGCCCGCAACCCAGGTACATGCCCTTGACCGGCATCGAACCTGGGCATCGATCAGCTGCCCCCTGCACATCTACTACTGGGGATGTGCCTGCAACCCAGGTACATGCCCTTGACCAGAATCGAACCTGGGACCTTTCAGTCCGCAGGCCAACGCTCTATCCACTGAATCAAACCGGTTTCAGCGATATACTGAATTTTGAGTCCCGCCTGCAGTTGCCTTAGTAGGGCCAAACCAAATGATACTGCAGGCCAGATATTCCCCACCCCTGGTCTACATTAACCAAACTACGCTTATGAAAGTTTAGTAGCCGTAACCGGTTTGGCTCAGTGGATAGAGCGTCGGCTGCGGACTGAAAGGTCCCAGGTTCGATTCCAGTCAAGGGCATGTACCTTGGTTGTAGGCACATCCCCAGTAGGAGGTGTGCAGGGGGCAGCTGATTGATGTTTCTCTCTCATCGATGTTTCTAACTCTCTATCCCTCTCCCTTCCTCTCTATAAAAAAGTCAATAAAATTTTTTTAAAAAGAAAGTTTAGTAGTTGCTTGGTGTAGTTTGATTTAAAGTTTACAGATACAATGTAAAAATTTTCATTTTTAAATGTTGGTAAAGGTATGATCACTTTTCATTTAAATTTAACATAAGAATGAACTATGTGCTCTATAAAACTATAACGATATATATAAAACTATAAAATCTGTTCCAATTCAGAATTAAAGAATTCTAAACTTGTAAAACTAAAAAATTCTACAAAATGTCTATTCCCATTATTCTAATAGTATTTCCAAACTTCACATACGTCAAAATCATCTAGAAGGGCCCAGCCAGTGTTGCTCCGTGGTTGAGCATCCATCCATGCACCAGGAGGTCCCTGGTTCCATTCCAGGTCATGCCCAGGTTGTAGGCTTGATCCCCAGTAGGGGTGTGCAGGAGGCAGCCGATCAGTGATCCACGCTCATCCTGTTTCTATCCCTCTTTTCCTCTCCTTTCCTCTCTCTGAAACCAACAAAAACATATTTTTTAAAAAAATCACCTAGAAGTCTTGTTAGACAGACTGCTGGGCCCCACACCTCAGTTTCTGATTCAGTAGGTAAATGTGGGGCCCAAGAATTTGCAAGTCAACTGAAGTTCCCATGTGATGCTGGTGCAGCCTGACCTGGTACCACACTTTAAAAACCCTGTTCTAATAAACAGTATGCAAATATTTCATTAAAAGACACCTCTCTTGCCCTGACCGGTTTGGCTCAGTGATTGGAGCGTGGTTGAACACTGACCTATGAACCAGGAGATCATGGCTCAATTCCCAGTCAGGGACGTGCCCAGGTTTAAAAAAAAAGAAGATACTTTTCCCTAATACATTAGTGGAACGGTTTTTAAATGGTATGTTATCCCGTGGAATCAGAAATTCATAATTTCTTATAAAATTAAGTATTTATATATAGGATATACCTAAACTCAACTCAATTATGTTGAAGGCCAAATTCTAGACTCAAAACATACATATACATATATATATATAAAAAAAGGGGGGTGTCCCAAAATTCACACAAGAAGTAATTTTGATAGAAAACACAGGCTTATAATTAAAAATTGTAAATTTTTTATTGATTCATGAAGTATACAGTATAGGGTTATGTATGGAATAGCACATCGGGTAAATGGCCTCCACGGCTTTGCTGGCACATACGCAAAGCTGTGGTCTTCATTGGTCTTCATTGTCCCTGCTCCTGGGCCACAATTGGTACTTGGTAATGCTTATCAAATTGAAGGGATTGAAATCAAAGGGCAACAGATATTAGAATCTGATTCAATAAACCAAGTAAAATTAGGCTTTTATTTTTTGTTGTTGTTAATACTCACACAAAATTCAAATCTTGCGTGAATTTTGGGACACCCTTTATAGATACACACACACACATATTTTAAATCCTTATCGTTGAAAGTACTACATATGTCCTCTTTTTTTTCCCCACTGACCTCTTCTAGCCATTCCCTGCCCAGGCCTTTACCACTATTGTCTTTGTCAAAACTATATTTTAAAGAAAATTATGTGGCATTGTATGATACCATTAATATGAAACGTCCAGATTTGGCAAATCTAAACAGACAGTAAAACAGTGATTGTCTAGGGTTGGGGAGGGAATGGAGAATGAACACTAATAGTTATGGAAGTAAATATACTAAAATCCACTGATTTATACTCTTTAAACAAGTAAAATTTATGACACAAATTACATCTCAATAAAGCTGTAAAAAGAAATTATAGAAAAATTCATATAGTAGCTAAGCAACATTAAAGCAAACGTTGCCATTGTAGACTCTTAGGAATACATAATTCTAATTAGACTATCAATACTTTTGTTTCTCCTGCTCCCAAGTAAACAAGTATATGTTACCAAAATTATGGCAAATTCTAAACTTCAGGTCCAAAATCAATGAGATTATATCTAACTAGTGGCCTGGTACACGAAATTCGTGCACATTAAAAGGGAATTAGAGGAAATATTTTAATATTGCTATTTGCCCTTTCTCTATAATAGAAGTGTTAGAAATGAAAGAAAATTAGTAAAATGTATATGAAAATCTCCCTCCTGTCAGAGACTGGGGCACACCAAGGGACCCAGAGTCAAGCCTCCACCCACCTGCACCCACCTCAAAATCACGAGAGACCCAGACCGGGCTGGTCCCACCCCCGTCAAGTCCCATAGGGCGGAGGGCCTGGCCTCAGCTCCCCCAGCCCCAGAGTGAGGGCCCGAGACGAGGGCGTGACAACCATTTGTATAGTGGCTCTTTATTATATAGGATATTTATAAGGCCATTAAATTAAAGGTATGCAGGGTATTATTTTCCAAAATTAATGAGATAGCCCTTAGAGTAATCTAATTTACCTAGAAGTAACAGTTCAATATTCAGTTGTAATTTTAAAAATTAATTTGTTTCAGCAAATCAGGTTCTCTGCCCACTTATGCACCAGAGGCAACAGAACAGTCAGTGTTTCTCAGGACCATGTAAATACACACCGAGAGAACTATCTAGATCTCTTCTTCTCACCTTTCCCACTGTATACTGTTTGTATGGCTAATATAACAAAGTCAGATTGTCTTTATAAAAAGGACTTATACTAGCCCAGCTGGTGTTGCTCAGTGGTTGTGCCTTGACCCAGGAACCAACAGTGGTTCCATTACAAGTCAGGGCACATGTCTGGGTTGCAGGCTTGATCCCCAGAAGGGGATGTGCAGGAGGCAGCTGATAGATGTTTCTCTCTCATCAGTGTTTCTATCCCTCTCCTTTTGTCTCTGTAAAAATCAGTAAGAACGTATTTTTTTTAAAAAGCACTTATACTAGCCGAAACCGGTTTGGCTCAGTGGATAGAGCGTTGGCCTGCGGACTGAAAGGTCCCAGGTTCGATTCCGGTCAAGGGCATGTACCTGGGTTGCGCGCACTTCCCTAGTGGGGGATGTGCAGGAGGCAGCTGATCGATGTTTCTCTCTCATCGATGTTTCTAACTCTCTACCTCTATCTCTCTCCTTTCCTCTCTGTAAAAAGTCAATAAAAATATAAAAAAAATAAATCTAAACTTAAAAAAAAAAAGTGTGCATATCACTTTATAAAAAAAAAAAGCACTTATACTAAATATGAATGCTAAATGCTTATTTTAATCCTATACCAGTATTAATCATAAGGGCTATCTCATTAATTTTGGAAAATAATATCCTGCATACCTTTAATTTAATGGCCTTACAAATATCCTATATAATAAAGAGCTAATATGCAAAGTGTAAATCTTCACTTACATACTTTCATCCATCAGTCATTCTTCTAGTTGCTGAGATCCATATATAGCTTTCTTTTATGATTAAGGAAACATTTCTTCCAATAAAATTTAAAACCCAGTGTCTAATTTTTCTACCCTAAAAATAAATTTTAAAAGGGACACTTGAAGACTTTTTTCAAAGTTCAAAGATGATTTTAAATTTTCTATTCCTTTACTATTTTCCCTTTAGATGAATCACTACTTGCTTTTCATTTTATGTCCAATGACCCTGCTAAATTAACTTTGATTTGCCTTTAGAGCTAAAAGGACTTACGTCTCGTGAGTACCAAAGAAAAAAATGGGTAGTTTGTTTGTTGGTGGTTTTACAGCTCCATCAGGAACTTCATCTACCTAAAAGAAAGAGCAGAAAAATTAAAATATTTTAAATCATACATGCTTCAACACAACAGAATAAACTGGAAACAAAACATCAAAACAGGTCTGATATAACGTGAACCAGTTCTACTGGTCCATAATCCCTTATCCCTAGTTTTGAAACCCAGGAAGCTCTAAAAACCAAGATATTTCTAAAACTTCATTCGGTGGCAAAACCTTATCTGATAGGGAAGCTAGTCCATCATTTCTTTTTGTCCACCTAGTGTTTCTACAGATGCTCCTCTGAAGAAATATTGTGCTAGATTATTACGTGCCACCAGAGACCCTAATCAGGAACAAAGTATATGGTATATAGGTACCATCATTACCTTTCTAAAATCCCCAAATTCTGAATTTTTAAACATATCTGACCCCATAGATAGTGGAGTATAAACCTGTTCAAAAATCCTAAATTATATTTTTACAGGAAGGCTATACAAATATTGAAGTAATGTAAAATACAGTAACAAAAGCTTATAGTAGTGTTTCTCAAAGTCTGAAACATATTCTGAAAAGGTCTTATACCTACATGGCTGAATCACATGAAGTTACTTGTTCTTTTTTTCTCTTTCAATCCTAACTAATTAAGAAAGAAAGCATCAGGTGCTGTTATCTCTAACATACCTATGGTACTATCACTTATTAATAAAGGAAAGCAGATCTCAGAGTTAAAGCCATCAGGCAGTAGTATCTAGCAAGAATTTTTAAAAATTTCTATTTTATTTCATTATTAATTTAAATTTAATAATAACATTTCCCCCCCTAATTTCAAAGACACTTTAATTTAAAAATCAATTCACTTTGTTAAGAAGAGAGCAGACCATCAAAGGACCTACTATGCTCTGCATGCATTATTACCATGTTGAAGAAAAGACAATTGGGATTTGACTGGCAGTCTGAAGGTTTCAGGCATCAATAGAATCATTATTACCCAACACTTTTAGGGGCTTGTCTCATCTATCTGATCAATAACTATTTTACCTGTCATTTCAACTTTATGAGAAAGCCCCAAGAATTGTGTAAATCCTTAGAGGCCTTAAGATAACGGATATTTTGTCAAACCAGTTGATATGCTTGTTTCAGTTAACAAACAGCTTTAAAAGTCTGTAAAAAAATGTCTAGTACCTACAGAGTTTAATAAGTGTTGGGCAATTTTTAAAAAGTTGACTTTAGCCCATGCCAGTTTGGCTCAGTGGATAGAGCGTCAGCCTGAAAAGTGAAGGGTCCCAGGTTTAATTCCAGTAAAGGCACATGCCCAGGTTGTGGGCTCGATCCCCAGTGTGGGGTGTGCAAGATGCAATCAATCAATGATTCTCATCACTGATGTTTGTTTCTCTCTCTCTCTCTCTCCCTTCCTTCCTTCCTCCCTCCCTCCCTGAAATCAATAAAAAAATGTATTTTTTTAAAAGTTGACTTTAAAGATGGTTAATACTGGTACAGGATTAAAAGAATGCAAAAGACATAAAAATTAATGAAATTTGGAATATGTAAACAGGAAATGTTAAGATCAAAATAGGAACAGATGGTTGTCACTATCACAGCTGAGACCTTACATACATATTTTAAACTCTAAAGCAGTGGTTCTCAACCTTCCTAATGCTGCAACCCTTTAATAGTTCCTCATGTTGTGGAGACCCCCAATTTCATTGTTACAAATTGAACATAATTAAAGCATAGTGATTAATCACAAAAACAATATGTAATTATATATGTGTTTTCTGATGGTCTTAGGCAACCCCTGGGAAAGGGTCGTTTGACCCCCAAAGGGGTTGCGACCCCCTGGTTGAGAACCGATGCTCTAAAGCAAAGACTTCTAATTTGTAAGACTGGAAAGAAGACAGAAAAAAGAATATAATTCTTGGACATAATCAAAATTCATTCACTTCTAAGAAAAAAAAGGAGAAAAGGAAACACAAATGAACTTGTTAAATATAGAACTTATTAAATAAAGGAGAATACTCTGGCCCTCCTAAGGCTAGTTTATTTTGCTTTTATCAGCAGTAACCTTACTCACTAACATACTGAAGCATGTGGGGAGAACGATTTGGAAGAGTAAACAATTTTTAAAACATTTTCATTTGGCTTTTAACTGTATTATGGCATGGAAATCTGAAAATAAATGTATCCCATTATCTTAGATAACACCTCAAAATAAATAAATAAGGATGCTAAAACCATAAGAAAAGTATCTCAGAGGGGTCTTGAACCTGCCAAGTTTCCCTGCACTCTATTTAAACATGAAATAAAGTGTTTTTTAAGTGCATTAATATGCACTAAGTACTGTGGGGACATAAAGTTCAGTTTACATCTATTGCCCTTAAGAAGCTTTCAATCTATTTGGAAGTTAAGATGTGCATGTAAGAGATGATCAGAAAGGAAAG
>NW_006291549.1:271174-272559 GCF_000327345.1 Myotis davidii
AAAGAGTGTCATATATAGACAAGAATTATGATTAGAGATTGTTCAAGTAAGATTCCACTGAAAAGGTAGCCTTCATAGACTGAGTGTGGGGGCGGGAGGGAGATTTTTCCAGATTGGGGAAAGGAATTGTAAACCTGAGTCTTAAAGAACTAGATGGGAAAAATCATGAAATATTTTATATTTGCATAGCCCTCAATAACTCCATGATTCTCTGTAACCAACAGGTATGCTTCCTCCAGCTGCCATAATTTTAATTATCTTTAAGAAACAACAATCCTCAAAGAAGAGTGAATTAGTGGCAATTACAACCTTACACTATCACATTTACATTTAAGAAATTTTGACCTTACTAACCAACCGAATAGGCCTCAGCATTTCCTAGGTTCCATCATTACCTTCGAACCTGAGTCCTACCATAAACTAACAAAAATATCGCTTTTTCTGAAAATGACTTATTTAGACGATCTCAATTCCTAAATGTCACGCACACACAACCCCCCACACCCTCCTGGTCCTTCATCACCTCCCGACCACTAGATGTGCACCCAGGGGTGTGGGTCAGTGCCTCCTGTTGCCCCCATGAAACAATCAAAGAGAAAAACCACTTAAGGTCGTCAGGCTGACTTCATGAATAAAAACGTGAAATAAAAAAGTGCATTTCCTTCACTTTCCCTGGTGCTCGCTTCCTGTGCAATGCCCACGACCCTGCAGCCCCAATCCCTCCGTTAAACAAGCAGACCCAGCCGGCCTCATCCACGACACGACCAAACATGAATACCTGCATCTCCAATTCAACCACCTCTCTCCGACACCCAAGTTTGCCTAATCTCATTGGTTCTATGCATTTTACTCAAAATCGAGAAAATGTCAGTTTCCTTCATTTTTAAACATTGAAGCCCATAGTTGATTATTTTCACCTACAATGAAACATGAACGGGCATCACATTTAAATCTTTCCTATTAAGAAAACCTGCCCAAGTCTGCCAGAAACATGAATAGTGGAATACGTTAAGCACGTAGGTACACCTGGGTTTTGCAATTACCTGGGAGACTACGGGGAAAAAATAAAATAATATAATAAAGTAAAATAAAAAAATAAAATGTAGGCTGACAAATGAGCCTCCAGGCAAGCCAGAGGGAGAAAGAACACGAGAAAAAAAAATTTTTTTAAGACAGCGCCGCTAAACGCGAAGCCTGAAAACCACTTACGCGAGCCGGCCAATGAGGGTAACCTTTCATCTTGGCGAAGATGAGGTCTCCGGGTTTGAAATCGCGAGTCATGTCTCGTGAGGGGCGATGCGGGGGATCCGGATGCGGAGCCCAGCGCAGGGGAGCGGCGGCGGGGACGGCGGGAACCGCGGCTCCGGCGCGGGAGGATGCCTCGG
>NW_006291549.1:273209-279373 GCF_000327345.1 Myotis davidii
TTGGGGTGCTTCACTTTCTTACTCCCAACGCCACCACTTTTCCTGTGACATGAACTGAGGGCTGTGTGTCAGGCTGCCAGCTAGGGCTTATTCAAGCAGGACACTCCGGAGTCTAGATTCTGGCTTTACAACAGGCCTCAAAACCCAGAACCCTGCCTTGGCCCAGCAGACCTTGGCTGAGATCAGTGCATGGAGGAGAGGATACAGGAGGTGTGTGTGTGTGCGTGTGTGTGTGTGTGTGTGTGTGTGTGTGTGTGTGTGTGTGGGAGAACCTGGCAGCCTCAGCTGCATGTTCTTGCGTCGTTCCCCAGGGTGGGGAGCCTGGAAGGCTGCACTTGCGCGGTTTGCAGCATCCAAAAAAGAAACTGTACAAAAACCCATAGATGAAATCCGAGCATGAGGCGGTTGCAGGCTGTGCAGCTCGTAGGCCTCTTACACCTCGCTGAATGGGCCTGGGCAATCTCCTTTTTTTTTCCTTTTCTTTTTTTTCCCTAGAAATTGTAATATGAGAACGCCCATTCCTTTTCTTTCACATTTAAAGCACCAAGAGCTGTTAAGAAAATACAATCCTACCGAACGCAAAATGTGATGAGTGAAAAACAATGACAGGAAAGCATAAGCCTTGTAGGTAGGATGTGGGTTGGGCTCTTCGGTAAATTTTAACTGCGTCTCAATTTTAATTCCCTAGTAGAATGGTTGCTGGTGAGGGGTAGTGTTACTAAACCTCACATGTCTTATTCCTTTAAAATACTCTTCAGGGGGATTTCTAAAATTATTTTCTTTTTTTATCCTTTAGCCAACACTTATTTACAAATATAGTAAATAAGGCATTTTTGGAAAGTAATAAAAATTCATCTTAAGTTTTTGTTCCATCTTTCGTTGAATCACAAAATAAGTACCTACCCTGTGTCGGGCACTATTAGGTGCTGTGCATACAATCATGAACAACAAACACAAACAATTCCCATTTGAAACAAAGAAAATGGAAAAAAAAACACACATGAGAATATTAAATATATAAATAAATAATGGTATGGCGCTCATACTCCTTTAAATGAAGGACTCACAACTAGGACTAAATCAGGAAAAGCTTTAAGTTGGGTAAACATTGAGAAGAATTTTTTGAAAGTGATACACATGCCATTAAAAGAAGACATTTCCAATGCAAAATTTCCAATGCAAAATGTCCTTGGAGAACTTTCAAGAGACGAAGTCATACCCTAGCAATATGCAGAAGATTCCCAGTGGTGAAAGTTAACTGGTTGGCAAGGGAGTAGGTAGGTTTGGAGAAATGTCTTGAAGCTTCTCATCCTGACTTTGAGTTTGAAGCTCGGTAGCTACTAGACCAGTGATGGCGAACCTATGACACGCGTGTCAGAGGTGACACGCAAACTCATTTTTTTGGTTGATTTTTCTTTGTTAAATGGCATTTAAATATATAAAATAAATATCAAAAATATAAGTCTTTGTTTTACTATGGGTGCAAATATCAAACAAATTTCTATATGTGACACGGCACCAGAGTTAAGTTAGGGTTTTTCAAAATGCTGACACGCCGAGCTCAAAAGGTTCGCCATCACTGAGCAAGAAAGGGCAGAGATGATTTTTTTAACAAGTGATTCTTGCTTACTACAAGGTAGATGACAATAGAAAGCAGCTGGAGGTGACTGTTGTATGCCCCAAGTGATCCATTTCTGGATGAGACTGATACATGAAAAAGGCAGGGAAGAGCACAGCTAACTACACAAAGGAATAATTGTCAGGTGTGAATCATAGATCGTGCACGAGAAAAAAGTGAAGAAAGATGTATTGAAGAAAGTTCCAAGACTGTGTAGGAGAGACGAAGGCCTCATCCAGCAATCATTTCTTGACACCCTCCTTTGTTGTAACCCGTGTAAGGCTTAACTGCAAGCGTGGTCAAGGGCCCAGCAGCATGGCTTCACCAGGGAGCTTGTTAGAAGAAACTCGGCCCCTCCCCAGCACTGCTCAATCAAAATCTGCATTTTAAAAAGATTCCCCAGGTGATTCTTACGCATATTCAACTGTGAGAAACAGCCTACAGATACAGAGGACACCACAGACTATAAAATAGGGAAGACAGACATATGATAGATAAATTATAATTAGTATTAAAAGATAGCTGTTTATTACTGTTAAATGATAGTACCAACAAGTAAAGAAGGGTGCTAACTACAAAGGGAGGTCCTCAGAAAAGAAATGAAAGGTAGAGGGACAATGGGAAAGCATTGATGTTTTAGTGTTGTGGGTGTTGTTTTATTTTTTAAAGCACAAACTTAGCTCTTGCTTTCTTTAAGTGTGCGCAATTCCAGTGTGATAGTCTGTACACTTGTGGTTGATACCCTTTAAACAATAAGTCAGGGAAAAAAAAACAGGTGGTATTTTAAGCCTCCCGAAAACAAAAGCCCAGGATCCCTGGGAGCAGCAATTCCGAATGGAAAGGGGAGGAGGAGGAATAAAGGAGGCAGGAGGGCTGGGCTCATCAGAGCCACTAGGAGACAGTTTCTGAACTACTACTGACAGCCCTGTTTGACGCACCCCTCCCCCCAGAGCCACCCTTCTAAGCGGGGATGCCAGCAAAAGTATAGCAAGATAGAGATGAAAGGAGCAATGAGAAAGTTATAAGGAGAAAGAATACAATTTCCAAAATGAAGCAAGAGGGAGGGGAAACGGAGATCTAAATGAATGGAGGCAGGAGCTTGACTTACATGCTTTCATTTAATCCAGGTGCTACTACCCCCATTTTACAGATGAGGAAACCGGCTCAAAGCAGTTTAGCCGCTTGCCCAGAATCACACATCTAGTCTAGCAGCCAAGGCAGGCTCCCAGCCAGTCTGTTCTCCAGTCCCCGCCTTTGTGTGATCCCACACCACCTCTAGGTGGAGCAGGGAGCCAGCAGCTCTGCAAGCAGGAGAGCTTATAATGAGAAAAAGATGTTGGAAGTATAAGCAGCCCAGCACTCTTCCACCTTCTGTCTTCCGACTAGAAAGTATTCCCAGCTTCATATTTCTTCACAACCCCCCCCTACCCCACCCCATTCCTCAGCTTGTCCCCACCACCAGTCCATTCTGTTAACTCCTTCTAGTCCTAAAGGACTCAATCCAAAAATTACCTCTGGGAAAGTTTCTGCCCTCATCTCACTGTGGCATAATTATTGGCAATCTTTCCAACCAGCCTTTCAAACTACTGAGAAGTAGGCACTCAGTGAATTTTTTCTCAATTAATATTTGTTGAATTGAAACTGGACAACCAATGGGCCCGGGCTGCCTGTCACTACTTAAGCCAACTAAGCAAAGAAAGGGTTTATTCCAGTAATGCCGGCAGTATGGAAGAGCAGCAGGTCATCCACGAAAATCTGCTCTGCGAACTGTGCGCTCCCCCCGCGCCCCCCCCCACACACACACATAAGCCAGCTGCTTATATTTGGTAGAAGGATAAAGATTACATGGGGAAGTAGGCTAAAGGAATAAGAATGAATATGCAAAAGGAACTAAAATGGGCCATGTGCTAAAACAGATCAGAATATGCTTTCTTTAATCAGAGCAAAACAATCATGGTTAACAGAGCATGATTAATATTACTTACTAGAGGCCGGGTGCACAAATTTGTGCACAGATGGGGTCCCTCGGCCTGGGCAGTGATTGGCCCAGGGCTGGGGGGAGGAATTGCGGGAGGTTGGCTGGCTGCAGGAGGTTGGCTGTGGGAGCGCCCTGAGACCAAGGGGCAGCTCCTGCGTTGAGCATCTGTCCCCTGGTGGTCAGTGCGTGTCATAGCGGCCAGTCGTTCAGTTGACTGGTGGTAATGGTCGCTTAGGCATTTATCTGTATAGATAAGTATAGCCAGCCCCCAATATTCTATTTCTGCCCCTAACAGAATGAAGGAGAGGAAGGGGCAGATGAAAAACCCTGACAGGGACTTCCTCATTCTTTAGGCTGAGAAAGCAGATATAAAGACACTTGAGGGTATGTATATTTGTTTAGACTATGTGAATTTTTCATGTACTTACCCTTTAAAATCACTGACTTTTAAAAAATATATCTTTATTGATTTCAGAGAGGAAGGGAGAGAGAAAGAGAGAAACATCAATGATGAGAGAGAACCATTGATTGGCTGCCTCCTGCATGTCCCCTACTGGGGATCAAGCCTGCAACCCAGGCATGTGACCTTGACCAGAATCGAAGCTGGGACCCTTCAGTCCACAGGCTGACGCTCTATATCCGCTGAGCCAAACCAGTTAGGGCCTGACATTTTTCAATGACTACAAATATGTTAATTGTAACCATTTTAATGTAAAATTTGTGAGATTTAACACAACCCCCCAAACTTTAACAGTGATAATCCCTTCCTTCACATCTTTTATGTATATGTCACTTCCCACCCTAATACACAGTATTAGTAATACACCTTCAACTTATTGGTGTGATTAGCTATCATTGAACTGTTCTCTCATGTGTGATATCCTAAGCCTTGTAATGGCGAAGTTAACCAGAATATGGGGAAAACAAAACATATTAATCAGAGCTAGTTCAGTCAGAGATGTCATAAATCTGATCTAATTACAGCTTTCCTCTGGAAACCAATAAGCATTTGGAACTTTGCCTCTAAGGAAAAAAATAAAGATGTCCTCGTTTCTGAGGCAGTGACTAGAACTACTGAGATGGTGTTCCAATGAGGAGAGTCGTTCTCAGACAGGGGATCAGGGAAGCATTAAAGAAACTGTGTGGTCATTAGAATAGCTGGAAAGAAGGTAGACCAGGGCAGGGAGTGGTAGTTGACTTGGAGGTGCTGTTGGTGCCTATTCTGAAGACTGCCCTGACTGTCTTGAGTGGAACTTTTCACCTCACTACACGACCTCCTGTAATCACTTCTCATCTCAGGCACTTGATTTGCTTCCTTCTTACGTCTCCATATCCAGTCTCCGTTAAGGCTTCTCTTATCCCACATGGTTGTGGATCACACTCCTCTATATTCTTCTGCCTGGTTTTTGTCTGTTTGTTTGTGCCTTTTTTCCTTCTCATCTTCTTCATATGCAGCATGTTCTCACTTCCTCATTTGGGTACCTGAGAGGGTGTGGCTTGGGAAGTGGAATGATCCCTTATTCTGGTGACTAGGCCTACTCACGGGATGATGTCTCTAATTATCTTTGTGCCTTTGGTTCTTCCGGGGGTTGGAAAAACATTAATGATGGCCAAGAGCTAGGAATTGTTAAAGGGAGAGGGGTGGCATGGCTATCGATTAGTAGCACGAGGGAGATATTTATAGTGATGGAATAGTTCTGTATCTTGGTTGTGGAAGTAATTGCAAGAATCTACACATGTGATAAAAATGGCATAGAACTATACAAACACATTGTACCAATGGCAGTCTCCTAGTTTTGTCATTGTACTATAGTTAGTTAAGATGTAACCACTGGCCCTAACCGATTTGGCTCAGTGGATAGAGCGTCGGCCTGCAGACTCAAGGGTCCCAGGTTCAATTCTGGCCAAGGGCATGTACCTTGGTTGTGGGCACATCCCCAGTAGGGGGTGTGCAGGAGGCAACTGATCAATGTTTCTCTCTCATCGATGTTTCTAACTCTCTATCCCTCTCCCTTCCTGTCTGTAAAAAATCAATAAAATATATTTTAAAAAAAAAAGATGTAACCACTGCAAGAAATGAATGAAGGGTACAGTGGAACCTTCTGCATTATTTTTTCAACTTCCTGTGAATTTATAATATTTCAAAATAAAAAGTGAAAAAGATAGATTTATATATCGAAGGATCAAGGGGAGGTAATTGTTTAAGACAAGGAGAATCTGCTTGTGTTGATAGATATTAGGAAGTTATTAGGAAGAGGTCTAGCAAGAAATACAATATTTGTAGTATTTTCTCAACTGTGTGTGTGTGTATGTGTGTGTGTGTGTGTATTTTAATACATGGCTCTTACAATGCTTTCTTTTCTTCATTTGCATCACCACAAATATATTCCTAAATGCTACCACTTATTAGTCACTCCTTTCCCCTCCACCTACAATTCCTAACCCTTGGCAACCACTAATCATTTCTCCATCCCTATAATTTTGCCATTTCCTTCCATCATGAATATGGAATCATATAGTAGGTGACCTTTTCAGATGGGCTTTTCCACTCACCTCAGTGCTTTTTAA
>NW_006291549.1:279413-283401 GCF_000327345.1 Myotis davidii
AATGTCTGAGAGATCTAGTTTTTTCGCACCTTCGCCATCATTTGGAATTATCACTTATACTTTCTTTTTCTAAAAAGAGGTTTTGATTGCCTTTGGTCCACAGTTGGTATTTCACATTATCTCCTGGGCGAGGCTGGTCTCAGGGAGGGTTTCTTGGCAGGGTCCCCGTGAAGTACTTGCTGGGAGAGAGGGGACAGTATGTAAGTAGCGGAGTCTGGCTTTACCTCAACCACTCAGAACTCCATCCTCCTGTCTTGGCTTCAGTGTCCTCACTGGGCCCCTGAGGAAATCCATTTCTTCATGATGCCTAAAGTACCTGGGGACTGTGGCTTGGCCCTCTTCCAGGGCAACCCCCCTCCATCATCCCCACCTCACTCCCCCACCAGAAGATTACTTTTAGATTACTTTTGTTTTATTAAAACTGCCTGATTTCAGAGAGGAAGGGGGAGAGAGAGAGAGAGGGAGAGAGAGAGACATCAATAATGAGAGCGAATCATTGATTGGCTGCCCCCTACATACTCCACACTAGGTTTCAAGCCCCCACCGTGGGCATATGCCCTGACTAGGAATTTAACCATGACCTCTGGTCCATAGGTCAACACTCAACCACTGAGCCACGCCAGCTGGACCCTGTAAATTATTCTTCACTTCAGTCAGTGTCTCCTTCATTTCTGACTGGTTATTATGGTTTCCATATCCTTTTTTATGCTGTTGAAGGTCTCTATAAGGTAATCTACTTTCCCCTAAGTTCATTGAGCATCCTTATAACCAGTGTTTTGAACTCTGCATCTAGTAAATTGCTTGTATCCATTTTGTTTAGCTCCTTTTCTGGAGTTTTAAGCTGTTCTTTCATTTGGGATGTGTTCCTTTGTCTCCTCATTTTGGCAGCCTCCCTGTGTTTGTTTCTATGTATTAGGTAGAACTGCTTTGTCTCTTGGGCTTGGTAGAGGGGCCTAATGTAGTAGGTGTCCTGTAGGGTCCAGTTGCACAGCCTTCCCAATCACCCAAGTTGGGCACTCCAGTTGTGTCCCTCTCGTGGGGGCTGTGTACATGCTCTTGTTGTAGTTGAACCTTAGCTCAGGAGTTGGGAAGTGAAGCCGGAAGTGATTGAAGGAGAGTGAGGACAGTGAGGACTCTTCTGATCCTCCACCTCCGACTCTTCTGCATCGAGCCCCAGTGAACTGCAGAGAAATGGCTGCTGCTTTTCTTCCACCTTCTAAATCTGTCTCAAATTCTTCTTTTGCCAACTCTAATTTGGAACCCTCCAAGGAATGGGATTTGGGGAAATGTAATCCAGTTTAATTAAGCTGACACAGAATAAACCACCACACTAAGTAAACAATACAAACAAAAGTTGAATCTTTAATTACCAGAGTAGTAAAATGATTGTATTGCCTGGAGGGACTATGTTTTAGTCCAATTCTCCTGTCCCTTTTGTCCTAGCCAATAATTCAATTCTTAAGTCACATGTTGTCTTCATTGATCTGTCCAAGCTTGTTTTCATCTGCCCAGGTACCTATCCCCTGGAGAGAAAAAGGAATCCCTTCTTTGAATTTAGGCTATAACTCCCTACAAAGGCAGTCTTGTCTTTTAATTTTTACTGTATTCTTTTTTTTCTCTCTCTCTCTTGGTTCTTATATTTCTGTTGGCATTCTTCTCCACTTTCTCTATCTGGGTATGATTCTTGTACATTCTCCGTATATCTAGCTTCTCTCTTGCCTAAACATGTTTAGGAACCGTTACTTTTAGCTACTAACTTACCTTGGGATGATGTAGTGCTCCCACTTTTGTTTTATATATTCAACTGCAGATATTTACTGAACATCCAAGACATCATCCTACCCTCCATAGGAGCTCAAAGTACAAAAATATTTATAAAACAAGAGAAAAAATAAGCTCTGGCGGGTAGCTCAGCTGGTTAGACGTTGTCCCATTATGCCAAAGTTGTGGGTTTGCTCCCTGGTCAGGGCACTCCATTGGTTATGCTAATATGTGTGCTATAAGTCCTTTGGTTGACCTCTTACCTGCCCACCCCTGCTTCCCTGCCTTCCTTCTGAGGTTGGACAGTCTGCTCACTGTTTCTTTGTCTCTGGATCTATTTTTGTTAATCCTCTGTCTCTCTCCACCTTCCTCACTTTCTCTAAAATCAATTTTAAAAAGAATTTTTTTGTGTGTGTGAATTTAGACCTTTATACTATTTGCAATATAGCATTCTACAAATATATTAGTAAAGAACATGTCATCCATCATGGGTAAATCGAATTGCATACATCTGATCAAAGGATATTTTAATTGATGAAGAAAATCCTCTACTTAAAAGTTGTTGATATGATGAATCTTCTTTTGCTTTGTTTTGCTCAACTTTTAAAATAATTAAGTACATCAATTAAGGAAAAAGGAAACATATGTAATACTTTAAACAATAAAAAATTACATAAAATAAAATAATTAAGTACAACATTTAATAATAAACTAAGGGTCATTTAAATTTTATAACAAAATGTAAATAATTGTAAATTTTAATTATCCTTTGATTTTACACATACATATATATATAGTACAAAAGTAGGTTTACAACTTTGAGTATGCAAAATACAGTGCAGAACCTACATTCTTTTTTTTCTTTAAAGTATTACATATGTCTCCCTGGTCCATCCATGTTATTGCAAATGGTAAACATTCCTTCTTTTTTATAGAAGCACTAGAGGCCCGGTGCACTAGAGGCTCAGGCGGGGAGCTTGGCCTGCGCCCTCTCACAGTGCGGGCGGGAGCCCCATGATTGATCTCCCCAAAGAGGTAGGCCCCACCCACCCATCTGGGGCTCCTTGATGGATTGCTCCAAAGAGGTAAGCTGGAGCCAAGGATCCTGGCCCCAGCATTGCTGCGTGGAGCCACGGGACCTGCCTCCACGCCATGTGCGCAGCGTCAAGTTCCCATCCACCCACATGCGCTCGCTGCACACGCAGCCTCCTGGTGATGATTGTTACAGTGTGAGGGCATCACGGTGTGAGGGCGTGATGACCACATAAGCTTTTATTAGTATAGGTAGTATTCCATTGTGTAGATGTACCACAGTTTTTGTTTGTTTTTTAAAAAATATATTTTATTGATATTTTACAGAGGAAGGAAGAGGGATAGCGAGGTAGAAACATCGATGAGAGAGAAACATTGATCAGTTGCCTCTTATACACCCCCTACTGCGGATGTGCCTGCAACCAAAGTATATGCCCCTGACCGGAATCGAACCCGGGACCTCTCAGTCTACAGGCCGACGCTCTATCTACTGAGAGAAACCGGTTATGGCTGTACCACAGTTTTTAATCCATTCATCTGCTGATGAGCACTTAGGTTGTTTCCAAATCTTAGGTATTGTAAATTGTGCTGCTATGAAAATAGAGGTGCATATATTCTTTCTGATTGGTATATTTGATTTATTGGGATATATTCCCAGAAGTGGGATTACTGGCTCAAATAGGAATTCCATTTTTAATTTTTTGAGGAAACTCCACACTGTTTTCCATAATGGCTGCACCAGTCTGCATTCCCACCAGCAGTGCACAAGGGAGAAAAAGTAAAAAACAAAACAAAAACAAAAAACAACATACAGCAACAAATAAAGAGCTCTCAAAATTCAGAGAAGGGAATTGAATTCTGCCTCTCTATGGGAACTTTATTTACCTTTTTCTATCAAGGAACTTTCCAATCAAGATTTCTAGTTCTACATAATATTGCCCTAGTGTTTATAAGTCAGACATAAGCAATAAAAATAGTTGTTTTAGTACTTTGGGTTTAAAAAAGCTTATATAATAAAGAGGTAATATGCAAATTAACCCCATGCCCTCACAAGATGGCTGCCTATGATCAGGCCACCAGGGGGGTTAGTGAGGGATGACCAAACAACTGAACAGCAGGCTGCGTGGGGTGACCAGGCCAGCAGGGGGGGATTTGGGGGGGACCAGGCTGGTGGGGGGGGGGCGGTTGGGGGTGA
>NW_006291549.1:284725-291989 GCF_000327345.1 Myotis davidii
TAGGGATTGGGCCTGCCCTCTGCCACCCGGGAGCAGGCCTAAGCCAGTAGGTCGTTATCTCCCGAGGGGTCCCAGACTGCGAGAGGGCACAGGCCAGGCTGAGGGACCCTCCTCCCCGCTGAGTGCACAAATTTTTGTGCACCGGGCCTCTAGTATAAATATATTTGTAAAGGAAGATATAATTAATAATTTTAAACAATATAAAAATAAAGGCACTCTTATTGTAAAAATATGAATACAGAGCTATGAAAACTAGACTATAATTTTATTTCCACTGATTATTCAGAAATTGTTTTCCTTTTTTTCAGGGTTTCAGTGACATGGACATCTGGGGCTCAGAATTATTTCGTGTTGCATGCATTTAGTAGTTCCCAGAAAGGAGCAGGGCGGGGCCACTCTTGCTGCTGGGGTGCCACAGGCTTCTGTGAACTGCAAAACAAGCTGAAGGCCATTTTTGTTTTTTTTCATAAAAGCCAAATTGCCCTTGTATCTCTTCCAATTAGCAAAAACAGGGACTGATGTAGGTCTTTCGTAAAAGAGAAGTAGTACAATGAGAACTTCCAAAAAATGGGAGATACCTGTATATCAATCAATATAATGGGGAAGATATTCTAATTCTGAATTGAATTTGCCTCCTACAATGATGTCTGGACTTCCAATTCACTAATAATGATCAGAAAAATAAAAAACTTGAGTTTCATTTAGGGAGATGGATAAAACTCTCATTCTGAAGGCATTTTAAAGGGACTATGGGAAACAACATAACGGTGCATTTTGATTATGTCTCACTGGTATGCTTATACCACTTATGGTGTTCACTACAGATACAAAAATAGGCTTTTAGTTTTTAAAATATAGACAATCAGTAAGATAAAGATACCTTTTTAATATAAACATAATTTCTAATAACTAATCAGTGATATTTATATTTAAAGGGAGTGAATGCGAGCATTATTCCACATCGATGTCATAAATAAGACAAAATCTATCATCTCTTTTGTTCAAAATTGTTCTGAGAATTCTATCCAATGCAGCAAGTTAGGTAACAGAAGTGAGTTATAACTACCAAGACTCAACTACCAGTAGAACATATTGTCATCATTTAGAGGCAATATATTAAAAATCAATAGTTTTTCTTAAAAAACCTGTATGATTCTATTTATATAAATGTGAAAAATAGACAAAAGTAACCTGTCTTGATAGAAATCAAAATACTGGTTGAATTTAGAGCACCAGTAGGGACTGAGACGTGGTCCAGTTAGAGAAAGTAATAGGGGAAAATCCCATTTAAAAATAGCAAAAACCCAAGCCAAACGAAAGCAAACCTTTAAAACCTCATAATAAACTTAAGAATCTGTAAGATTCATGGGCCAAAAACTATTAAGGTTTACTGAAGGATTTTAAAGAAAGTCTAGAATAAACAGAGAGGTATAACGTATTATTGGATAGGAGAGTCAATACCATAAAAATGTCAATTATCCCTTACGTAATCTAAACATTTCATATAATTTCTTGAAAATTTGATTCTAAATTTCACCTGCATTGTTTGCCCAACTCATTTAGAAAAAGGGCCCTATACAACCTGTTTCCCTCTATCACCTTTTATTCCTCATATTTTCTCTCTCTGCCATTCTCTCGGGCTTTACCCAGAGCAGCCTCCTTATCACTTCTTCAACATGCCAGGCAAGGTCCTGCCTTACACCCTGTGCAACTGCTAGTCCCTCTTTCTGGAATGCTCTTTCTAAGTAGCTGAATGCTTTCTCCCTCACCACCTCCAGGTCTTTGCTCAAATGCCACCCACTTAGGAAAGCCTTAGCTGATTACCAATCTAAAATGGGAACAACCCACTTACCCTCCACCACTCACAATTACTCTCTTTCCCAGATTTTTTTATAGCATTTATCTCCATCTGGAATGCTGTTTATTTATTTATTTTTTTACTTGTTTATTGCCTGTACCAACCGTTGACCCACTCTGACACACATGAACACACACACAAAAAATCCTTTTGATTAAAAAAGCTAAGTTTAGCCCTGGCCAGTTTGCTCAGTGGACAGAGTGTCCGCCTGCAGACCAAAGGGTTCCGGGTTTGATTCCAGTCAAGCGCACATGCCTGGGTTGCGGGCTCAATCCCCAGTAGGGGGCATGCAGGAGGCAGCCAATCAATAATTCCCTGTTATCATTGATGGTTCTCTCCTTTCCTCTCTCTTCCTCTCTGAAACCAATAAAAAAATATTTTTAAAAAGGCCAGTGACCTTCTGAGAATATAAAACAACAACAACACAAAAAACTAAGTTTATGCTATTCAGCCATAAGAAAAGATGAAATAATGCCATTTCAACAACACTGAATGACCTTGAGAATATCATGCGTAAGTAAAATAAGCTAAGAACCACATGATTTCACTCAGATGTGGGATATAAATCAGAAATCAACAAATGAACTAACAAGAAAAACAAAAGAATAAAAACTCAGACACAAACAACAGTATATGGTGGTTATCAGAGAGAAGTGGGTGAGGGTTAATCAAGGGTAAAGGGAATCAAATATATGGTGACAAGAAGATTAGACTTTGGGTGGTAGGCACACAAGGCAATATACAGAACATGTATCAGAAATGTACATTTGAAACCTATATAATCTTATTAACCAATGTCGACCGAATAAATGTAATTTTAAAAAAGTGCTAAGTTTATTTTATTTTGTTTAAGATAAAACATCACCTTGACAGAGTCTAAGGGGTGCCTCAAAATGGGAAAATTAAAGAAAGGCATTTACAGAGACTTAGGGCCTGGGCTGGGTGAGATTTTTAAGGCAGGTCTTGCAAAGTGGGGCACTCACTGGTTGGGAATGAGCAGTTTATGATATAATAGCTTTGGAGTAGTGGGCTCAGTGAAACAAGAATTTTAAAGTGAGTCCTGGTGAGATAGCAGTTTTGATAAGTAAGCTGTTTAGTTAATTCATATTATATTTCCCAACCAACAATTAATATTCTTGCTTTGTTATTTTTTAACACATGGACTGGAGTACTATGTTCGTTTAAATTGTATTGATTTTGTGAGAGTATAGTATTATAAGAATCCTTAAGATTAAATCCTTTAAAAATATCCTTTAATACAACTTCATTTAGATAAGTACCAATTTATCCTTGTAATCTTAAACCACCTGTGGGAATAATAACTTACAGTTGGCATACAATATTGTATTAGTTTCAGGTGTGCACCCCGGTGAAACGTCCTAAGTGGTCATCCTGGTAAATCTCGTACCCATCTGACTGCATACATTGACTACATTACCTATGTACTTTACAACCCCGTGACTATTCTGGAACACCAATTTGTTCTTAATACCTTCACCTTTTTCACCTGTTCCCCCCCAAGCCCTCCTCCCATCTGGCAACCATCAAAATGTTCTCTGTGTCTATGAGTCTGTTTTTATATCTAGGATGGGGAGGTAGAACTTTGGGGAGACTTTTGCTTTTCTACAGTTGCCCAAGTTCTTAAGTGACCATGTATTATTGGAGTAAACAAAGATATTTGCATTTTTGAAAAAAAAAGTAGGTTAGATGTAAAACTATTTATCATAGTGCCTGGCACATATTATATGTTCAATAAACAATGTTATCTGGATTTAAAGCTTTTATATGACTTTATATATCTTAAAACTTTTAATATAAGTCCGTGCCTACCTCTTACTACATTTATTCTCAAATATTTTGTGTTTCCGTTCTAATGTGAATGGGAGGAAAGACTTACTGTGAGAGTGAAGGCAAGGCTGGCATGGCAGGTAGGGACATAGTTAGGGACCCTAGATTGATGAGAGAAAAGTTTAGGTTTCATTCAGTAAGGACTGAGGAGTCAATAAAAGAATTGATCAAGAGGGTAATATAAGCATACAGAATGGGGATTGAAAGAACAAAAGACCAGGGCCGCTGAGAGCAATTATGGCAAGGCCTTGCAGTTCTAAGAATTGATATCAAAGCAGCTTAATTATCAAGCACCTGGTGTTTGAACCTTCTGGGGAAGGTTACTGAAGGTCAAAAGGATGTGGATCATCTGGTGCTTGAAACGCCATAAGGCTCACATGCATACAATAACAGGGAACACTCCCCTCCAGTCAGAAAGGAACACATATGCCCATCGGTCTGCTTTTGATATTTTCCAACTTTTTTCCCGACATGTTTGTCTTTTCTTTTGTTTCCCTTGCCTGGGGAGATATATATCAGAAAAAAACATTGCTATGAGAATGTCTACATTTTGATCCCTTTCTCTCATATTTGCGGGTTTAAAATGCTATAGATTTTAGTTGTCAACTTGTAAAGATGTTGAGAATTTGCACAGAAGGGAGAGGTGAGTGACTTGCTTTAGACCACAGTGAAGGTCCTGATCACAAATGTCTGGATATGAAGCAATGAGGAAACAAACGAAAATGTTTAGAAATAGGCGTAAAAAGAAGACAGAAGACTTAGAGAAAAAGTAGGACTTAATTGGTTCTTAGATTTAGAAATTGAGAGCTTGAGAGAAGAAAGTTTCTCTGAGCATTTTCCTTATAATTTGGGTGTCTAAAAGATTAGAAGTTTTATAAATACTTAGAGGGGTAGTTTGGGGGGAGCTCCAGTGAGAAGTTGGGAAAGATAATTAAGTTTTAGGTGTACTGAACTCAATATTGCCAAACATTAAAATGACACTGTTCCATTTGGAGTTAAAAATTCAAAACCAGAGCTCAGTTTATGATTTTAGGATATCAGGTGGACAAAAATAATAGAAAATGTAAGACCTAGAGTTCACATTTACAGGAATGGGTGACATCACTGAGGAGGCTTATATGGGAAAATGTGAAGTTTGAGGGCAGAAATTCAGAAAATATCACTTTGAGGGGCAAGAAAGGGATAACAGTTCCCTGAACACCAGCAAAAAGGGCAGAGTTGGAGAAACCAACAGAAGAGAAATCTGAGGACGATCACTGTCCGTGATTTCAAGGGGTCTGGGATTGGCAACGAGGTTGCTATTGACTATGGAAGTTGTTTTGGTGGAGTGCTAGTAGAGATAAATTGAATTATATCTCAAAAATATTTTTTTCTTTTTGAAGGGAGGTGGGAGGGAAACACTGAGGATCGAGTTCAAAACCCTGGCATATGGCCTGACCTGGAATCGAACCAGCGACCTTTTGGTGCATGGGATGACACTCAAGCAACTGAGCCATACCAGCAGCCAGGGCACTCTTAAGTATTTTAAAACAGTCAGACTTATCGTGTAATTATTATAATAACTAGAGGCCTGGTACACGACATTCATGCACTGGTGATGGGGAGAGGGGGTCCCTCAGCCCAGCCTGCACCCTCTTGCAGTCCGGGACCCCTTGGGGAATGTCTGCCTAAGCCAGCAGGTGGACATCCCCTGAGAGGTCCTTAGTGCTGGCACAGAGGTGGGAGAGGTTCCCATCACCACTGCTGCGCTCACCAGCGGTGAGCCTGGCTTCTGGCTGAGAGGCACGCCCCCTATGGGAGCGCACTGACCACCAGGGGGCAGCTCCTGCATTGAGGGCGTCATAGCGACCAGTCATTCTGTTGTTCCGTCAATTTGCATATAAGCTTTATTATATAGGATTACAACAATGCCTTTCATTAGCTTTGTTGCTTAAAAAACTAAGCATGATCTACAGGCCCTCTGCGATCTGGTTCTGCTTATTTCTCCAGTCTCATATCTTATTCCCCACTCCACTCTAACCTTAAGACTGCAGGCAGATCTTCTTCCAGTTTTCGAGATGCCTCATGCATTTTTATGTGCTGGTGTTTGTAGCTTACACATCTTCCAATTCCATCTCAGTATGGTGAAACCTTTGGGGGTGCTCAAGCCTTTTGATATTAACTTCTAGTTCCTATGTGTGAATATTAATACTCTGTATTCCTGTCACCTAGCACCAGGCTGGGTATATAGTCTGTATTCCATAATTGCTAAGTGAACAAATAAATGAAGATAGCAAGTCTTTGTGTTGCACCTATTTTTCACTGAAAAAAAGTGTGCAGTATAGTATATTTGGCATTTATTCTTGCCACACAATATTCAATTTTGTGATTTTTGTTTAAGCATAAACAAGCCCAGAGTGTCATCCTGATATGCCAAGGTTTCGGATTCCATCCCCCGTCAGGTCACATACTAGTATAAGAATCAACCAATGAATGCATAAATAAGTGGAATAACAAATAGATTTTTTTTTTCTCTCTCTCAAAAATCAATACAAAACATAAATAAGAAATTTTATAAAAGTTAAAACTTGCAAAGTAAAAAATAGCCTTAATCTCATTAGCCTGTTGTAATTTTCCATTTAATTTCTAAATGTTAGAGTGGGCTATATTGTCCTTCCCATAAACTCTTTTTTTTATTTTTTTGGAAGCAACTATTCTCTTTCTGGTAAAAATTATGAGGAAGTGGGATGGGTCTCCTTTTAAAATACAAATGACTGCACTCAGACCAATGGACGTTTCAGTACGACTAGAATAAAATCTCAATTTATATTCATTCACTAGTATGGCTGTTGGTTCTCCCCAGGGAAACGGGAAAGATGGTCCCCTACACCTGATTTCAGGTTGATTACAATAAAGTGGGAACAATTTTAGCGTAAAAGGCTCATTTTGCATTAGGCACCTTTTTTTGGAGAGGAGGCGACGGTGTTGAAAATAAAATGCTTAATCAAACTCCCGCCAATTTGCAATGTTCTTTGGGGAAGAGAGTTTCAAAAGCCAAGGAACAAAAGAGGATTTGGTTTTCCAATTTCCCAGAGGGGGCAGCAGATTGTGAAGCAGCTACTGGGAGAAACCGAAGTATAATTATCAACCAGAGGAAGGCGGGTGTGTCTGTGTGTGTGTGTGCTCGGAGCTGGGGGCGGGAGCAGGGGGATAGGAGAGACGTTGCACATGCTAAGGAACCAAGGTCGTGGGTTTTTTTGGTGTTTTTTTTTTTGCGAGGTACCTCGTTATCAGGCATTTATAACGAAAGGCGCTGCAACAGCACCGGCGCACGGGCCCGCCTCCTTCTGGCCCAATTTACAACCATAAGCCGGGATACAATAGGGATGCGGAGGAGGGGACACAAAGCGGGTGCCGGCGGAGAGCGGTCTAAACTGCGGGAAACAGGCCGCTTGTGGAGTAGGCGAGCGGAGAGAATTTCCCTCTGGCTCGGAGCCGGATCGCGGACACCGAGGGGCCGCCCTGGCTCCTCGGATCAGCGAGGAAGCCAGTTTTACAGCGCAGGGTCCGGATCCAACC
>NW_006291549.1:292147-294832 GCF_000327345.1 Myotis davidii
CGGGGCGGGGCGGGCCGGAGGCGGGCGAAAGTCTGGGAGGCTCTGCGAGCGGAGTGGAGTCTCCGGAAGTGGCCGTTGTAAACACCGTCTCCAGGGGGTTTGTCCCCTCGCAGCCCACCTTTGCTATTGGTTCACCATCCCCGGGTCCTAGGCTCAGTCCGGTCCAAACAGTGTTTGCTTTGATTGGCCCCCGCGACCAGCCTGGGCCTGAGATTTGAAGCTGCCCCTGGGGTCCCGGGTGTGCGGTCTGGACCACGGGAGCCCCCGGAGGTAACCGCGGGCTGGGAGGCCTTCGAGGTCGAGATGCTTATTCAGTGGGCCCTGTGAGGGTGCTGAGACCGTGACCTGGGTCCCACGCTGGGACCACCACCCTGGAGCGCGGGTCGGGGCATTTTCGTGCCGGGAGGAGGCGCGTCGGGGGTGGGCGCCGCTCTCCAGCAACAGCGCTAATCACTGAGACTGTGTTCTTCCAAACACGCCATAAAACTCCCATACTTACTTTTTTTTAAAATATATTTTATTATTGACTTTTTACAGAGAGGAAGGGAGAGGGCTACAGAGTTAGAAACATGGATGAGAGAAACATCGATCAGCTGCCTCTTGCACACCCCCCACTGGGGATGTGCCTGCAACCCAGGTACATGCCCTTGACCGGAATCGAACCTGGGACCCTCTATCCACTGAGCCAAACCAGTCAGGGCCCTCGTTTTCATTCTTTTAAAAAAAAACCCACATGCCAGCCACACACTGGGTTCGTGGATGTTTGATCCATGAAAGAATGAGTTGTGCGGGGCTGTCTCCTGTAGCTCCGGCAGCTTCCCCCCAAGAACTCTAAGAGACTTAGGAAAACTGGCTCTTTCCCCGGGGCTGTTAACTGTCTGCAGGAATTGGGCCTCCTTATTCCATTATGAAAACTTTCCTAGGAGAGTACATACTTAATTCAGCTGCAGCAGATCTCAAATGATACTTGCATGAGAAGCAATTTCAGTTGGTTTCAAAATCTTTTGAATACATTATAAGTCGATATTTTATAGTTGTATAGCCTTGGAGAAAAGAGCCCACCATTTTGTCACTTGTTTTATGGAACAGTTAGTGCTTAGTAACAACCCAACGATGGTAGATCAGGAAACGAACATGCTTTCCCAGGAAATAAAGAGGAAACAAAGGCAATGCAACCAGAGGAAAGGTGAAGGGAATGGTTTTAGTCTGGAGTTTTCTATATTAGTCCTGGCATAGACTATTAGCTGTGACACCTCAGGCAGATCACCGGAGCTCCCCAGGCAATAGATTCCCTTTTTTCTTTTTTATTGAGTTAATTGGGGTGACTCTGGTTAATAAAATTATGTAGGTATTAGGTGTACAAGTTTATAATACATCTTCTGTATATTATATTGCCTGTTCACCACCCCAAGTCAAGTCTCTTTCCATCACCATTTATCCCCCCTCTACCCTTCCCTACCTTCCCCCACCCCTCCTTCCCTCTACTGGTCACCGTACTTTTGTCTGTGTCTTTGAGGTGTTTTTTTAAAAATATATTTTATTGATTTCTTCCTACCTTCCCCCACTCCTCCTTCCCTCTACTGGTCACCATACTTTTGTCTGTGTCTTTGAGGTGTTTTTTTTAAAAAATATATTTTATTGATTTTTTACAGAGAGGAAGGGAGAGGGATAGAGAGTTAGAAACATCCATCAGCTGCGTCCTGCATACCCCCCACTGGGGATGTGCCTGCAACCAAGGTACATGCCCTTGACTGGAATCGAACCCGGGACCCTTGAGTCCGCAGTCCGACACTCTATCCACTGAGCCAAACCAGTCAGGGCTTGTTTTTTGTTTTTTTTTCCTTAATCCCTTCACCTTTTTCACCTAGCCCCGAAAAACCCTTCCTGGAATAGATTCCTTATTTGTCAGAACAAGAGGATGGACTTGGTATTGAAAGTCTCATTGAATCCCCAGTAGTTGCTCTTTAGTGTGGGTTCCTGTCAGGGAAGGGGACCTCGGCAGGTCAGTTTTGAAAGTTCACAAGGCAGACTGTACTATTCTTTCAAGACTCTGATCATATGCCGGTTTCATGTGCCAGCTCTTGGAATGGGCAGACTTCTACTTTTTTTTTTTTTTATATTTTTCTTTATTTCTTTCAGAGAGGAAGGGAGAGGGGGAGAGAGAGAAACATCAATGATGAGAGAGAATCATTGATTGGCTGCCTCTTGCACGCCCTCTACTGGGGATTGAGCCCGCAACACAGGCATGTGCCTTTGGGCAGAATCGAACTTGGGACCCTTCAGTCCGCAGGCTGACGCTCTAGCCACTGAGCCAAGCCGGCTAGGGCCAGACTTGTCCTACTTTCATCTGCTGCTCTCAAATTAGCCTGCCATGCTTTTCATGAAACATCTGTTGGCTCTTTGGGGGTTCTCTCTAATGCAGCCCTGTTATTTCTCTTTGCTTTCTTCTCTATAGACACGGTTACTCCTGTGCAGATTTTGTGGCTGTTTGTGGCTTGCCCTAATTCATTTTTTTATTCATTGATTTTAAGAGAGAGAGAGGGAGTGAGAGAGAAACATTGATTTGTTGTTGCACTTATTTATACATTCATTGGTTGCTTCTTGTAGATGCCCTGACTGGGGATTGAACCTGCAACCTTAGCATGTCTGGACGATGCTCTAATCAACTCAGCCACCCAGTGGCCA
>NW_006291549.1:294998-317675 GCF_000327345.1 Myotis davidii
ACATAAAAATATGACTGTTTATCTGTTTCAGGCAAATAATCCTCTTTGGTTCATCAGGGAAGGACTTTGTTTTGTGACATCATGGTCTGATCAGACCGAAACTAATTTTTTTTTTTCTTTTAGGAACACAAATGCCATGCTTCTATACATTTAAGTTTTAATAATATATCCTTGTGGTTTGGCTCAGTGGATAGTGCGTCAGCCTGCGGACTGAAGAGTCCTGGGTTCGATCCCAGGTCAAGGGCACATGCCAGGGTTGCGGGCTCGATCCCCAGTGTGGGGTGTGCAGGAGGCAGTGATCAATGATTCTCTCCCATCATTGATGTTTCCAACTCTCTCTCCCTCTCTTTTCCTCTCTGAAATCAATAAAAATACATTTTTAAAAAAGAATCTGCTTCCCAGTTCATTCGGGTGGTTGACAGGATTTCTTTCCTCTTGGCCTGTGTATGACAGGGATCTGACTTCTCACTGTCTGTGGGCTGGCGGCGGCCTGCAGTTCCCTGCCACGTGGCCCTCTCCAGAGGCAGTTCCCAGCATGGCAGTTTGCGTCTTGAAGGCCAGGAGGAGATTGTCTTTCTGCTAAAACAGCACCTTAGAAAACATAGTGTGATCACGGGAGCGATATTCCTTCATCTTTGCCATCTTCTGTTGGTTAGAAACAAGTCACAGGTTCTGCTCACAGAAGTGGGGGGTGGGGGGAGGTTTATAAGAGAAACATCACGGGGCAGTGGTGGGGACCTGTTACATTATCTGTATCAGTGATCTGGAAATCGATGGAATGTGCCCCTGAGCTACAGAAGACACTTTCTAGAGGACCGCTCAGATGTGTAGATGTTAGAAACTAAAATAATGTACTGAAACATGATCACTCTCTCCAATTTAGCTTTATTGACACAACTTTGTTAAAATTTAGTAAACTCTTCCCACACTTCTTTGCCCAAGATAAAAACAAAACAAAGAACAACAGACATTAAGGTCCTAACAGTGTAAATTATTTGCCTGTGAGATAGAGGTTCTGTTTGTGCCTGCTGTGACATCTGCACCCACGTGTGTTTTTAATCTTTTCACAAAAACAAACATACCTACTTTTGAGCCTTGGATATTTATATATAGAAGAGTCCATTCCTTGTAAGTTCTGACTTTTGAACTTCTATTCTGAAGGGAGTTTCTCTGGAGGCATGTGGTAAGGTAAAAAGACTGGGGTTCAGTATCAGAAAAGCTTGATTAAGACCCAAGTATTCCCCACTTAGTAGTTTTCTGCTCTTAGGCAAGTCATTTAGTCTTTCTGAATCAAAAGAGTTTCGGTACTTGAAGTAAAGATGATAAACCTTAGGTAAAAGAACTTAATGGTTCAATTGTACGTATCAGCTGTGGCCTTTACAAAGAGCTTGAGCTTTTGCATTAGATAGTTATGAGTTGAAATCTTGGTCCTATACTAACTGTGACTTTTGGCAAGTTATTTCTGATCTTTGAGTCTTAGTTTTCTCTGTTGAAAATGGGATCATCTTTACATCCTTACAGTGTTGTAAGGATCAGAGTTCTGTATAAAAAATACCAAGTACAGTGCTTGGCACTGTAGTAGGTGCTCAGTACTAGTAAATGAATGACAGTGGTATTCGATTATCTACCATATTCCCCAACTTTGTCTGTTAGGTGCCTGGAGAACTAGAATTTCTCTCCCCATAACCAGATATTGGTAAAAATTATGTCCTCTTTGTCCTAGGTCAGACTTCTGCTGTCAGTGCCATGAACCACTGTGTTAAAGATCCCTTGGTGTCTATATGTAGGAACCGTCACTTTTCAGGATCATGGTTGAATCTACATCCCAGTTGGCTTATTCGAGTTTCTTTTCTTTCAATGAGCTCTCTCAGGGTTGTGAGAGCAGGGACAGAACAGTTTAGCCCCCCCTTTTTTTTTGTCTTCTAGATATATAAATACATCCACAATTTCCCTAAACAATTCTTTTATTACATCTTTCCCTCAGACTAAATCACCTTCTGTAGCACCTATACCAGGGGTGGGCAACCTTTTTGTGAGTGCGTGCCAAAACCAGCAAAATCTCTGACTCAAAATTCTTCTGCGTGCCAACCCTAATTTTTTGAGAACACGTTACGCCTACTTGATCTCTCTTAAGGTGTACGTATGTGAAGAACCTTGAAGAAATAACATTCATTCGAGCGACAACAAAAACACAGTATATGATGATAAAAAATACATTTATTTTTAATGTATACATGTACACTGATAGTCCGACAGAAAACTTTATGACTCCGTTTGATATTATCAGTGGGACTTTTGCTGCTGCATCACTGATGACACAGATTTTACATCAGGTTTATATTTCATGACCTTCAGAGATACGCACGAGCTACTACTTTCATCCATCAGGCTACTCCTATTACGAGACTTAACAAAATTCATCACTGAGAACAAAGATTCACAATTGTAAAGGGAAGATTATAAGAGAGGGTTTCACGTGCCAGCAAAGGTTACCGGCGTGCCATGTTTGGCACGCGTGCCAGGGGTTGCCCACCCCTGTCCTAGAGCTATCCTTGATGTTTCTAACTCTCTATCCCTCTCCTTTCCTCTCTGTAGAAGATCAATAAAATATATTTTAAAAAAAGTCGATATTAAGAAAAAAATTGTAAATGGAAGATTATAAGAGAGGGTTTCACGTGCCAGCAAAAGTTACTGGCATGCCATGTTTGGCACGCATGCCAGGGGCTGCCCACCCCTGACCTTACATCCTTCCTTTGTCAGGGATATTATATTTTCTCAGAGGGTTCTGTGTTCAGTAATAGAAGTTGATAGTTACTGAGCACTGTATATGTGCTATATGTACTTAAATTTCAAATGCACGAGTGAGGTTGATACAGTTATCTGCTGCTTATGGTTGAGGAAACAGGCTCGGAGAGCTTAAGTGATTTGCCCACTGCCACATACTTGTAAGATACTTATTGGAATCCTATCTCAGATCTTCGAGTCCAAAGCCCATTGTCTATCTTAGGATATTGGTCTTCTGCTGGGGAGATACTTGTGGGTTCTTGATATTTGTGCCAATGTGGACTTAATTAATTATAGTTATCTCTCTGTTTAAAATGTTTGCCCAGAGACTCCTTCATACAATAGTTAAGTAATTTAAGTGGTTGGCTCTGTATAATTTGGAATATGTCCCATAGAAGAGGGTTCCAGTGAGAAGGCCAGTGTAAGTGACTAATGCTCTCTTCTTTCTTTCTTCTTCAATCCCTTAGGACAGGGGTGGGGCACCTTTTCCCTGCCAAGGGCCATTTGGATATTTATAAGATTATTCTCGGGCCATACAAAATTATCAGCTTAAAAATTAGCCTGCTATATCTGGTCAAACATTTAATTAACTCACCCCTAATGCCTTGGCAGGGCCAGACCAAAGGATTTTGGGGGCCTTATATAGCCCGTTGGCTGGACGGTCCCTACCCTGCCTAAGGAGAAGGCCTTTGAAAATTACCATGAGATCTTTTATTTGGGAATACTTTGGTCTTTGATTGTAACATTGCATTAAAAATATTTCATTTATTCAAAAACCTTTGAGAACCCAAAAATAACCCTGGACTTCATTTTCTTTCAGACTGATTTTTATGCCCTACGGATAGGCACTACGTATTTCTTCTCCAGTTTAAGAAGAATTTGTAACTATTTTTTAACAATTTTTTATTTTTATTTGCAAATAAAAATAATCTAATAGCATTGCCTTGTTCTTACAAAAAGGAACTTCTTTGCTCAGTTGGCATGGCTCAGCAGTTGAGTGTAGACTTATGTACCAGGAGATCATGGTTCGATTCCCAGTCAGGGCACATGCTGGGGTTGCGGGCTGATCCCCGTTGTGGGGTGTGCAGGAGGCATCCTATCAATGATTGTCTCATCGTTGATGTTTCTATCTCTTTCTCCCTCTCTGAAATCAATAAAAATATAATAAAAAAACAAGGAACATCTTTTTTACATTTTGTCATTTTTGTTTCTAATCTTTTATTATTATTATTTTGTTGTTGTTAATCCTTACCCAAGGATATTTTTTTCATTGATTTTTAGAAAGAGTAGAAGGGAGGGGAGAGACAAAGAGAAAGAGAAACATTGATTTGAGAGAGACACATAGATTGGTTGCCTCCTGCAACTGGAGCCAGAGATCGAGCCTGCAACCCAGGTACATGCCCTCGACCAGGAATCAAAACCAGGACCCTTTAGTCCACTGGCCGACGCTCTAACCACTGAGAAAAACCATCTAGGGCTGCTTCTAATTTTTAAAAAAGAAATAAAACATGGCTTTTAAGAATATAAGTATATGTTTGATAGACAATAACTTAAAAATACAAACAAGTCGAAGAACAAAAGAAAAATCACCCGTAGTCTCAGATTCACATATATAACCACTGTTGTATTGTTTACTATTTTAACAGCCTTTAGTCCATCTAACCTGTAAGTCACAGACATCTTGGACAATTTTAATCAACAGTGGGGTATTTCGCGAAAGAGTTGGAAGACTTCACCATGAGTTTAAACACTTCAAGTAATGTTACCGTTGATACCCAAAGGTAAGCTGCCAGTCTTTTTCTTTAGTTGAGGATTGCTTTTGGTTGCAAGGCTCAGGGAGAAGTCAGTTGGAGGGACTGATTGTAAGAATTCTCATGGTATGGTAAGGGAATTTCCTGGGACTGAAGGAGCAGGAAGGATGCCCCTGGAGACCTTGTGCTGCAATTTGTGCTCCTTTGTTAATCGGTCCTCAAAAGTCAAAGTGTCTGCACTTTCTTTTGTCCCTGTATATTTGCTCATTCTTTCTCACCTTTCTAAATCTTTTCTTTTCCTCATATTTATGCTTATTCACATTTGTGTGTGGTGATTACTTGGGCTGACCATCCTCTCTCTGGTTCTGATCCTTCACTTTCCTCAGTGCCGTAACTCGAGTTCACGACTTCTGTAGCACCCTTTTAGTTTTAACTCCTGTTCCTAACTGCTTCTTCTTTTTTTAAACATATCTTTATTGACTTCAGAGAGGAAGGGAGAGGGAGAGAGAGATAGAAACATCAATGATGAGAGAGAATCATTCATTGGCTGCCTCCTGCGTGCCATACACTGGGGATCGAGCCCACAACATGGGCATGTGCCCTGACTGGAAATCGAACCGTGACCTCCAGGTTCATAGGTCAATGCTCAAACACTGAGCCATGCTGGCCAGGCGCTAACTGCTTCTTTACTTGGAGTTTACATTGTAAGAATTGCTATTGCTCATCTTTTTTGTGCCATGGATAGCTGCTTTTGGGTGAGGTGCCTGCTTTTGGTTTATTCACCTCTAATATGAACAGTATAAAAACCTGAGTCTATAATATGAAAATGAACCATCTTGTAGAGTGCAACCCAAAGTGTGGTTATAAATAAGTAAGTACAGAAATTGAAAGTAGGTGTTCAGAAACTTTTATAACTGTAACAGAATAATCTGTTTGTTGAATCTAAGAATAAAACACTTGGGGTTATAGTTTATGTTTTGAAACTTTCTTTTTTAGTTATCTATTTAAAATATATTATAAAAAATCATCATGAGGTGGGTGGTGGGAATAGCTTGAATAGTCCCTGCTCTTACTTAGTTTGAGAAGAGCTTATCCAGACGGCCTTTCAGCAAGGATGTGTAGGTGGGGCAAGTACCATGACTAATATGTACTTCACCTATAAATAGGGTTTTCTATGTAAACATTTCCTACCTATCTTTGAAAGTTACTTTAATTCCTTTCTGAAGCAGGGTAGGGAATAAATGAATAGGATATAAACATTTTACTTTGCTAACATTTCATCTCAAAGAGGACTTTTTCTTTTATCAAATGTGGGTCAAGAAAGAGTGAGGTCTCATCAGCTTGTTCTCCACCACCACAGGTGAGGAATATGGTTCAAAAACTTCTAAATAGCCGAAACCGGTTTGGCTCAGTGGATAGAGAGTCGGCCTGCGACTGAAAGGTCCCAGGTTCGATTCCGGTTAAGGGCATGTACCTTGGTTGCGGGCACATCCCCAGTGGGGAGTGTGCAGGAGGCAGCTGGTCGATGTTTCTCTCTCATCGATGTTTCTGACTCTCTATCCCTCTCCTTTCCTCTCTGTAAAAACTCAATAAAATATATTTAAAAAAAAACCCAAACAACAACAACAACAACAAAAACTTCTAAATAGAGGATCTTCAAGATCCTTCTTGCTCTGATATTTTATTTTACATAGTAGAGGCCCGGTGCATGAATTCGTGTATCAGTGGGGTCCTTCGGCCTGGCCTGTGGGATCGGGCCAAAACTGGCTCTCCAACACCCCCTGCAGGTCCAGGATTGTGAGAGGGAGCAGGCCAGGCCAAGGGACTCCACCTGTGCACGATCCGGGCCAGGGAGGGATGCAGGAGGTTGGCCAGATGGGGAGGGACCGCGGGAGAGCTCCAGGGCATGTCCATCCCGTCTCACTAACTCTAGATCAGCCAGACCCCAGCAGCAAGCTAACCTACAAGTCAGAGCATCTTCCCCCTGGTGGTCAGTGCATGTCATAGCAACTGGTCAGCCGGTTGACTGTCTGCCCCCTGGTGGTCAGTGTACGTCATAGCGAGAGGTTGAGCAACCTTAGCATATCATTAGCATATTACGCTTTGATTGGTTGAATGGATGACCAGACACTTAGCATATTAGGCTTTTATTATATAGGATACATATATGTGTGTATTTTAATGCAAATAATACATGCATTTTTAGAAAAATTAAAAAATGCAGATGAAAAACAATAGAACTACTTATAATCCTATTACTTAGAGTTAACTACTAGTAGTATTTTGGTACATACTTATTCATACTTTATCTTATGAACATATAAATGTATTGAGTAAATATATATTTGAAAAATTAGAGTAAATGTTTCACTTCACATTACTTAGTATCTGTCTTTCAGTTTTGGGGGGAACATCTTACTATATACATCTGCCATAATTTTTTTTTTAAATGTATTTTATTGATTTTTTTACAGAGAGGAAGAGAGAGGGATAGAGAGTTAGAAACATAGATGAGAGAGAAACATCGATCAGCTGCCTCCTGCACACCCCCTACTGGGTATGTGTCCGCAACCAAGGTACATGCCCTTGACCGAAATCGAACCTGGGACCCTTGAGTCCGCAGGCCGACGCTCTATCCACTGAGCCAAACCGGTCAGGGCCATCTGCCATAATTTTTAATGGCTATGTTACTCTTCAGAATTCTAGAATCTGGGTAAATGAAGTTATTTAAACTCTGCTGTTTACCACTAATCTACTTCTGTTTCTATAGATTTGCCTTTTATGAACAATTCACGCAAATGGAATTATACAATACAAGGTCTTTTGTGTCTGGCTTCTTTCGCTGGGCATGCTCTTCAGGTTTATTATGTTGTAGCATTTACCAGTACTTGCTTTTTAATGCTGAATAGTATTCCATTGTATGCATATTCAGTGTTTTGGTTTCACATTTGCCAGTTAATGGACATTTGGGTTGCGTCTACTTTTTGATAATTATGTTGTGAACATTTGTGTATAAGTCTTTGTGTGGATATATGATTTCATTTCTCTTGGGTAGATTCTTAGGTATAGCATTATTTTATCCTATAGTAAACTTACGTTACTTTTTAAAAGAAACTTTCAGAGTATATTCTAAAGTGACTGGGAATCGAACTGTGACCTTCTGGTTCATAAGTCCAGGCTCAACCACTGAGAACACCAGCCGGGCTGACTTTCTTTCTTGAATTTCCCCCTCCAGGGGTTTCCAAGCTTAGGAAGCTCTTGTCAGGCAAAACACCTGAATAGGCTTTTCACCAATGAAAATAGACAAATGGCAAAAAAAGCACATGCAAAGATGCTAACAACATTACTCATTAGGAAAATACAAATTAAATCACTATGACACATCGCTTCACACTCATGAGAGTGAATAGAATAAAAAACTAAAAAAGGAGGTGTCGGTGAGGATGTGGATAAACTAAAACCCTCATACAGTGCTGGTGGAAATATAAAATGATGATTGGGAGCTCACTGTGTGAGGCTTCGTGTTTGTGGCATTCTCTGTTTTGCTGGAAAACTTCTAGCATCAGCATTTTTAGGTCTTTTCACTATGCTGGTAGACTATCCAGGGAAGACCTTTCCCATTTCTTCTTGGTTGCTATTGTTCTGGCAGACAAGAAGTATTAGAAGACCAGGGCTCTCATCTATTATATACATTTTTCCTTGAGTCTCTTGATGTTAGTATGGATCCTTTAGCCCATTTGTATCTACTGTCTCCAATCCAGAGACCTTCTGTTTTATCCTGTCCAGCGAATAAACCCCTAATATCCTGCCGGAGTGGGGAAAAGATTGGTACTCAGTTGTGTGGTGTATAAGGTAGAGGACTTGATCTCATTATTAATTTGGTAGACTTCGAACCAGTTCTGTTTTCTGCTCTATTTCACCTCCATTTTCAAAGGTGTTGCCAATGAACTGAGTTTGTTGGACTCTGGTGTAAATCAGGTTGCTTTCCCCACTGTTGACTTTAAATTTAACTTTCATACGTGAATCAGTTACCACTTGCCCGCCTGCCTTCCAGCTTTCAATATTTTATTGCTATTGGCTCATCTTCTGTGTTCTTTTTTCTTGTGAGTTTGTACCTCTAAATTATCTTTACTGTTATTATTTTTAAAAATATTTTAAAATTGAGTTTTAGAGAGAGAGCGAGAAACATTGATGTGAGAAACATCGATAGGCTGCCTGCATGCCCCTTCCCTAGGAGTGAGCCCATAACCCGGGCATGTGCCCTGACCAGGAATCGAACCGGTGGCCTTTTGGTGCAGGGAACAATACCCATCCAACCAGCCAGGGCCTTTTGCTGTTACTTTAATTTTAATTTTGGGGGGCTTTAGGATGCCCTTTTAATGCAGGAATCTGTATTCTCTTATTTATACTTTTCTTTTTGTAATATGTATTACATATATAGTAAGTAAAATATTTTAAAAAGGTAAAAAGGAAAGAACTTAGTCTCTTGCAGAACTGCCCAGCTTGTGATAGGATCAGACAGCCTTAAGTACCAATCTTGAACAACGCGGTGATTTTCTGATGGACAGTGGTTTGTTTCTAGTTGTATACTGTTTTGCATTTCTACCTAGCAATCAACATCTTTTACTAGATTGTAAGTTTTTTTGGGGGGCAGGACCATATCATGTTCTCTGTGGTTTTTTTTTTGAAAAATAGTTATCAGAAATACCAGAAGTGCTGGAAATATACTTATAGAGAATTGTATTTTATTATGATCTCATTTTATAGGTTGAAGGCTGTCTCACCTGATGTAAAACAAATGCCTAAAAGTGAAGCAGAATTGGATATTACTACTGATTTCAGAAAGAAACTCCATCGGGCTAAGAGAGAAAAATTAGAAATAACAACTAAGCACAATGCAGAGGTAGAATTTATTTTCTTCTCCAATAATGTTAAAAATAGATTAATTTAGATTCATTTTGCCTTGGCCGAGTGGCTCAGTTGGTTGGAGCCTCACCCCTTACACCAAAATGGTGGTAGGTTCGATTCCCGATTTGGATGGATACAGGAGGCAACTGATTGGTTTTTCTCACATTGATGTTTCTCTCTCTCTTTCTCTCTCAAGTTAATAAGTAAAATATCCTCAAGTGAGGAATTAAAAAATTAAATTCATTTTATATTAGAAACTCTATGTTTAACACTTATCACCATAACATTTTTGTGCTTAAAAAGGAACTTATAAAGAAAATGGATTTTTTTAATATAGTAGAATTGCATAGGAGTGTTAAAGTAGAAATTTAATTAATTATTGTGTTTATTTGTATGCTGTCTTAAATTTATTTTAATTAATAGGTAATCTTGATTAAAATATTGATGAATGCATTGGTGACTAAAAGATTTGTAAATTAGACATTTTTGAAATCTTAATGTAGGTTTCTTTTGGTTTCAGTCATGCAACAATCTCTTAAACAAGGAAATTTGAGTATGAAACTTTTAATCTCTGCAATTTATAAACTTTTAATTTTTTATATTACTCTAATTTTATTTTATTAGTATGTGTGTATGTATATATGTATTGTATATGTATACTAGAGGCCTGGTGCACGGATTCGTGCACCAGTGGGGTTTCTCAGCCTGGCCTCCAGGGATCGGGCCGAAACTGGCTCTCTGACATCCCCTGAGGGGTCCCAGATTGCAAGAGGGTGCAGGCCAGGCCGAGGGACCCCACTGGTGCATGATTGGGGCTGGGGAGGAACTGCAGGAGGGCTCCAAGGTGTGTCCAGCCCGTCTCACCCAGTCCCGATTGGCCGGACTCCAGCAGCAAGCTAACCTACAGGTGGGAGCCTCTGCCCCCGGTGGTCAGTGCACATCACAGTAACTGGTTGAATGGTTGAACTAATGGTCGGACACTTAGCATATTAGTTTTTTATTATATAGGATGTATATATTCCAAGGACAGTAGTTATCTTTTCCTGTAAATTAAGTTATGAATTATATATTTAGGTCTCTTCTGTCTTTTTCTGTTTGCTACTTTTTCTCTTTTTTTTAAAATTATTTTATTGATTTTTTACAGAGAGGAAGGGAGAAGGACAGAGAGCCAGAAACATCGATGAGAAACATCGATCAGCTGCCTCCTGCACACTCCCTATTAGGGATGTGCCCGCAACCAAGGCACACGCCCCCGACCGGAATCGAACCTGGGACCCTTGAGCCCGCAGGCTGACGCTCTGTCCACTGAGCCAAACCGGTTAGGGCTACTTTTTCTCTTTTTAAATATTTTTACAGAGAGGAAGGGAGAGGGATAGAGAGTTAGAAACATCGGTAAGAGAGAAACATCGATCAGCTGCCTCCTGCACGCCCCCTACTGGGGATGTGCCCACAGCCAAGGTACATGCCCTTGCCTGGAATCAAACCTGGGACCCCTGAGTCTGCAGGCCAACGTTCTATCCACTGAGCCAAATCGGTTAGGGCTACTTTTTCTCTTTTTAGATCTTATTCATTCTTAAAGCTCAGCGTAGGCAGCCTATGTAGTGGAAAGAATATTGACTTTCACAAGTTTGGACTCATTCTTGGCTCTACTATTTATAAGATATGTGACCTTGGGTGAGTTGTACATCACTGGTTTCTTATTCTGAAATGCTGGTCCCAAAAGGTTGTTGTAGTAATTAAGCAGATTTATAAAGTGCCTGTGCACTGTAATAGTAGCTATAATTTATTGACACTTAAGTATAAACAGGTGTTTTTCTTCCCTTTTTACTAAATTCTGTTACTAAATTCTTTTACTAAATGCTGTTCTGTCAGGAAACCTTTTAAAGCCTCCCTAGGTGACACGGATCACTCCTTTCTTTGCTTTTCCAATGCTGCTGTTACAGATATTTTAGAGTTAAAACATTTATTTCATGCTTACCTGCTCTTCCTTAGTCTGTAAGCTTCCTGAGAGCTGAAAGCAGAGACCAGGCTTTGTATCTCTGTCTCTCAGTCTCTCACATGGCTTAGGCCCTCAGCAGCTGTGTGTTGAATAAATGTTTGAAAAATGATTTTTTTCTGGGTCTCTAAGGAACAGTGAGAGGTTTCTGATTGAAATAACAAGCAATGCATATATGATTGTTTTATTTGTATTTTTAATGGCAAATGAAGTAATTTCTAAATGAGGTAATTGAAGTAATTGCTTTTATTTACTTATTACATAGTGAATCTAAAGTGGCATTTGTTAAATTTATGCTAATTGTTTATAATATCTAAAACATATTTTAAAATCAAATGTACATTAGTGTCATGATAATCATATCATTTATTTATATTAAATAGATTCTTTGATGTATTTTTGCAGTTATCAGATTTCTCTTAGCAGAACACACTATTTATTGTCTTTATTTAATCAAAATGTTTTGAAGTGTGTTCACATTAAAGAGATGGGAAATTATTTCAGGGAAGAAAGAATTTTCTCAAAATAGGTGATTAGAATTGGTTCAATGCCAGTTTCATATTACTATTTATACTTATTGTTTCAATTATTTTTTTAGGTGATTTTATTCATATTACCAGTATATAGTATTTTTTTTTGCTGTATATTCTCCAAATATGCCTTTTATAAAGCAAGGCAGAGATGAATAAAACTATCTTGCCATCCAAAATAAGGAATATATAGGGTGTCCCAAAAAATGTATACACACACTTTGAATGATTATAAAGGCAGTGTCTATGACAGTACATTTCATTTTCAAAGTTGAGCTATCAGCTGTTAAGTGTGTATACATTTTTTTGTGGACACCCTGTATTTGCCTTATCAGATACTCCTAGTGCTAATACACATTATGATAGATGATTGGCACAAAATGTCTTAATTTTAATTTTATTATTTTTTAAAATTTAATTTACTGGGGTGACATTGGTTAAGAAAATCATGCATGTTTCAAGCATACAACTAAATAACACATCATCTGCATGCTGCATCGTGTGCTCACCACCCAAAGTCAAGTCTCTCTCTGTCACCATCTGTCCCCCCTTTACCCTCTTCCACCTCCCCCAACCCCTTTCCCTCTGGCAAACACCACACTGTTGTCTGTGCTATGTGCTATTTATTTATTTGTTTACTTAATCCCTTCATCTTTTTCACCCAGTTCCCTAATGCTCCTCTCCTCTGACAGCTGTCTGTTCTATATATCTATGATTCTGTTTCTATTATTTTGTTAGATTAGCACAAAATATCTTTAAAATCTAAATGTTCATTGGTGGATGAATGGATAAAGAAAATATGGTATATGCATACAATGGAATATTGTTCATCTATTTAAAAGAATGAAATCTTGCCATTGTAATGACGTGGATGGACCTTGAAGACATTATGCTAAGTGAAATATGTCAGTTAGTAATAGACAGATATGTGTGGAATCTAAAAAACAAATCATCCAAACAATTGAAGGTCACAGAAATATAGGCGGATGTGGAGTTTGGGTGAAATGGTGAAGGGTATCAAAAGATACAAACTTCTAGATATAAATAAGTCATGGGGATGTAATTTACAGTTAATTCTATATTGCAAATTTGAAAGTTGCTAAGAGAGTAGATCTTAAAAATTGGGACAAAGAAGAGCAATATTACTTTCTTTAGCCAAGAAATACTGGAAACCTAAGACCAAGCAGTAGGCTTTTTAAGACGTTAGGAACTGAAGATATTGTTTGACTGATGCAGCCAGTCCTAAGAGCTTAGGTTCTTAAGCTAAGGTCCTCTGAAACAGAGAAATCAAGGAATCCGTGTACTTGGATGGGGAAAAATAACATTTTAATGAAGGATTTGATGCAGCCAGTCCTCCTTTTAACAAGCCATAATAGTATTAGCAGTAGTTTTGAATTTATCATAAAGAGAAATTATAGATACCACAATTCAGTTATTGCAAATATATTGAAATATTGTTTATACTTGTCACTACTTTGAAATTACAGTGGTTATTAGACCTAAGAGTAGAGCTTGTTATTTAATGTTATTAAAGATGTATATAGAGTACAGTATCACAAATTTGTTTTTATGTCATGTATTTGTTTTTATACTAGTATTTTGATTTTTATTACCCCAACATGTTTTTTTTATGCATTTAATTACTTATCCTTGAGAAGGCTTTGCCAGATTGCCAAAAATGGTCATCGGTCAAAAATTGTGAAAAATCTTTCTTTTAGAGGCTGAGACATATTGTAGAAGTCATAAAAGAACCAGAGAGAAGGTTCTAGAATAGTGGTTGAGCATACAGACTTAAAGAATGCAGATATACTTTTTAAATGGAGGGACATATTTTGCTGCTGTTGTATGTTTTAGTGCATGTGTTGAACCGTAAGTGAGAAAACAACATCAAGGGCCGAGGATATGTTTATCAGCTATGTGGATAGTTCTGGAAATCAAATAAGATCCAATCAGCTAAAAGGAAGGGCATTAATAGAGGGAATTGATTGTACTGGTGATGGAAGACCTAAGAATCCAAACAGGGAATGAGGAGCCAGCTACCCAGAGATTACTAACGGCAGGAAGCCACCAACATCGCTAGGACAGAGGGCCAGTGGGAGCACGTAATGTTACCAGAGTCCAGAAGTTGGGGCTGTCTTATGGGAGGTAGCGCCATGGTAGGGGTTGTTCAGTCAGTGTTGGAATGTGGAGAGAAAGTATGGGGAGCTGGAACCTCAAAAGAGATGCAGCTACTGACAGCCATTTGGCATGGGAGCATGAGAATTACAGTTCCTATGATGAAATAGAATAGAGCAAAAGAAGGGGTTATAATGGATCTGAGATCAAATGCACAAATGATTGGCAGTCTACACCTTATGCTCTTCAGCATTCATTATCTAGTGGCTAATTGCTACCATTTGGCCTTTGCCGTTCTGGAAGTCCATCATTGCAATTGAAATTGGGGTGTTCATCTCAATGGTGGCATATCCCACATTATCTCCACTATCCATTATCATCTTTGGCACATACAGGTTAGCCACCAGAGCTTTCTCATGATGCTTGTGCTGCCTCCTCCAGTGAAGTTTATAGCATTTTAATTAGGAAAGAATGCCTTTGGGTCCTTCAAGAGGATGTAATAGGGGAAAGGGTAAGTTTTGGTTTGCTCGTAATAAAACTACTCCAATCTCCTAAAGTCTCCATATTACATCAGGAAAGTACTGGCATTTTGACCTCATTAAATGATTGTAGGCCGTGGTTAAAATCAATTTACAGTCATCTATCCAAGAAAACTGTTAGAGCTAGCTAGTTAAATCCAAATCAATCCTATATATGTTCTGCAGGTTCCTGCTAGTAAAAGATTATCAAGATTTTGCAGTTCTTTTGCTATATAAGCTATTTTCTTCTGGACCTGACTTTGCATTTTTCCTCTTGCAGCAAAGAGAGTTTTGAATCTGTCAATAGTGACAAAAGGTGGTGGAGGTTGGTCTTGCAAATCCTCTTGTAAGACAGCTGCTTCAGGTGTGGTCATTACTAAATCTTCAAGCAGGGAAGGCTAGTTACCTCAGACAGGGAGGAGAGAGGCGGCTTTTGTTGGCAAGGGATGTTCAGGGGGGCATTTGGGATTTTACATTTTTTAGATGTATCTAATTCCAAAAGCCCTCACCCATCTCCTTCCTTCTTACCTAATGCCCAATTGATACTTAGCATCTTTAAATTTTTTTTTTTTTTTTTACTGATTGAGAGAGAAAGGGAGAGTGGGAGAGAAACATTAATGATGAGAGAGAATCATTGATCAGCTGCTTCCCTACATGAGGGATCAAGCCCGCAACCCAGGCATGCTCTCTGGGAATCGAACCATGACCTCCTAGATCAGTGATGGTGAACCTTCTGAGCTCGGCGTGTCAGCATTTTGAAAAACCCTAACTTAACTCTGGTGCTGTGTCACATATAGAAATTTTTTGATATTTACAACCATAGTAAAACAAAGACTTATATTTTTGATATTTATTTTATATACTTAAATGCCATTTAACAAAGAAAAATCAACCAAAAAAATGAGTTCGCGTGTCACCTCTGACACACCTGTCATAGGTTCGCCATCACTGTCCTAGATCATAGGTGGATGCTCAACCACTGAGCCACGCCAGCTGGGTGATACTTAGCATTTTAACATTAGAAACTTGGGGAGGCTCTTTATTCAACTTGTAATTCTGCATTTTGCATAATTAGATTTTTTTGGTTTAGTCCTTAACCTTGTCTGTCCTGGGGTTATGACAAATAAAGAGATTCTTGTACACTTGAAATAGAAATTCTCTGGTTTTCTGACCACCTTGAGCTGAGATTATCATTTTGTTTTTATAAGTTCTCTGATACAGCCTTTTTACCTCACAGGTCTTGTAGTAAACTATACTGCCATAATGGTCAAATGCAGTTGCTACTTCATTTTTCACAGGCTTGTCTTCAACTTTATTCTAGACAACTGTACATGATAATTTAAAAAATTGTGATCCCACTATATCTCATGGATCCCTAATATCCCATTTCTAGGTAGAGCTCTTCATTATATTTAGGCTCACATAGGTTCACCACCCAATATCAGAAACCCATCCAGAGACCATTTCTGATACCAAGAGCTATGTTACTTGGTGTCCAGTCAAGAAAATGGACATTACTTTAGGTCTGTCAACAAAAGGACATTAGTAAAGGCAATCGATCACACAGGTACTAGAATTGCTGCAAGACAAACGGGATATTATCAACTCAGAGGGCAGCAACATGTGAAGCTTCTTCCACTCCTAAGAGTAATCTTGACTTTGTAATTAAGGTTGTTGTATGAATTTTTCTTTTACTATTGAAAAATATTTGTAAATTCTTATTTTATAAGTACAGTGTTATGAAGGCATTGCTATTCTAAAAATTTGAATGGGAAATTATTTTATTTTTTATATGTGGAAAAAATGTAACTGTTGCTTCACTCTACATTTTAATAGCACCTTGGTGATTTCTGATGTTGTCCTGCAGAGATTTTTGTGTCTCTTATTTAATAGTAGCTCAAAGCTTTCCTAAATGATACTTTTCTAGCATTCTTTCTGATCTACCATTTTTTCTTTCCCACCAGCAACAAATCATTTTGCTTTTTTCTTTGTAATATCATAGCATTTTTACCTCTTTTATAAAAGTTATGCCATATGCCTTTCTATAGTATTGAATTCCTGGTTTTTATATCTTTCACTGTACTTAGCACATAGCAAGTGTTTAATATTATTTAATGAGTCATTGATTCAACAATAGAATTTTAGAGTGGGAAAGGACTTTACAAATCACCCAGTTCTAATTTTCAGACCTATGTTCTGTCACATTAACTCATAGAAGGATATTAGGTAAATTAAATCTAGTCATTAGATATCTAGCTTTCCAGATATTAGATAAATTAGGTATTAGCTTATTCAGACCCCTGCAAAGTTGGCACTTTTATTACTTTAGGCTCTATCAGTAAAGTCATAATCAAGAGAAATAATATAGACAATATTTACCAAACTATATTTTGATGCAGTTTGCTTCTTGACTTCATCTAGAGACTAGGAGAGGAGGAGAGAAAGAATTTTTAAGTGCCTACTATGTGTCATGCGTTTTTTTACACTTCTTAGATATAACTATTATCTGAGTAAAACTTGTGATTTTCCTTTATTTTTATAAGAATTTAATATAAGAATTAAAATTTTTTCCTCTGGTGGATTCCCTAAAATAAGAAAATTACTAGTGTCATTTGGTAAGGCTAGTGTTTCTTTTCCAGTCTTTCAGAAAGTATAAATTCTTGTCTTATAAATATTATAGAAACAAGTTTTTCTAAGAAGTGTAAATGTTTGGGTTAACGATCTAATAACCTTGGAAACATATTGTAATATTGGTTCATGATATCAGAAATTCGCTTTTAGCTGGCAAGCTATGAGGGCCAGATTGCCAGGCTGCGCTCTGAGGTTGAAAAAGGAGAAGCACTGCGACAAAGTTTGGAATATGACTTGGCTGTTGCTAGAAAGGAAGCTGGTCTTGGAAGACGGGCTGCTGAAGAAAGGTTAGCTGAGGCGCTTAAGATCCAAGAAAAACTCTGTGGTAAGACCATTTCCATTTCTTCCCATGTTAAGAATTGTGACCTCATTGAATATCATTGCTTGGTGTTTATGCATTCCATGTAGGGTCAGAGGTAAGATTCATTGACTGTCCTTTGACTTTGGTGGGTGTGTATAAAGTTTTCTGGCAGTTATGTGAACATTTATCTACTTTACATTAATTTTTTTAATGTTGTGAATGTGTGGGAAAAGGGGTTCAACATTCTGTTAACCACTTAAAAATTTATTTTTAAAAAATATATTTTTATTGATTTCAGAGAGCAAGAGAGAGGGAGAGAGAGATAGAAACATCAATGATGAGAGAAAATCATTGATTGGCTGCCTTGTGCACGCCCCCCACCAGCACTGAGCCCAAAACATGGGCATGGGTCCTGATCGGAAATCAAACCATGAGCTCCTGGTTCATAGGTTCACATTTAACTGAGCCACTTTAGGGCACTTTTCATTTTTTTAATTCTCACCCAACGATATGTTTATTGATTTTAGAGAGAGAAAGAGAGAAAAACACTGATGTGAGAGAGAAATCAATCATTTGCCTCCTGTACACACCCTGACCAGGGATCGAACCTAAGCCTGTACCTGAGATACATGCCCTTGACTGGGAATCAAACCCAGGACCCTTCAGTCAGCAGGCTGACACTATCCACTGATCCAAACCAGCTAGGGCTATGTTTTTACCATCTCACTACCACCAGCATCTCCAAATCCACCATGATCTCATCTGAATTATTGCCACAACTCTCCTTTGGTTTCTCTCCAGTGCTCTCTAGCTGACATCTAACCCATTCTCCACTAAGCAGCCAGAGTGTCATATCCTTCAAAACCTTCAGAGGAGTTTGGGGAGGAGAAACCAAGATGGCGGCATAGGTTAACGCTGGAGATTGCTGCCTCGAACAACCAATTCAAATTACACCTAAAAGACGGAACGGACATCATCCAGAACCACAGGAAGGCTGGCTGAGTGGAAATTCTACAACTAGGAGGAAAGAGAAAAACACTGAGACTCAGAGGAGGAGCAGTGCGGAAGTGAGATACTAAGGTGCGGAGTACATGCGGGCTGGCGGCTGAGGGGGGGAAAAAACCTTATTTTTAATAGCAAGGATTAATTTTGCCCTTTTTATGTGAATGGACTCACATAGTACTCTTTTGCACCTGACTTCTTTCCTTCAACATTGTTAGACTTGTGAGTTCATCCATAATGCTTTATGAACTTCATATTGATATTTAGTATTATATTGTGTGGATATTTCCCTCTTATTATCCATTCACTATTGATGGACATTTGGCTTATGTCTGAGTTTTGGTTATTAAGAAAAATGTTGTTGCTCTGTTGGTGTGGCTCAGTTGGTTGGGTGTTGTCCTGTGGACGGAAAGGTTCAATTCTCTGTCAAGGCACATGCCCTGGTTGCCGGCTCTGTCCCGGGTAGCGGGTGTGCAGGAGGCAGTGATCGGTGTTCCCCCCTCACATTGATGTTCTCTCTCTCCCTCTCCCTTTTCTCTCTAAACATAAATAAAAATATTAAAAAAAGAATAATGTTGCTATGAATATTTTTGTACACAGCAGGTGTTAACTAAGAGAATACTGAAGGTGAATTCAGAAGATTTATGTTTGAGTCTGGTTCTACCACTCATTTACTGGTGTTTGAACCTAGGTTGTTTTAAGGATGAAATAAGAAAATGAAAGTGCTTTGTTTACTGCATGGGGCTAAACAAATGTTGAGTCATAAATATTACAAAAGCTAGGTACTTTAGTCTTGGCCAGCTGTCTTGGGTTGTTGTCATTGCTCAGAAGTGTTTTTGATGACTTCTGGCATTTAATAACTATACCACTTAGGAATGAAAGGATTGCAAGGAACTAGATATACAAGTTAATGGCTTTAATTTAATAATGAGGATATTGAAGTCCAGGGAAGTTACTTGCCTAAAGTAAAATAATTTCAATAGACATGTTACAGAGGAACTGGAGAAATGGTCACAAATCACATGAAAAATGCTTAACCTTACTTTTCATTAGGCAAATGCAAATTAAAAACCACCGTGACTATAACTACATGTCCCATCCAATGGCTCTGATTGAAAAAACTGTCAATACCAAATGCTAATCAGGATATAGAGCACTGGAATTTTTATAGTTAGTGGGAGAGTAAAATGGTACAACTACTTTGGAAAAAACTGGCAATTTCTTTTAAAATAATCATATCATTATCCTTTGACTCAGCAATTTTACTCTTTAATAGTTCTCCCTGAGAAACATTTGACTTGTATACCAGTTTTCATAGTAGCTCTTTTATGACAGCCACAAATTGGAAAAAACAAAAAAACCCTGTAAATGTCTATTGACAAAAGAATGAAGAAATAAGTTGTTATAGTCATACAATGAAATACTACTCAACAATAAAAATGAACCAGTTACTGATACATGCAATCACATGAGTGACTTTCAAAACCATTATGCTGAATGAAGTTTATACACAAGAGGACATCCTGCATGACTACATTTATATGAAGTTCTGGGACAGAGAAAACTAATTGTTGGTGAAAAAGAAATCAGAACAGTGGTTGCCCCTGGGATGGGTTAGCAGTAGGGATTGACTGGGAAAAGGTGTGAGGAAACTTTCTCGGTTAAAGGAAATCTTCTATATTTTGATAGGGGTCTGGGTTCCATGAGTCTAGGCATTTATCAAATTTCTTTGAATGGTATACTTAAGAGTTGAGCATTTCACTATATGTAAATATTACCTTAAAAAAAGTGAAACTATATTGAATTCTAGTTAACAATATGAATGCTAAATTATTTTGGAGTGCAATATATTTGCAACTTGCTCTGCAATGCATAAAAAAGCATTATGGTTTGATGGATGGTAAGTGAATGGATGCATAGATGAATGTGTGATAAAACAAATATAGTGAAATATTAGCAGTCATAGAGTCTAGGTGGTTTTATGGGTATTGACTGTATAATACTTTCAAGTTTATGTATTTTTGAAGAATTTTATGATAAAATGTTGAGGTTAGAGAAAAACAAACTAATGCAGCTATGGGATATTAAAAAAGATAATCCCATAATGATTGAGACATGACAAGAAAGAAAATTTTGGAAGCTGGAAAGCAAATGGATGAGGGATAACTGATTTAGCAGACTGAGATGTTAGAATCTTAAACCAGGAGTGGGGAAAGCTGGCAGACAACTTGTTTGAGAGTCAAAAGTCTTATGAACTGCCCAGCTGGTGTGGTTCAGTGGTTGAACGTTGACCTATGAACCAGGAGGTCACGGTTTAATTCCCGGACAGGGCACATGCCCGGGTTGTGGACTCGACCCTCAGTGGGGGACGTGCAGGAGGCAGCCGATGAATGATTCTCTCTCATCATTGATGTTTCTCTCTCTCTCTCTCTCTCCTTCTCCCTTCCTCTCTGAAATCAATAAAAATGTATTAAAAAAAGTCTTATGAACTGGAAACACCAGATACCTTTGGGATTAGGAATTGGAAGTAGCTATTTGTTCTTAAGTCCCCTTCCCACCAGCATGCTACTCTGGATTGTTCCCACTTGCGAGGCTTAATCTCTGGAAATGATAAAATAGAGGAGGGTCTGAAGACTGGGAAAAACAGGAAGATATCATATTCAGTGCTGAATATTGAGGAACTATTTTTCCCAGCTTCCTTATTCTATTGGCTTCACCAGATTTCTGCATTCCATGTGGGAGCTTGGAAGACTGTTCTGTGGGTCACCTGACCAAGCCAAGTAGAAAAAAGCTAATGATACTGATCTATGGCCCAGCCAGATTCTCCTCCAATGAAGATCACAGGTGTCAAGCTCCACACTGTGTCACCCTGTAGTTACTCCTAATTGTGAGCAAACAACCAAGAATATAATGGAGAGAAAAAATTAACTTGAAAGAATCAGAAAGTCTTCAGGGAGAAGATTTAGCAAACAAGTAGCATTAATATCCTTAGAGCTGAAAGAGATTATATGCCACCTGTGAGGCAAGAACCAGATCCCATAAAAAAGAAAGCTCTTAGAAATTACAAATCTGAAATCAAAAATTATGTCAATAGAAACATTGGAAGGTGAAGATGGGAGAAAACTTTCAGAAAGCCCTGGCATTGTGACTTAATTGGTTATGCATTGTCCATGTATTGAAAGGTCGCTGGTTCAGGGCACATGCCCAGATTGCGGGTTCAATCCTTAGTTGGGGTGTGTGTGGGAGGCAATCAATTGATGTTTCTTTCTCACATCAGTACTTCTCTCTCTCTCCCTCTCCCTTCATCTCTCCCTAAAATCAATAAAAACACATTTTAAAAAATCTCCCAGAAATTAGTGTAAAAAGACAGATGTAGAAAAATAGTAGAGAAAAAATTTGAGGGCCAATCTGAATAATAGGGAATATTGAAAGAAAGAGATGAGAGAAAACAGAGAGGGGTCAATTATCAATGAATTAATTAAGAACACATCTCAGAACTAAAGGTTATGTCTGAGTTTCCAGATTGAAAGGGCCCATTGAATATTCACCACACTGGAAAGAAATAGACCCACTATAAAGTTTTCAAAAAAGAGACAAAGATCCCAAAACATTCAAAGAGAAAATGAATGAAAAGGAAAGAAAAATAGGCCACATGCAGAGGGACAGAAGTGAAAATGGGCAGTATCGGAGAAAACCAAGATGGCGGCATAGGTTAATGCCGGAGATTGCTGCCTTGAACAACCAAATCAAAATACACCTAAAAGACGGAACGGACATCATCCAGAACCACAGGAAGGCTGGCTGAGTGGAAATTCTACAACTAGGAGGAAAGAGAATATCATACCCAGACTCAGAGGAGGTGCAGTGCTGAAGTGAAATACTCAGGTACGGAGTGCACGCAGAGCGGGGTGGCGGCGGAGGGCGTGGTTGGTGTTTTCAATCGGGAGGGAGTCTCAGATACTGAGCTCCAGATCCGGGTAAGTCTCTAGGGACCCAGACTCAAACGGGAGAAGCGGGACTGTCTGGCTTCGGTTGGAACTCGAAGGCAGCTTTCTCTCCGAGGTTTGCAGCGGTTGCTAGGACTCTGTGAGGCAGAGCCTACTGAGAGCTGCCATAACTGCTCTCTCTGGCCCACCCTGCT
>NW_006291549.1:318508-330108 GCF_000327345.1 Myotis davidii
GTACCAATCAGATACAAATTATGAACAACAAACATGCATCTATCAACAAGTGAATCTAAGAATCAAGTGAATAAATAATCTGGTGATCATAATAGAATCAGGGACATAGAAAAGGAATGGACTGACTATTCTTGTGGGGGGAAGGGGTGTGGGAGATGCAGGGAAGAGACTGACAAAAATCGTGCACCTATGGATGAGGACAGTCGGTGGGGAGTGAGGGCAGATGGTGGGGCGGGAACTGGGAGGAGGGGGGGTATGGGGGGAAAAAAGAGGAACAAATGTAATAATCTGAACAATAAAGATTTAATTAAAAAAAAGAAGTAAAAATGGCCTCAAACTTCTTACTTGTAATATGGACAGCTAGACCATGGGATAATGTCTTGTAGTGAGAGAAACTGGATGGGAGGGGGACTTTTTGAACCTTTGGAATATATGATCCATTCAAAATACAAATGTAATTGAAAAACAATACTACGAACTATGGCATTTTTTGTTTAAGAAGTGTGTTTGTACATATTTCTCATTTGATCTTTACAAAAATCTTAACTAGGAGGCATTTTATTCTGAGAGTCAGAGTGGTTTAATCAGGTGATAGGTGATGGAGTCAGACCTGGAAGCCTTTTAGTATTTCTTTTTTAGATGCTAAAACCCTAGTGGAGTGGTATTGGTTATTGTGAAGGTAATATTAGGATGAGAGGGGATTGAGCCTAATTTTGGGGGAGTAAATACTATAGTTCTAAGGGTTGTAGCAGTGGTTTCCAATCTCAGTCTTGTGACAGTCTCATGTGTAAGATGTGTTACAACTAATTAGTTTCCAGTAGTCAAATGTCAAAATTTGTAATCTGTCAAGTCGTTTAAAAAGAGTAGCTCTAGTCTGGCCTGTGTTGCTCAATGGTTGAGCGTCAACCTCTGAACCAGGTTTGATTCCCAGTCAGGGCACATGCTCAGGTTGCGGGCTTGATCCCCAGCAGGGGGCAGTTAATCAATGATTCTTATAATTGATGTTTCTTTCTCTCTCTTCCTCTCTCTGAAATCAATAAAAACATAAAAAAAGAGTAGCCCAATATGTCAGTGTTTTTTTAAAAAACATTTTATTTATTTTCTTGGATAGGAGAAAAAGAGTGGCAGTTGGTGCTAGAGGAGCACTTAAACTTGAGCATGTCTCTGGGAATATGTCATCTCATTTAACGATAAAACCACTTTTGTGTGGAGGGGAAGAAAAGATAGAAAAATGGTAGAATCCTGGTTCTGGGACAGTGAGCTTTTCAAGAGTTTACTGGTGTGCAGTGGTTTCAGGTTTTGTCCTGAGATCATGCTGTAAATGAAATTAGCTCCAAGGCCTAGGTTTTTGAATCCTAGGGATTTAATTTATAGTTGTAAATATACCTATTATTCTTTTATATTTCTAATAGCTCAGAATACAGAACTTCAAGGAAGGGCAAATGAGATTGAGAATGCATTTCAGATTTCCCAGCAGAAATGGAAAGAAGAATGCAGAAGATTTGAATGTGATTTGGAAGAAAGAGACAATATAATTCAAAATTGCAATCAAGAATATGATTTACTTTTCAAAGAAAAAAGCAAACTAGAGAAAATTCTGCAGGTAAAATATTTTTATAAAGGAATTTCGCTATATATAATATTAATTGAGATGTGTTATACATTATTTGATGTTGTCCTTGAAAGGAAGGTAATACCATAAGGCTAGGAAAGCTGATTTCCTTCTTCCCTCCCTCCCCCTCTCTTTCTTCTTTCCCTTTAGGGTCATTTTTGCAGGTCTCTTTTGTAATATGCTTTAGAACACATGAATATGTATACTCTTTCTTTTGTGAAAAACAGTTTGAAGTCTGTGAACAAAATTTAAAAAATAAGCACATATAGGCATTTCATAAGAATATAAGGACTTTTAGCCCTTTTGGCTCAATAGCATGAAAATTTTAAATATAGAAATGTGGGTTCTAGATTTGGTCTGAATATACAATAAACATAGAAAAGTATTTATGTGTCTGATATATACTTTATTATCTATACAGAGCTCATTCTATATGGATATGATGTATAAACAATTCAATGACCTTTCACTAAAATTATTGTGAGGTATTTATTCTCTCCCAGTCTCCCCTGCTTTTTCTTCCTTTGTACTCTCCAAAGTAAAAGCATGGTTTAAGGTTGAGGTTGCCAACCACTTAGAAGTAGATTTTGAATTATCTATATTTGCCATATTTTTGAAGGACCAGTTTAAATTAAAAAATAAATATAAATGAACATAATAAAAGTGCTCTACATTTACCACTGGTGTAGATGGCTTTTCAGAATCCTGGCAATAAATCTTCAATAGAGGTAATTTTACAAAAGCACTTACTAAATAGAAAAGTTTGACACAAGCATTCCCAGACATTGTCAGCAGATCAGTTGTTTTCTTCTATAGCAATAGTCATAGCTTGTGTCTTGTTTTTTATTAGAATGGTGCCTGGCATCTATAAGGGCTTCATTACTATTCTAATAGGGAGAGTTTAGATGGTGACTGGTGCTACAAGTCCCTGAGTGGCCCTATATAACCTTCCCCACGTAAAATGTTTTGGAACTATGGGGAAAGAAGGCAACGGGTGACAGCATTCCTTACAGTCAGTCATTCTGCACCTCAAGTTACTTGAGCTTTTTTTTTTTTTTTAATATATTCTTAATGGTTTCAGAGAGGATGGGAGAGGGAGAGAGGGATAGAAACATCAATGATGAGAGAGAATCATTGATTGGCTGCCTCCTGCACACCCTTTGTTGGGGATCGAGCCCACAGCCCAGGCATATGCCCTTGACCGGAATCGAACCTGCGATCCTTCAGTCCGCAGGCGGACACTCTATTCACTGAGCCAAACCAGTATGATAGCTTTCCATTAGTGAAAGTTATAAGAGTAATCTTTAGCCCTGGCTGGTTTGGCTCAGTGGATGGAGCGTTGGCCTGTGGACTGAAGGGTCCCAGGTTCGATTCTGGTCAGGGGCAGGTACCTTGGTTGTGGGCACATCCTGAGTAGGGGGCGTGCAGGAGGCAGCTGATTGATGTCTCTCTCTCATGGATGTTTCTGGCTCTCTATCCCTCTCCCTTCCTCTCTGTAAAAAAATCAATAAAATATTAAAAAAAAAGAGTAATCTTTAGTACGCAGCTCTATGCTGTTAGGTGGATACAGGAAGCTTTCCTTCTCTCTCAGAAACCACAGAATCATTCTCTTTGTGTGAGTGGGGACCGAGTTTTGAACCTTGTAGGTTATAATATTTGGCTTTCAAGAAACCTGCAAGATTTTGAACTAACTTAGATCTAGCAAATATAGTACGACTCGGAAAACCCAAAAAGAAAAGCCAACAGTGTTTATCTGTAGAACTAGAAATTAATGACAGTCCAAACTTCTTAAAAAATATTTTTTGACTTCTCAAATTCTTTACACTTTAGAATTTCCTTATCCTGACTCCTTCCTAATCCCCTTTTGGAAATACAGTGTTTTCTGCCACATTTATATATACACTAGAGCCCCACTGCCCAAAATTCATGTACTGGGGGGCGGGGGGGAGGGTTGTCCCTCAGCCCAGCCTGCACCCTCTCCAATCTGGGACGTCCCTCTCACAATCCGGGCCTGCTGGCAACCAACCGCTCACCTGCCTGCCTGCCCGATTGCCCCTAACTGCTTCTGCCTGCGAGCCTGCTCACCCCCTAACCACTCCCCTGCGAGCCTGATCGATGCCTAACTGCTCCCCTGCTAGCCCGATTGCCCCCAACTGCCCGCCCCTGCAGGCCTGGTCGCCACCAACTGCCCTCCCCTGCTGGCCTGATTTCCCACAACTGCCCTCCCCTGCAGGCCTGGTCGCTCCCAACTGCCCTCCACTGCAAGCCCGGTAGCCCCCAACTGCCCTCCCCTGCAGGCCTGGTCGCCACCAACTGCCCTCCCCTGCTGGCCTGATTTCCCACAACTGCCCTCCCCTGCAGGCCTGATTGCCCATAGCTGCCTTCCCCTGCCAGCCATCTTTGACCACATGGGGGTGGCTATCTTATGCAAGGGTGTGATGGTCAATTTGCATATTACCTCTTTATTATTTAGGATTATTAGGGATAATCTAAACAGTTTGCTCATAGGTAATCAGGAATTTCCATATTATGTACTTTACACATAGATTTATGTGTTTTTATCTCTTTATCATATAATACATTTTGTTAAAACCTCTGAAGTTAAAAATTTCAGAAAAATTGGTTTAAATATATGCCTATGTGTGTATATATAAGATGTTCCTTATATTAAATAGGTAAGCATAGCTTCTTATTCAGGTCTATATTCTGATGATCACAATATAGCAGTTCTATTAACATAAATTGTAATGAGTTTTAACAAGATAGGTAAGGAGAGTTCTTTGTACATTAAAATTGGGGATGAAGGAAGAAAGCTACTTTTACTGATCTGATAGTAAAGCAAGATTTTATTCATATAAAGGAAGCATTGGAGAAACATCAGCAGGAGAAGAATGACACGGACTCTCATATCAGGGAGACAGCACTGGAGGAGTTTAGATTACAAGCAGAACAATGGGAAGCAGAGAGAAGAGAGTTACAGTTTATAGTACAGGTATTTTTAAAATAGTAACACAATTCCTTACGTATATCTTTTTAATGCTGATGATATCAAGATTACATTAGTGCAATAATTGATTGGCTTGCTCAAAGGGAAAATAATTCCTAGTCTTTGATGTCTGGAAGATGTTTCATTTGTAATTACATGACAATATGGGCAACTGTTACCTAGAGGGACATCTCAAAATCACATAATTTGTTTTTTTAATCCTCAGCTGAGGATATGTTTTTATTGATTTTAGAGAGAGAAGAAGGGAGATAAAAAAAAAAATCAATGTGAGAAACATCAATAGGTTTCCTCTCGTACATGCCCCTATTGGGGATCAAACCTGCAACCTAGGTATGTGCCCTGACCTGACGGGGATTGAACCCACAAGTTTTTGTGTATGGGTTGATGCTCCAAGTTACTGAGTCACCAGGTCAGAGCTACATTTAGTATTTTATTTTTCCAATTTAACATAATTATGTGAGACTATTAGCAGTCTTTATAGCCTAAAGAAATAGAATAATGTCTATCCACTATACAGTACATCTGAGACTAATACAAAATAATATTGATTGTAATTATAATTGAAAAATAAAATTAAAATGTTAATATTTAAAAAATAGAAGAAATAGAATGAGTTTTGTATTTGAAATGATGTGTAAAAATCTTACACTGTAGTGATTTTGAACTCCTTTTAAGTGGTATAGTGCAGATTCTTAATCATCTATTAACCTCTCCCCCCGCAACACAGAGATTCCCCTTCAAATAGTCCAGTTTGGAAATCACTGATTACATCTAGCCCTCTTTAAAGATGAGCAGATGGAAATTTATGATTTACTCAGATCATAGACTGAGTGATTAATGGGGGAAAAGACTACAAGTCTGCAGATTCTCACTCCAGTATACTTTGCTTTTGTTCAGAAGATTATATGTAAGTTATTTTGAAGGAGAGATAGGAGAAATTCAAGCTGTGAATTCACTAACCAACTAATTTAAATTTTCAAATAAATTTCTATCATTCCTCTATTATTTTGTGATGACAAACACTATTGTATTAGTTATAGGTGTAAAACGCTGTGATTAGACATTTATATTACTTACAAAGTGATCACCCCAATAAGTCTAGTACCCATCCGACACCATACATAGTTATTACAATACTAGAGGCCCGATGCACAAAATTTGTGCAAGGGCCTTGGCCCCACCCCTGCCTGCTGCAGCTGCAGCTGGGGGCCTCTGCTGCCTCTGCTGTGGCCCCTGCCCACTGTATGAATCTGTTTCTGTTCTGCTTGTTTATCTTGTTTTTAGATTCCACATATAAATGAAATCATTTGGCATTTGCCTTTCTCTGACTGATTTCATTATGTAGATGTGACTTTTAGTGCACTTTCTTTGGTCAATCCTATAAAACTCAGATGAAAAGTAGGTGGTTATACCAGACTTTATATTACTAAGTAATAAAATAATTTAAAATTCTGTAGAATTAGTCTTTAATTATTATGTATAGGAAAGAATAGAGGAACATAGTTTATAATTACTACTTCCATTTGTAAGGTAACTTATAACTGAAATGTTCAGAGCTTTGTCTTTCAATGTCTTGTCCTTTTTATAGTAACAAAAGAAAACTGCTTTTATTTATTTATTTGTTTGTTTATGTTTTTTGTTAATCCTCCGGTGAGGATTAGATGTGAGGATTGACCTCGTAAGCACAGTTGAGATTTAGGGATAGCTTGGAAGAAGTTACATGAAAAGGAAGTGTTTAAGAAGTTTGCCTTAAATGCTTTAGGGCAACAAGGAATATTTTTTTGCCATTTCCTGAGAAACTGTTCACTGGTGCCCTGTGTAAGCAAATGGCATAGAAAATGGCACTGGTACTGCCTGTTTTTCCCCAAACAGGAAATACCTTAATATTGAGTTTATAAAGTTACTATGTATTGTGCTCATGCTCATGCTCCTAGTTTACAGAAATTTAAAAGCAGAAAGTGAAGGTTTTGCTCCCTCCCTCTTCAATCCCACTCCTCATTTAAGGATATATAAACATATATTATTGTGTTTACATAGTGAAATTATATGCCTCAATAATACTTGATGTCCATCTTTTAATTTTCCTAAATTATTTTTGTTGTGTTTTCATGGTATTCTGTCATGTGGAAGTACCTAATATATTTAAGGAATTCCTTATTGATGGACATTTTATTTTCTTTAAATTTTTTTGCTCTAATTATAAATGATTCACTAACGTTCTTGTTTATATCTTTAAGCTGTTGTAGAAGTGATTCAGCTGTGTTTATGCCTAGAAGTATTGATAAGTATTATCCAACGTTAGTCCCAGTTTATTGTTTACAGCAGCAAACACTTTTTTTTGGTTAATCCTCACCCAAGGATATTTTCTCCATTGATTTTTAGAGAAAGTGGAAGGAGGGAGTGGGGGGAGAAGAGAAAAGAGAAATGAAACATCGATGTGAGAGATACACATAGATTGGTTGCCTCCTGCACACGGCTGCAGTGGGACCGGGGATTGAACCTGCAACCCAGGTATGTGCCTTTGACCAGGAATTGAACTTATGACCTGTTGGTGCATGGACCAACACTCTAACCACCTTGCCACACTTTTTGATTGAAAACACTTTTTGATTGTAGAACTATGCTGGCTTTGGGGATTTAGCGAGGAGAAGCTTGTCTTGGCTCTTTCAGGAGATAACCATGTACTAGATTGTGAATAGGTGTATTGATATATTTCCTAAGCTAGGAAGAAGTACTTCCGTTCTGATACATTTCTAACTCTGCTTCTATAATTCTTCAGAACTGAAACCATATTTTGGAGTCTGAGAGATATTGTTTATATGAATACATATGAAAAATCATACTTTTGGGCTATGTTTCTGGAAGATGTAGAAAGAAAGCAAATTTATTTTCTAACAGCACAATGTGGTATGCTGTAATGTTAAATGTCAGTTCTAACACAGGCCTCATTTTAAAATATTTTAAGTTCAACACCTCCCTCTAGTGGAAAGAAGAAAAACTCTCTTAACTTCCAGTGTTCTTAGTATGATTTTATTTGTTAAACACACACACACTTTTTCACTGTAAGGATCCAAGTAGCTTTTGTTTGGATTAGAAAATAAACTTTCTGACAAAATGGGAAAAATTTTCTTGGAAGGAGGCAAATTAATTCTGTATGAGATGTTTTATGGTTCTTTTTAATTTTCTTATATGTTATAATGCACCCCAGACTTGGGTTGTATTGATAAAACCATAAAATTAAAACAAATATTTGAACATATATAAAATAACCAATATCCAGTATAACCAATAAATTCCATTAAGATAGCTAATATGTACCTTCTAGATCATGTATTTGTCATATTTGCTTCAGAATTAAAAACAAACAATAAATTGTTAGATTATTGAAGACTATTCTGAATCATTTCACCCTCCCACCAAAACCCTACCCCCAAAGATGAGCATTATTTTGAAGTTGGCGTTCAGTTTTCTGTCTGTGTACATTGATAGTGTATCATTATTTTATGATTTTCTTTGTTTACAGAATATCATATAGTATGCATTTTTGTGCACCTTAACTTTTTCATTTGTTTTATTGATATTTATTCAAGTTAACAAAGTAACTCTGGCTCATTCAGTTTAACTTAGATGTATGGTATTTTATCCTATGCATATACCATACTTGATTTATCCATTACTTGATTGATTGAGACTTAAGTTCTTTCCAAGTTTTAATTATTACAGATAGTGCTTCTGTGAACATCAGGTACTTTTGTTTATGTGGGTATGTATTTAATGCATATGCAATTTAATGCATGCCAAGTTGTTCTCCCAAATGGTTATACCAATGTGAGAGAAGACTGTATTTCCTCTTACAGTCTCTTGAACACTTGGTATTTTTCAGATTTAATTTTTTTGGCAGTAAGATGTATATGAAATTATATCTCATTCTTGTTTAATTTTCTATTTCCCTGACATTGAGCATGATATGTTTATTGGATATTTATGTTTCTTTTGTGAACTGACATTTTATATTTTTTCTTTTGGATTGTTTTATATTTTTATTTATTTTTGAGGAACTTTTTATATATTTGGTTACCAGTCCTTGGTTATTAATATCCCTATTGCAAACATCTTTTTTTTTCCTTTGTGGAGACAATTTACATTGTGTTTGATGTATAATTTGAAATTTTAAGGTACTTGAATTTATCAGTCTTCATTCATAGTGCTTGTAATGTCTTACATAACCTAAAATTATAAAGAGAATATATATTTTTTCTTTATATAGCATGAGATCGGATCTAATTTTATTCTTTGCCAAGTGCATAGCCAAATGTCCCTGTGCCAGTTATTCAGCTCTCTATTCTGTTACCACTGAATGATTTATAATGTTGTCTGTTTCACATACCAAGTTCCTTTATATCTAAGGCTTGGTTCCTGGGTGTTTTGTCTGTTCCACTTTTATATCTACTTACGAATAAATTATAAATTTATTATTTTCATAGGTTTACAGTAAGTCTTGATCTCTAGTAGGTCAAGTTCCCCTCTCCTTATTCTTAGTATTTTTGGGGGGGCAAGAGGAGAATTATTCTTAGTCTTTACTGTTCCATGTGAGTTTGAGGATTGGCTTCTTGTATGCCACCAAAAAATCTTGTAATTTTGGTTGCTATTGGATTACACTGCTAGATTTATTTGGCAAAGAGTTGATTTTCTCAGTGCATATTACTTCTATTTTCCATTCTTTTATATTTTTTCTCTATTTTCTGAAGGTATTTCCTCAAGTTTATATTGCAACCTTTATATTGCATTTTTATTTCTGCTTTTGGGTTTTTAATTTCCAAGAGTTCATTCTTGTTCTTTGACTATATCTTTTTACAGTAGACTCTTTCTGTTTCATGTTTGTAATATCTTAACTTTCTATGAATGTAAGTCATACTTGTATTGAAGGTGTTATTTTTCCCTGCCTCCCTTGATTATCTTTATTTTTTTTTTTTGATCATCATTTTTATTTTTAGTGTTAACAGTTCAGGCACATAGTGAAGGTTGTTAAAACAACAGAAGTCCAAATTATCCCAATAATTTAATCTTCAGATATATTTTTCACATAAGGAAAATTTGACAGACTTGAGACCCTTAAGTAAAATATGAAAATAACATCAAATCACTTTTTTTTTGAAATTGCTTTTAGAAAAGTTATATATTTGCTTTGTTTCATTAATTTAATTAATGCAATAAATTAATTTAACTACTCATTAAAACCCAAAGTTTTAGAACTATTACATTATTCTAATTTTATCCTTGTAAATTATGAGAAGTATCAAAATTGAATCTAGTTAGTAAACTCTTTTTCCAGGATAGAGAGGGACATTTGTCAGGGTGATTGCTGAGTTTATTTGGGAAAGGAGATTGAGGTATTTAAGTAGAAGAGTGCCTGTTATTAGTTGTCTTTCAGTAGTAAAACAGAGATTTGAAAAGTTGAAAGCTAGAGAGAAAATGAAACACAGCCATCTAGTGGATGCAACTTTAAGAGCTGTACGCTATAAGCATAAGGTACCATGAGCTCTCATCAAAATCTCTCATGGGTTATTCTGAGGCATCCAGGCCAGTCATTCCTCATCACCCAAGGAGCATCGTACACCTGTATTACTAAATACTTTAAAATTTTGATGAGAGGGAAAAACATTATATATGGCAGTTGAACTACAGCATTCTGTAAAGATCCTCAGAGGCCATTTGAACTAGCATAGCATTTTAGTAAGTTATACATGTTACAGTTGTAATATGTATTAATCAGATTTTAAAAATTGTAAACCTCCAATAATGCTTCTACAATACATGTATATCCTGAAACATTGCTGGAAAATAAGTTGGCCTCTCTGGCCTATGCAAATTAATCTATTGTTCTGGTCTAAGCACAGATTTAGTTACTCATTGTCTACCACAGAATACACATTCGTCATTGTTGGCTTATACATTCTGTTGATGCAAAGTGAATGTTTTCCAGGAGCAAGATAGTGCTGTACAAAGTATGCACAATAAAGTAGAAAAATTAGAAGCCGAACACATGGATTGCTCTGACCTTTTACGGCGACAAGCAAGTGAACTTGAACTTAGCACTCAACGAGAGGAACGTCTTCGAAAAGAATTTGAGGTATACTTTCTCATTCTTTTATAGCATACTAGGGACCCAGTGCACAAATCGTGCACATTGAAAGGAACTGTGGTGGGCACAGGGGCGGCGGTTCTCGGCCCATCCTCTGCGCCCCTGCCCGCCCTTCCTGCCACAGCCCCTGGTCTCCTCTCTGCCGGCAGCCCTGCTCCCATGCACTGACAGCTTTGGCCCTGCTCGCACCCGCTGACAGCACCAGCAGCAGGTGAGAGAGGCTGGCTGCTCCGGCACCCACAGCAGTGGTTGTGAGCGGCAGCTCCAGCATTGGCAGCGGGTGTGAGAGGCGGCTGCTGGCCCCGATTGCCCCTCTGGAGTGGGGGTAGGTGGAGAAGCCCTGAGGGGCTTTTGAGGCCGGCAACTGCCACTTGCACCCACTGTGACTTTGAGTGATCGGGGCTGGCGCTGGCAGTGGGCACAAGTGGCAGCTCTGGCGCTGGCGGTGGGTGCGAGTGGGGCTGGCACCGGCAGCAGGTGCGAGTGCCAGGTGGGACCATGGCATGGGGGAGCAAAGAATTTTAAGTAACTATCAGAGGCTCGCCCTGATGACAGCGAACAGTGCCCCACCTTGGTCTGGTGCCCCTGCTCACCTCCTTCACCATCCCTCCACGGCCGATGCCTGCCATGTTCCTCACTTTGCCACCTGCTGCTGATGCCTGCCATGTTCCGTGCGTGCCCCCTGGTGGTCAGTGCATGTCATAGCTACCGGTTGTTTGGTTGTTTGGTTCTGCTGTTGGGTCTATTTGTATATTAGCCTTTTATTATATAGGATATATGTTTCCAGTCAGTAATTTCAGGTCAGAGAAAGGCTTATTTTACAAAAAAACAGGACATTG
>NW_006291549.1:330180-331738 GCF_000327345.1 Myotis davidii
TAGATTATATTTTGTTTCTAATGTTTAATATTAATTCTCATGAAATATTGGGAAAGTTTTAGGGTAAATATTTACATTATGAGGTTGAAGAAGCAATACAGGGAAAGATTTTATATACATAATATTACACTTGATCTTAGCCAAAAGGCCGAGAAGCGATTATATACATAATATTAGATTCTAAGTTTGTAGTTTGAATCATGAATTCTAGCTACGTGATTTTGTGGAATAGTTCTCAGAAAAGCCTAGATGAAAAAGGGATATCAGTTTACAAATGAAAAATAAAAGAATGATTTTATGAATGATTAATACTGATAAACATTTTATTTATTTATTTTAAAAAATATATTTTATTGATTTTTTTACAGAAAAGAAGGAAGAGGGATAGAGAGTTAGAAACATCAATGAGAGAGAAACATCGATCAGCTGCCTCATGCACACCCCCTACTGGGGATGTGCCCACAACCAACGTACATGCCCTTGACCGGAATCGAACCCGGGACCCTTGAGTCTGCAGGCTGAACCTTGGTCTGGTGCCCCTGCTCACCTCCTTCACCATCCCTCCACGGCCGATGCCTGCCATGTTCCTCACTTTGCCACCTGCTGCTGATGCCTGCCATGTTCCGTGCGTGCCCCCTGGTGGTCAGTGCATGTCATAGCTACCGGTTGTTTGGTTGTTTGGTTCTGCTGTTGGGTCTATTTGTATATTAGCCTTTTATTATATAGGATATATGTTTCCAGTCAGTAATTTCAGGTCAGAGAAAGTCTTACTGTACAATAAAATAGGAAATTGCTTTTTAAGCATTTATTTATATAGAATATTTGGCTTTTTTGAAAACTTTTGAATCTGAGTAAATTATATTTTGTTTCTAATTTTTAATATTAATTCTCATGAAATATTGGGAAAGTTTTAGGGTAAATATTTACATTATGAGGTTGAAGAAGCAATACAGGGAAAGATTTTATATACATAATATTACACTTGATCTTAGCCAAAAGGCCGAGAAGCGATTATATACATAATATTAGATTCTAAGTTTGTAGTTTGAATCATGAATTCTAGCTACGTGATTTTGTGGAATAGTTCTCAGAAAAGCCTAGATGAAAAAGGGATATCAGTTTACAAATGAAAAATAAAAGAATGATTTTATGAATGATTAATACTGATAAACATTTTATTTATTTATTTTAAAAAATATATGACTAGCTACTGATAAACATTTTAATTAATCTTGAGAGAGATTGAATTTATTTGTTAATTCGACTTCTTTTTAAAATTCCCTTTTGCTTGGTGGGAAATTAAATATTTTACTAGATAGCCCTTGCTGGTTTGGCTCAGTAGATAGAGTGTCAGACAATGGACTGAAGGCTCCTGGGTTCAATTCCAGTCAAGGGCACATGTCTGGGTTATAGGCTCCATCTCTGGCCCTGGTCAGGTGCATGCAGGGTGCAGGAGACAACCAATTGATGTGTCTCTCTGACATCGATGTTTCTCTCTCTGTGTCTCCCCCTCCTTTCCACTCCTTCTAAAAGTCAATAGAAAAATATCCTTGGATGA
>NW_006291549.1:333537-370009 GCF_000327345.1 Myotis davidii
ATCGATCAGCTGCCTCATGCACACCCCCTACTGGGGATGTGCCCACAACCAACGTACATGCCCTTGACCGAAATCGAACTTGGGACCCTTGAGTCCGCAGGCCGACGTGCTATCCACTGAGCCAAACCGGTTAGGACTAGCTACTGATAAACATTTTAATTAATCTTGAGAGAGATTGAATTTATTTGTTAATTCGACTTCTTTTTAAAATTCCCTTTTGCTTGGTGGGAAATTAAATATTTTACTAGATAGCCCTTGCTGGTTTGGCTCAGTAGATAGAGTGTCAGACAATGGACTGAAGGCTCCTGGGTTCAATTCCAGTCAAGGGCACATGTCTGGGTTATAGGCTCCATCTCTGGCCCTGGTCAGGTGCATGCAGGGTGCAGGAGACAACCAATTGATGTGTCTCTCTGACATCGATGTTTCTCTCTCTGTGTCTCCCCCTCCTTTCCACTCCTTCTAAAAGTCAATAGAAAAATATCCTTGGATGAGAATTAACCAAAAAAAGGTAAAAAAAAAAATTGTTTTTACTAAGTATAGAAGTTTTCCTAACATAACTTACAACTATTATTAGGAAAAGAAACCTTTATAAAGAGTATTTGCTGATAAAATGCTACAGGTACTCTCATTAAACATACTGTGTCATTTAATTTTGTTTTGGGAATTTTAACCAAAGAAATATATAAAGGCAAGAACAGCAATAAGAATTACAATTTTTAGAAAGAAGGAGGTCTGATTTTTATTATTATAGATATATTTATAACCTTTAATAGTCAAGAAAATTAACTTTAAAATTATTAATGCTAGTAAGAATATTTAGCTAGGAGGCCAGAAAGAAAATAATATCCTATATAATAAAAGGCTCATATACACATCAACCAAATGGCGGAACGACTGGTTGCTATGATGCGGACTGACCACCCGGGGGCAGATGCTCAATACAGGAGCTGCCCCCTGGTGGTCAGTGCACTTCCACAGGAGGAGTGCAGCTCAGCCAGAAGCCAGGCTCTAAGGGGAGTGGGCCTAAACCGTCAGTTGGACATCCTCTAAGGGCTCCTGGAGGGCAAGAGGGTGCAGGCTGGGCTGAGGGACTTCCTGAGTGCATGAATTTTGTGTACCGGGCCTCTAGTCCTATGTAATAAAGAGGGAATATGCTAATTGACTCTCATTCCATCACAAAGATGGCAGTGCCCACAGCCAATAAGGAGGGAATATGGTAATTGACTGCCTCGCCCTCAAATATGGCAGTGCCTATAGCCAATAAGGAGGGAATATGCTAATTGACTGCCACTCCCTCAAAGATGGCGGCACCCACAGCCACAAGATGGCAGCGCTCAGTCCCCACAGCCCTCCAGCCACCCAGGACCACCTGAGACTCAGGTAACCAGGGTCGGCCGAGGCTTGCACTGCTGGCAGTGGGAGCAGCAGAGGTGTGATGGGACGTCGCCTTCCTCTGATCACCAGGTCGCCTCCCCCCCCGGAGGGCTCCCGGACTGTGAAGGGGCAGGCTGGGCTGAGGGACCCCCCCTCCAGTGCATGAATTTTCATGCACCGGGCCTCTAGTATGATAATAATTATGTTTATACTAGAGGCCCGGTGCATGAATTCATGCTTGTATGGGGTCCCTCAGGTTGGCCTGCAGAGATTGGGCCCCAGCTTGCGCCCCCAGCCTCACAGCCCCATAGCCCCACAGCCCCTCCTGGCACCCTGCCTTGGCCTGGCGTCACCTGCTCACCTGCTCCACCATCCCGTCTCGGTCCCACTCTCATTTGGGCCCATTGGGGCCTGTAGCACTTCTGCTGCTGCCTGCTGCCAGCACCGTGTCCCCGACGCCTGCCATGTTCCATGCTATCCCCTGGTGGTCAGTGCACGTCATAGCGAGTGGTCGAACTCCCTGTCTCCACCTGCTGTCTGTCCTGGGTCCCTCAGCCTGGCCTGTCCCCTCAGTCTCGGTCAGACAACTGCTCAAGGGGACAATTTGCATATTAGGCTTTTATTATAAAGGATTATTACATACTAGCAATAATCAGAAAATAAAATACTAAAAAAGTTTTTTTCACCACAGTGACAAAATAGTAATACAATTAAGAACAAATACATTAAAAATTATGAAATTTAACTGATAGTCTTAAAAGAAAATGGCAAGACATTTTATGGACATTTAACCTTGTAAAGACAAAAATTGTCCCCAGCTTATATTATGGGTTAAAGCTGTTCGAACGAAAACTTTAATGGAATTATTTTGGGAAGACAGATTCTGAAATTCATGTGAAAGACTAAAGAGCCAGATGAGAATATTAAAACATTTTGATTATTTATGAGTGGGGACTTATATTATCAGAAGTGAATACATACTGTAAAGCTTCAGTGACATATCAGTTGTCATTTTTGGTTATATGCAACAGAAACCAACTTTGGTTAACTAAAGAAGGGACTTCAGTGGAAGAATATGGGAATCTTATTCACAGGATCAGAAGGCACACTGTGAGGAATCAAGCTCAGAAAGCATGAGCCCCAGACCTTCTCTAAGGGTCTCTGAAGCAGAAAAGATGGATGAATTTGGGGTAAACTGGTATCAATAATTTTCACTCAAAAGTAACTTTATTCAAAAGTTACAAAATCCAGGAAGAGAGCATTTGATTGAAAGAAGTCATTTGCCCCAAATAAATCCCTCTCAGTTCTACTAAAATTAAAGCCCAAATACATTCTTACAGAGAAAATCAGGGTGCTGGTACCATAAAAAGGGAAAAGATTGTTGTGTGGCCAAAAAGTACAATAACTTCAAGACTAGACTGTCTATTTTTCATTAGTACTACTTTTAAAAATTTTTGTTTTTTAATTACAGTTTAGATTTAGTCTTATTTTTTAATTCATTTCAGATGTACAGCATAGGGGTTAGACAACCATATCTACTTTATAAAGTGATACCTCTGATATTTCAAGTCCCTACCTGGTGCCATACATAGTTATTACAGTATTATTGGTTATATTTCCTATGTTATACTTTAAATCCCTGTGACTATTTTGTAACTACCAATTTACTTCTTTACTTCTAGACCCCTTCACCTTCTTTTACCCAGGCCCCACCCCTCCTCCTTTCTGGCAATCATTGGTCTGTTCTCTGTATCCATGAATCTGTTTCAATTTTGTTTGTTCATTTAATTTTTTTTTTTTTTAGATTCTACATATAATTGAAATCATATGGTACTTGCCTTTCTCTGTCTGACTTTACTCACTTAGCATAATACCCACTAAGTTTTTCATGCTATTGCAAATGGTAAAATTTCATTTTATTTTTATGGTCAAGTAATATTCCATTGCATATATGTACCTCCACATTTTTATCCACTGGTCTACTGATGAGCACTCGGGATGCTTCCATATCTCGGCTATTGTAATAATCCTGCAGTGAACATAGGGGTGCATATATTCTTTCAAATTAGTGTTTAGGGTCTCTTTGCAAATATACCCAGAAATGGAATTGCTGGGTCATTTTTAATTTTTTTGAGGAACCTTCATATTGTTTTCGATAGTGGCTGTACCAATCTGCAGTCCTACCAACAGTGCACGAGGGTTTTCTTTTCTTCACATCACTTGTTTTTTGCTGATTTATTGATGATATCCATTCTGACAGGTGTGAGATGATATCTGGTAGTTTTAATTTGCATTTCTCCGATGACTAGTGACATTGAGCATTTTTTCATATGTCTATTGGCCATCTGTATGTCCTCTTTGGAGAAGTATAAGTCCTCTCTCCGCTTTTTAATTGGATTGTTTGTTTTTATGGGGTGTTGAGTTTTATAAGTTCTTTATAAATTTTGGATGTTAACCCCTTATGAGATATTTCACTGGCAAATATCTTCTCCCATTCAATAGTTTGTAAGAACAAACCAATAGAACAGAATTGAAAGGCCAATAGTAGATTTGTAAGATATTTATAAAAATCTAATATATTAAGCCTTGGCCAGGTGGCTCAGTTTGTTGGAGTGTCATCTCGTACATCAAAAGATTTCAGGTTCAATTCCTGATCAGGGTACATACATAGGTTGCAAGTTCTACCCCCTGTCGGATAAAAAAATTTAGTATATTAAGATATTTCAATCTGTTAGGATACGACAGATTATTCAGTGAATCATGTTGAAACAATTGGTTAACCATTTGGTACAAAATAAAATTAGATTCCTATCTTACATCATAGTCTAAAATAAATTCCAGTTGGATTAAAAAGAGTGAAATATTAAAAATGATGTTAAACTAAGAAGAAGAAAATTGGGATTAATTTTCTCTGTTCTCTTAGTGCTATGTGATTTACTACTAATCATAAAACGCAGTGGAACAAAGTAATAAAGAAATAGATTTATGGCTTTGACTATGAAAATTAATATCATATGTAAGTGAAACCCTCCACTAAAGACAAAGATAAATGCGAAAAATATTTACAGCAAAGGGTAAATATATTTCTATTTCTATGTCGCTATATCTCTGAGCAAGCTGCAAATAACATTACCCTTTACTCAGCTGGCAAAGAATGCAAGTGGAGTAGATTAGGGAGAGAGGAGTTTGGTTTTAGATATGTAAACTGACATGCTCATTAGACATCCAAGTGGAGATGTTGAGTAGGCAGTTGAATATGTGAGTATTGATCTTAGGAAGTCTTAATGTAGGGACGATAAGGAGATGTGTGCCAAATATTTCATTGGGAAATTTTGAAATGTTATGAGTTATATAGGTCTTTTCTCTGTTTCTTTAGTTTCTGCAAAGGGTGATCTGCTAGTTTCGCTTTTGGTGGTTATAAAATGGAAGAAGGAAATGGAGGGAGAGTCTGGGTATCATGTTGTTCAGTAGCAGACTTTGCCGTGGTTTCAGTCTTGTGTACCCCTCTCCTTGCCCCCTCCCTGTGTATCTCTCTGTCCATGGGCCTCTGGTTCAGAGTCACACTCTCCAGATAATAAACCTCCAGTTAGTGCAGTGGTTCTGGAGAGGTATTTTCTGGCTATTTGGGGTGCAGGTAGATGCCTGGAAGTTAAACTTGTCATATTGATGATATTAAAAACCCCCAACAACTTGGAGTTATAGTTTACATGCTACAAATTAACTTATTTATAGTGTATCATTCAGTGTTTTTTAGTATATTCACAGAGTTGTGCAACTGTCACTATATTTATTTTTAGAATGTTTTCACCTCAATAAGAAACTCCATACCAAATAGCCATGACTCTCCTATTTCCCCTTCTCTCTCAACCCTAAGCAACCATTAATCTACTTTCTGCATTTATAAATCATTAATCTACGTTTTTCTTTTATAGATTTGCCTATTTTGGATATTTCATATTAATGGAATCATGCAATATTTGGTAATTTGTTATGGACTTTTTTCACTTAGCATGATGTTTTCGGGATTCATCCATATTGTATCATATAGCAGTACTTTATTCTTTTTTATTACTGAATAATATTCCATTGTATTGTATACCACATTTTGTTTATTGCTTCATCAGTTGATGGACATTTGTGTTGTTTCTACCTTTTGGCTATTATGAGTAATATCTCTGTGTACATTTGTGTACAAGTTTTTGTGTGGACATGTTTTCAGTTCTCTTGGATATATAGTTAGGAGTGGAATTACTGGATCATGTGCTAACTCCATGTTTAGCTTTTTGAGGAACTATCAGACCATTTTGCACAGCAGTGGTACCATTTTACACTTCGTGATTTGCATCTCTCCAATGACTAATGATGTTGAATATCATTTTATGTGATTATTGGTCATTTGTATATTGTTGGAGAAATATCTCTTTAGCTCCACTGTCCATTTTTAAGGGGTTATTTGTATCATATGAATGTAGGATGTCAATAATAGGGGAAAGTGGGTGTGGGGTATATAAAGTCAAATGTGAACTTGGCAAAGATAAAATTATTCACATTCTTATCACACATGGTCTAATTTTACGTAAGGTTAGAGAACCAATAAAAATGAGATTATATTCTAAATAATATTTGTTAGCTTACTCGTCACTTGTGTTGAACATTTTTCAGGCCAATAAATTCAGTAATATATCATCATATTTTACATAATCATTTAAAATATGTAGTTTGTGGATGGCCTATTAAAAAAAAAGGCATAGAGGGACTCTCTGGCTTCTTAGTCTGGCGGAGTTGGGCCACGGCCACTTTGTAGCAGGTTTGGGGTAAGAGCTGGTCCCAGACCAACTTTGGGCCTGGGGAATTTGTCTTCAACACCTGTGGGGGTGCAGCGGCCTGAGTTCTAAGCTCATGTTGAGACTACAGGTCCAAGTCATTGCAACTGGAATGCTGTGGTGCTGATATTTTAACTGACTTATACCAACTATCACTCTACTCTTTACAACGCACAAATAGTCTTCTATAACTTGTGGCAGCCATGTGTCCGTGCATCATCACAGAAGTTAGAGCAGTACCGAAGTGCTGATGGTAAAAGGGCAGTGTAGCAGTTGCTTTCTATTCATCTTTTAATTCTCACAACTCTATGAAGTTGATACTATTCTCTAATTTTACAGGTGAAGCAACAGGTTTGGTATTGATTCAAGATCCCATCACTAGGCGTAGCCCTGCATAAGAAGCCTCACATGTAACTTTTTGGCTGTGTGACCCCTTATCTCTCTTGAGATTTAGTGTCCTGGTGTAACAGTAGAAATATTTAAACAGGTTAAATATTTCTCCCATCTTTTGGGGACGAGACCATAGTCGTGCTATTAAGAACATAAGCTCTTCACAGCATTTAATTACATAGAACCTACAGACGTTCTCCAAAATTTGATACGAAGGGAGCATGTGTCCTCATATTGGGTGTTTTCTATGAATGTGGCACAATGAGCTGTCAGAAGGGGCCTGAAGGACACCATGGTGCTGGGTTGTTAGAATAGAAAGCACTGGAGCTGATGAGGAAGGTTTTCACACGGGAAGAATGGGCTGCAGCACGATGAACAGAGCCCAGTGTGTGCTAGAAGTTCTTGCTGTTGCCTGGCTCTGAATGTCTACACAGACCTCATTTTCCAGAAGTCTTAAATAAAGGTATTCAATATTCAAAAAAAAAGGAATAGAGTTAAAGTTCTGAATATACTTAGAATTTAAGAAAATCATTTAGAAGTCACATTAGGATGCTGGAAAACCCTCTGATCATCACTGAACACATTTTAATTGTCTTAGAGGTGTGAAAAAGTACTAGGTAACAGTGATTTCTTTTTTGTTGATAAAATGCGTGGTAAGCTAATTTAGACTCCATTGAGGAAATATCTAATGCCTAAACTTTAGGATTTGTTTTTATAAGTTAGTATTGATTTATTCCTTACAAAATATTTACTTGCCCCAATTTTTTTTTTATTGATTGATGTTGCAAATATGAAATTGTTTCAGGGTAGTTTTATTTTATGTGTGTATGCTTTTTTTTTTTAAGCTACTCTGTAAATACTTTTACTATTACCTGGTCTCTGCTTTTGAAGAATTTGAAGTTTTGAGGGTAATCCAGATAGTCTCTTTTATTCATTTTATAAGAATTTTATAAATAGACAGGTATAGTCCTTTGACCTATCTATGATTCTTCACCCTTAAAAAGTTTACTTGATATTTTAGGGAATATATTTTGTATTGGCTATTTGTCCAGATGATGACATAATAAAGGAGAAGGTAAATTTTTTTTTTTTTTTAAATATATTTTATTGATTTTTTACAGAGAGGAAGGGAGAGAGACGGAGAGAGATAGAGTTAGAAACATCAATCAGCTGCCTCCTGCACACCCACCACTGGGGATGTGCCCGCAACCCAGGTACATGCCCTTGACCGGAATCGAACCTGGGACCTTTCAGTCCACAAGCCGACGCTCTATCCACTGAGCCAAACCGGTTTCGGCGAGAAGGTAAATTTTTGAAGAGCATTTAATTCTGGTTTTTATATTCAATTGTGGAGACATTAACTACTAGTAATTCTAGGTACTTAAGAAATTGTCAGTGGTATCTAAAAAAAAGGTTTTTATTGATTTTTTTTTTGAGAGAGAGAGAGAAGAAGAGAGAGGGATAGGGAGATAGAAAAATTGATGAGAAAGAAACATTAATTGGCTGTCTCCTGCACACCCTCTACTGGGGATCAAGCCCACAACCCAGGCATATGCCCTGACCGGAATCAAACCGGTGACCTCTTGGTTCATGGGTTGACACTTACCCACTGAACCACACCATCAGGGCTGCAGTGGTATTTTTAAAAAAGGATTATGGGATAATAATAGAGAAGGAAAATTGTTAAAATTTTAATTAACTAGAATACATTATATAATGTCAGTAATACCAGGCTAAAGCAACAAATATAGTAGACATTTAGTCTAATAAATATTTTAAACTTTAGTGAAGCTTTTCAATAGTTGCATTTCATAAAAGAGTGATTTCTTTATGTGCTTGGACCAAAGAAGTTCATATATATTTTAAATCTGATACGGTAAATACGATTGTGTGGCTTAATCATCCTAACATGAATCAATGGTTTCTTAAATTAAAAAAGCAAACAAACTCCCAATCCAATTTCATAAATGTGGTGCTGGATCCCCAGAACCAAGGGAAAAGTGAACTGCAAAAAGAAATACCCATGGCTTTTATAAACCTTCCTACAACTAGGGGAGGTATTTTTTTTTTTTTATCATGGGAAATAAGCTTAACTCAATAAGAAAAGAGAAAAGAGAAGATGCAAACCTAATTCTGAGAGAACAGAAGATCTTGTGAAGATTATAGCGGAGAGAAAAGTCTTTGCAAATAAGTGCCGAATTGCTTCTGTCAGTCATAGTCTATATTGTAGTAATATAAAGGGTAAAATGTAGCTGTCTTCTCTACCTGTATACTCCACTCAAGTGAAAAAGGAAAAGAAAAATGAATCTTACTTTTCATATTGTCCATGAAGGCAACTTCATGGGATTCATCTTTGTAAAGCCAGCATGTGTTTGTAGGAATTATTTTTAAAAACCTATTTGTGTTGATTACTAGCAATAAAGTGGGTAAATGATGAAATCACTTGGTTTATATAATTGTGCTTATAAGTATTGTACATTTTCATATTTGTGTTTATAATGGGTTATCAGATTGTAAACTCATTAAAAAATGTGTTAAATGCTTAAGTTTTTGTTGCCAGAAAAGGTTTTTAAAAATGATTTGTAAAGATGCCAAATTAATTACCATGCTAATGAGAATTTGTGGTCTATGAAGTCTGTTCCTGAAATTTCCTAGTTTTATTACCAGGTTTTTATACCTAAAACTAATAGAAAACTTTTCCCCCTATTAAACTACTTTTCTTTGTATCTATCTATCATCTATCTATCTATCTATCTATCTATCTATCTATCTATCTATCTATATCTATCTATCTATCTATCTATCTATCTATCTATCTATCTCCCTATCTATTTTCATTGCCATTTATTCCCGTCTATGTCCTCTTCCACCCTCCCCCTATTTTACAATTTGAGCGGTATATTTCATTACTCATTTCTTGTGAATAAAAAAAGTTGCTGTGTTCTCCAATTTATTGCTGTAGTCATCCTGCTGCCTTCATATGTCCATTCTGAAACTCTTAAGGCTCTGATTATTTGCCATCCTCAGTGACGGACAGGTTTCTCTCCTCTAACCGCACAGTTAACCATGGTTAAGGCCCATCGGCACATAGCGCTCTGAATATCTGTACACTCAGCTGTTTCTTGAGATTGCTATGTAATTTTAGAGTGAGGAGTGCTTTAAGTGAGCCTATTTATAAAAAATAACCTACAGGATTCTGGAAAACAAGTGTGATTTGGCCATTAATAAAAGTTACAAATTAATTGTAATTTATGGCAGAGAATTATAAGGAATGTCCCTTAGAGGCAAATCAGTTTTCATTTGTGACACAGATCTTTTTTTCTTATTTGTAATGGAAGTGCTTATAGGTGTGTCAGCACCCCTTTTGGCCTCATGATAAGAGCTGAGGATCTAGTATGGGATCTAGCATATGGTAGGTACTATTTAAATGTTCCATTTTCTGTTTTGGTTACCTGTATAGTAAATATCAATGAGATGATCATGAAAAGTTGCAAACCTGTTCATTTGTTTTTAATAATCTTCTAAACATTTTTGTAGAGTAGTATTTGCTTGATGGGATTGAAAATAAATATAACATATTTGGATTTCTGTGAAGGTAGAGTTCAGTGGATTGGATTTCCCTGATCTGGAGGTCAGCTATTCACTTTTACACAGCAGTTCCAAGTCACAAAAGACGCATTAATTTTCTCCTCACTAGAATTGTTTTTCTCATATATTGTGCTGGCTACATGCAAAATAAGAGAGCTACTTTTAAAAATATCCAAATCTTCAAATAAGAATTCCTTATAAAGGTTTAAAATATTATGTGCTATATTTTATTGACCTGTTTTATAAAACATAGCATATTGTTGTGTCAAATGACAAAATACACATGACACTTCTTTGAAAAGTGTGGCATATTAATATTCAGTTATAGGATTGATATAATCAATGATGTTAATGTAAGTACACTCTCTTTTGTAGATGTGCCACTTAGCAATATCAGTGCTTAAAAAAAGAGTCCATATTAAAGGTCAGACTAATTGAATAACAAATATTCCTTTTTAAGTTCTTTGATTAGGACAAGGATGATAAATAGTAAAGGACCCATAGATTATTCTTAGTTATAACCCTTTCCCACCCCCCATTTATGAGTCAGGTTAAGTGGCATGATACCATGGTGCTTCTGTTTTTCAAGTACTTGTTAAATTACTTAGAGACTTTGGTAATAAAAGTCTTTTTTGATAATAAAAATCCCTTGATATCTTCAGTTTAAGGGCTTAAAGTGCAGTAACTACACTTTTCCCCATACATAGGTAGGGAATAAGTATTATAATTACTTATTAATGCACATATAATAAATTAGTTATGGTCACTAAAATATAACAAAATATCCTTACCACTAAAGTAACCATTATAGACTTAGTCTGTGATGAGTAAGTCTCTTAGAATCATCTTTTTGAATATGGATTATTACCATATTGGTTATTTGCAAAAATGTCCATTAATGGAAATAGCAGGTGATAAAATCTGGAAAAACAGTTAAATACACAGCCACTTTCTATTTAGATAGCTGTTGACATTCTGGGGTAAACTTTGTGCAACTGTTTGGAAACAGTGCCACCTCATATACTACAGAGAAATTCCTAACTAGTTGGTACTTGTATGATATTTCCTTCCCTATTTTTACTTTCTATATTTTTAAATGCACTTTTAATTGATCTAAATGACTCAGCAAGATGAGTAACCATTTCCGCCCCTAATCTGTTAGACTCGTATCCTGGACAGCATTGAGAAAGAGGGTGTATTTCATTATTTCACTTAATCTATGGTGTGAGAAAAACAAGGCATGGTATCAGTTTAGAGGAAAAGTGTGGCTGACAGCCAGATCCAGTCCCTGTATTCCATATTTCTTCTTTAGTTTTCTTTTTTCCTTTTTAATTTGTAAATAAAAGCTTATGATGTAAGCTTTCATGGCATCTTCCTTGGAAGCCCCTTTCAGCTCATTTCAGGTTTCCCACTTGGCCTTGCCTTGGAGGTCCAGCATCCAGTGGCTTGTTTGTAGTGGCGGTAGGTGAACAAGCATCTCCTTGTCTGAGGGCTTGGTCTTGTGCTTTAACATCCTCAGCGACTTTGTGAGACTCCGCCTGAGACATGCTAGTGGGGTTGGTTGCAAGGATTCCAGGGAGCTTGTGGAGGCGGCGATGAGCAGGAAGCAGGATCCCATTTTTCTCGTCCATTTTAGTGGACTAAATTTTGTATATCAGAGTTTTACTGCTTGACTAATTCTTTTCAGTTCACATATATCCTCTGAGCTGGGTATGTTCTATTTGAGGAGAAAATAATGTAGTAGGTGCTTTTTTTTGGTCCAGCCTTTCAGCAAATGCATTGTACACATGTTTTCATAACTTTTGTGAAACTTTGGAACAGGTCCATGGGAGCCATGGGAACAAATGTGTGGAGAACAAATGTCTCAATATATTTGGTTAATTCTGTTGCTGAATTGGAGCCTGCAGCTCATGCCCTGTGTTATGCTAAGACAACATGTACCACAGGGTTGGACAGGAGACATCAATCTCTGTATTTCCGTATTCAGATAATGAATACTCAGTTTTCTTAAGTGCAGATTACCTAATTGGGCTTAGTGTGATTTAATGAGACATGTCATAAAAAAAAAGGTATGGTGAACATTTAGTATTTACTGAAATAAAAATCTCTTGGCAGTACATTGCAGTAGGAAAGGACATCAGAACCAGCGAATGAAGAATAAATTATGTGACTGTTGTGTTATATAAGTAACTCTGCTGTGCATAGTGTTAGGGAACAGACATGTATAGTGTAATACTTGTATTACAGGCAAACCTTTATATAGCTAAATTGACTTGTGGTATATATGAATTTGTGTTGGATTTTGTGTTTTAATATGACTTCCATTATGTTTTATGCCCTTACTTTGTTGATTACATTAGGATTGGATACTGATGAGACAGTTTATGATTGTTGTGCTGCTTAATCTTAGGCAGTATTATTGGGAAAAACATTTTGTGAATAGCATGTTGATGTTCCTCTAGCACCCTCTGCTGGATATAAGGATTAATTCACCAGACTAGAAGATTTAAAAATACATTTATTAGCAGGGCTGCTTTAACTTAATAATGTCTATCCACAAAACCCACTTTTGGAATGACTTAGCTTAAAGATTTGAATATATTTTTGCTTTCCTCACTGATGAATTGATAGTTTTAGTAATAATAAACATTTTTAAAACTCATTTTCTTCTGGCTATTTCATTCAAAGTAGGAAAGTCTGAAAATAAAGATATGACCTCTCATTTATTATTTCAACCCATTTTGTTTTGGTAGACCGGCACAGGAAAAACAACCCATTCTTGACTTGGAGTGAAAATTAGGTGACTAATTAATATGACACAACATATACATAAAAAATGAAAAGAAGACTGTTGATTCTTTTATCATGGAGTAACTGAATATTCCATATTTTAATAAAATATAAGACTACTATTTTGATAGAGAAACTTATGTATATGCTTTTTGAAATCTAAAAAAATATATTAGCTTTGTTAAACTGGTTTCTTCCCTCTACCTGCCTTTCTGGTTCTAATCCTTTATTCTCAATGTCTATGGGCTGTTTTCTTGTGACTGGTTAGACTTCTTCTAACTCATAGAACCCAAAACAAGCATACTGAAGACTGAGAAAGTCGACTATAATTCTTTAAGGACAGAAACTTTATCTTGTGGTGTTTACATTATTTTTTCTTTTTTGTACTGGTATTGGATCCACCTCAGGTAATGCTCATTTCAAAATCTGAGTAAACGTTAAAGTTTCTCTGTAGTAGCAGGTACCATGCATAACTTATACCTACAATCAATGGGGATCCCTTGTTCCAAGGATTCAAAGGCAGCACTTATAGGGCATTTTTCCCCCCCAGAAACTGAGAAGTGGCTGTCACTTCTTTGACATTGTCTTTGGTTCTGACACTCAGGAATTATTTTTATTTTTCAATTGAGAAATACTTCATATATCATAACATTAACCTTTTTAAAGTACATAATTCAGTGGTTTCTAGTATAATCCCAAAGTTATGCAGCATTGCCATTGTCTAATTCCAGAATATTCTCATCACTCCAGTAAGAAACTTCATGTCCATTAGCAGACACTCCTCATTCTTTCCTTTGCCCCTAGTTACTAGGAAAGTGTAACTAACACACTTTCTGTATCTGTTGATTTGCTGACTCTGGACATTTCATATAAATGAAGCCATACAAAATACAACATGTGGTCTTTTGTGTCTGAGCTCTTACACTTGACATACGTTTTCGAGGTTCCTGTAAGTTGTAGCATGTATTGGTACTGAATTCCTTTTTATGGCTGAGTAATATTCCATTGTATGGATATATCACAGTTTGTTTATCCTTTCAACCAATTGATGGTCATTTAGGTTGTGCCCACTTTTGGCTATTATGGAAAATGCTGTATGAACATTTTGTGTGTAAGTTTTTGTTTAAACATGTTTTCATTTCTCTTTGCTTATGCTCAAAAAAATGTATGCACAATTTGAATCATTAATTCTAAGGTGTTAAATCTGAAAAGAAAGAAAAACATCATTGGAGCTATCAGCTGTTGTGTGTATTCATTTTTTTGGGACGCCCTATATATCTACATGGAAACACACTCAATGTCATTAACCATTAGGGAGATGTGAACTAAAACTAAAATGAGATACTATTACATGCCTATTTGAATGAACCATCCGTGGGCAAACTACAGCCCGCGGGCCGAATCCGGCCCGTTTGGAATGAATAAAACTATTGAAAAAAAAGACTGTACCCTTTTATGTAATGATGTTTACTTTGAATTTATATTAGTTCACACAAACACTCCATCCATGCTTTTCTTCCGGCCCTCCGGTCCAGTTTAAGAACCCACTGTGGCCCCCGAGTCAAAAAGTTTGCCCACCCCTGGATTCCTCCTCTCCCCCCAAAAAGACACACAAAAATGACCATGTCAAGTGTTGGTGCTGATGTATAAAATAGGAAACAATATGAAAAACAGTTTGGCAGTTTCATAAAAATTAAACATACACCTACCATTTGACCCAGTCATTGCACTCTTCACTATTTACCCCAGAGGAGTGAAAGTGTCTGTCCATACAAATGCTCGTAACAGTTTCAGTTGTAACTTCCCAAACTGGAAACAGCGCCATTGCCCATCAGCAGATGAGCAGATACACCACTGGGAATGAACTATTGCTATGTGTAACCACATGAATGAATCTTAAAATAATTATGCTGGGGAAAAGGCAAATAATCAAGTGTTCACGCTGTATGATTCAATTTATGTAAAATTCCAGAAAATGTAAATTGACCTGTAGTGACAAAGAACAGATCAGCAGCTATTTCAGGATAGGCATGCAGTGGGCAGCACTGGATGGAGGAATTACCAAGGGCCATAAGGAATCTTCAAGGGATAATAGAAATAGTTCTTGTCTTGATTATGACAGTGATTTCTTGGGTGTCTCTGTGTATCAAAACATCAAAGTATACATGTTCAATACTTGTAGTTTATTATATGTAAATTATTCCTTAATAAAAAGGAAAAAGCAAGTAAGCTCTGGAACAGACTTTCTGAGCATGATTTTTCCATGAATTAAAGAAAGATTTTTATTGATTTCAGAAAGGAAGGTAGAGGGAGAGAGAGATAGAAACTTCAATGATGAGAGAGAAAGATTGATTGGCTGCCTTCTGCACGCCCCACACTGGGGATGGAGCCTGCAACCTGTGCCCTGACTGGAAATCGAACTGGTTCATAGGTTGATGCTCAACCACTGAGCCATGCCAGCTGGGCTACACGAATTTTTAAAAATACATATATTTTAATGATTTTTACAGAGAGGAAGGGAAAGGGATAGAGAGTTAGAAACATCGATCAGCTGCCTCCTGCACACCCCACACTGGGGATGTGCCCGCAACCAAAGTACATGCCTTTGACCGCAGTCGAACTTGGGACCTTTCAGTTTGCAGGCCGATGCTCTATCCACTGAGCCAAACCAGTCAGGGCGGGCTACACGAATTTTTAACATGACTTTTACACTCCTGCAAAGTAAAGAAGAGAGGCCATGGTAATTTAAAGTGTTAATTACAATTCTAGGCTATAGTCAACCATATCCACTTTAAATATTGATGTTTATTTAAAACAAACTTCTAATTTGTTTTCAGGCGACTACACTAAGAGTGAGGAAATTAGAAGAAAATATTGAAGCAGAAAGAGCAGCACATTTGGAATCAAAATTTAACTCTGAAATTATTCAGGTAAAATGTGAACAAATTTTTTGTATGGGTTTTACTAAGCTGGGAAAACAGCATTATACTCAGAGAACCAAGGTGTGCATTTAGAATGGGTAGCATATTGTTAAGACACTCATTATCCTATTTACTATAAGGGTATAGTCTTTCCTGCATTAGAGGAGGAGTTTGCATAGTTCAGCGCACAGGCCAGATTTCACTGCCTGTTCTTGTGAATTTTTATCTCGTCTACTTTTATGCTATAGTGGTGAAGTGGAGCTGTTGCAACAGATATCTCATGGCCTGCAGAGTCCAAAATATTTATCATCTGGCCAGAAAGATTTGCTGATCAGAGTGTTCTTTTTATCCACAGTAATGGGATGAATTTATTTTGGAAAACATTAAAAATATGCGACTTTATTTATTGAGTGTTTATCCTGTACATATTGCCTATCAGTGTATTAAAAGTTGCAGGTATAAAAAGCGAAGGAGCTTCTTTTGGCACTTACATTCCATCACCAGAAATACTATGTAGATATATAGATAGATGAAGAGATAAAAATATGAAATACTAAAATTCTATGGGAACATAATAAAGAGAAGGATTAAATCTGAGAGGGGAATTAAAATGAAGGCATCCAGGAATAAAAAGATGTGTTAACTTTCTTAGGCTTATGAAGATGTAATGATGTTTCTCAAACAGGGGAAGAATAATTGCGTTTAGTTAAAAAAACACACACTACATTTATTATATTTTAGAAAAGGAGTGTCAGTGGAGTAGGAGGTCAAAATTAGGCACTTGGATGGGGCAGGTTATATCATATCCAACTTTACTTTTCCTTAGCATAGTTAACTATTCTGCTACTCTTCCTCGCTTTCATTAAACATGTTGAGAAAGCCCTGGCCAGTGCGGCTCAGTTGGTTGGGCGTTCTCCAATGCACCAGAAGGTTGCCTGTTGGATTCCTGGTCAGGGAAAATGCTGGGGTTGTGGGCTCGATCCCTGGTAGGGGGCAAGGAGGAGGCAACCAATCAATATTCTGCTTTCACATGGATTTTTTTTTGTCTCTCCCTCTCCCTTCGTCTCTCTAAAAATCAATTTAAAAAAATCTTTAAACAACAGCAGCAAACAAACTTGTTGAGAAAGGGGATAAACTGTCTTTTCTCTATTTCCCTTTTTAAACCAAAGCAGAAAGAAAGAAGTGTTTGATGGATGATAATCTGCTGTTGATAAAGTATTCTACTCAATTTGAGATGGATGCTACTAGCATTTCCTTGCTCGCTTTAATTACTTTTCTCTCATCTGGCAGTTGCGGATTCGAGACCTTGAAGGAGCTTTGCAGGTAGAAAAGGCCAGCCAAGCAGAAGCTGTTGCTGATTTGGAAATGATCAAGAATGAGTTCAGAGAAGTTGAAAGTGCATATGAGCGAGAAAAGCATAATGCACAAGAGAGCTTTGCAAAACTAAGTTTGTAAGTGTCTTACATAAAATTCTCTAAGTTTATGAAACCAATGTAAGTGTGAATGTTAGATATAGCTCCCATTAATGTCAGTGGTGGACTGGGGGTGAAGGACTTCATAAACGATAACTACGCTTCCCTGTACAGGTAAATATGGAAATGCTCTTGGATTTTTAAGTATCATAGCTGTTCCAAGTAGTCTCAGGAATGCAGTTCTTACACTAGAAAGTAAATGTATTAATGCATTTTATATGATCTCTGATGAGATAATACAGTATCTTTAAAGACCTTTATTTCTAGGCCACCTAAAATGGTCTGTGAAGAGATGGATAATGTTTGAGATTTTCTCAAACTGCAGAAATAATAGTAGGAGTAATCTATACTAGTGACTAGTATGTATGCTTACTTCCAGCCCAGCATTGCATGGTTTCCCTTAATTTATATAACACCTTAAGACAGCGGTTCTCAACCTGTGGGTCGCGACCCCTTTGGGGGTTGAACGACCCTTTCACAGGGGTCGCCTAAGACCATTGGAAAACACATATATAAACAGTGGTTCTCAACCTTCCTAATGCCGCAACCCTTTAATACAGTTCCTCATGTTGTGGTGACCCCCAACTATAAAATTATTTTCGTTGCTACTTCATAACTGTAATTTTGCTACTGTTATGAATCGAAATGTAAATATATGATATGGAGAATGTATTTTCATTGTTACAAATTGAACATAATTAAAGCATAGTGATTAATCACAAAAACAATATGTAATTATATAGGTGTTTTCTGATGGTCTTAGGTGACCCCTGTTTGATACCCAAAGTGGTCGCGACCCACAGGTTGGCAAACCACAGGTTGAGAACCGCTGCCTTAAGAGGTAGCTACTCTTCTTACTTCCGTTTTACAGAGGTGGAAATTGAGGCTTAACGAGGGTAAGGACATACAGGTAATAAGTGGCAGATCATGATCTTTCTGACTAATTTTAACCTTTTTTAATCCAACAGCCTTTTATCTGGAATGTTCTGTGGGATGCTTTAAGAAATTTATACTTTTTAAATATGTTCCCCCCAAAAGCCATTAGTAAACATTTTATTTTTTTAAATTTATTTATTTTAATTAGTAAACATTTTAAATTATTTTCTCCTATTTTCCCACCATTGGTATGGACATGATAATGGGTTGGCAATTAGAGCTATGTATTTATTTTTAATGTTTGTTTCTATTTATGACAAGTAGTTCATGGTTTTCCATTTACAGAAGTAATATAAATATTCCTTTTACAATACTTAATTTAACTTAAAGTATTATTTCAGTAGTAGTAATTATTATGAGTATGGCAGAAATCATAAAGATGGCACTTGAAAGACAGAGTTTGAAAATTTTTAAAACTCTTTCACTGTGATTACCTTTATTAGTAATGCTTGTAATATTTTCAACCAGTCATTAAAAAAAATCTTTATTGTTGAAAGTATTACATGTTTCCCTTTTCCCCCCTTTGACTTCTCCTAGCCCACCCCCACCCCAGGCCTTCAGAGACATTAGAAGCATGGAACAGACTGTCCAATCTCAGAGAACTTGTATGCATTATGTGCATAACCTCCGGACTCAGCCAGTAATTTTTTTTAAAAAAATTTTAATTGATTTCAGAGAGGAAGGGAGAGGGAGAGAGAGATAGAAACACCAATGATAAGAGAAAATCATGGACCAAGCTGCCTCCTACACACCCCTAACTGGGAATCAAATCGTGGCCTCCTGGTTCATAGGTCAGCCGTTGAACCACACTGGCTGGGCTGTTGTTACATTCTTAGCTGAGCTCTAAAAAAATAATAGAATGGGAATCTGGTAGGAAAGAAGGTATCTTTCCTACTTCTACCTTCTTTTTTCTTCCTTTCTTGCCTAAACCCTCCATCTTTTTTTTTTTTTTCAAATTTTATTTTTTATATTGGAATTCCCAAAGGCAGGGGCTCCCATTTATCTTCAGCACGCTCCTGCCCTACTCATTTCCCGTGGGTGGGGCTGTTGGCAGAAGCATGGGAACCAACACCTTCGGGTTGTGCATGAGATTCCTGGCAGCAAGAGGATGGGCTCATTTCAATGGACTCACTTTGGATTTTATTTATAAAAAAACCCAAATAACAGTTGCATTAATTTTATATTTGCTAAGTAACAATAATTTTTAATTGAAAATTTTAATAAAAAATTTATTGTTGACAATGCTACAGATGTACCCCACCTCCCCAATATTGCCCCCCTCCACCCAGACCCTGCTCCACCCCAAACTTTTCCACACTATTGTCTGTATATATGGGTTAGGTATATATACATATATTGGTATATTCTTTGGTTAATCTCTTCCCATCCTCTTTACTCTCCTTCCCTCTGAGATCTGTCGTCCTGTTCCATACATCCATGCCTGTGGACCAAATCAACACTAAACATATCTTGCTTGTACAGTTGGGCATATACAAATATCTGCTAACAAAAGATATTTAAGAATGTGCAACCCTTTTTATTTGCAAAAATAGGAGGTGACCTAGTAAAGCCCTTTGTCTTGAAAGTACACCTGCCACTTGTCTGAAAGGTGTATAATAGGACTTGATAAAAGCATATTTGAAAAACTTGCTCCAACACTTTAACTTTTCAGATTAGAAAGAGAGTATTTTTCCAAAAACAAGAAACTAAATGAAGAGATTGAGGAGCAGAAGAAAGTAATTACAGACCTTTCAAAGAGACTTCAGTATAATGAAAAAAGTTGCAGTGAATTACAGGAAGAACTTGTAATGGTAAGGATAAAAACCCTATGGCAATTATTTTATTGGGTCATATTTGATGTTTAACAGGCTTTTTCTCACAGCATGCTATGAGATAATAGTATGAAAGTAATTTTAGTGACATTGATATAAAATTTCAAAACTAGATATGCTGATTACAACTAAGATGTACATAATAATACCTCTCTTTTGTGGAATTATTGGGAAAACGAATTGAATTTGTGAAAACCGAATCATAGAATGTTTTAAAATTTATTCTGTGGTTTTTACTTATCTTTTCATTTATTTTTAGGTGCATAAAACAATGTTACCTAGGTGAATGGGGGGGGGCGTGTATCAGGATTTATAATTAACAGATCTAATGAGTTAAAAGACTCCCTTTTGTAATGATTTTGTACCTGATGACTTTGTTTCCATTCCGCAATAAACTAGCTTTCACACCATCACCAAGTTTGTCTTTTTAAAATATTGATCTGTTCTTGTCACCCTTTATTAAAAAAACCATCAATGTCTCTGTATTGCTTTCAGAATAAAGTCCAGCTTCTTGTCTAAGGCCCTTTTCTTTGGGCTCCATGTGAACTTCTCCAGCTTCTCCTTCTGCCATTGCCTTACTCCAGCCACAGTAGAGTCCTTGGCTTCCTAAACGCATAGGCATGATCATATCTTCTTGCTTTTTTTAAAAAAAATATATTTTATTGATTTTTTACAGAGAGAAAGGGAGAGGGACAGAGAGTTAGAAACATCGATGAGAGAGAAACATCGATCAGCCGCCTCCTAGGGGATGTGCCCACAACCCAGGTACATGCTCATGACTGGAATTGAACCCGGGACCTCTCAGTCCGCAGGCCGACGCTCCATCCACTGAGCCAAACCAGTTTCGGCATATCTTCTTGCTTTTATTCAAGTTGTCTTTTTCTTTGTCCCACATTGATTAAAATGCTCCCTCTCTTTTTTTCTATTTACAAGTTCCTGTATATCCTTTAACACTCTGCTCTGATAACCTTGCAACCTGCGAAGCTATCCATCATTCCCTCTTTCCCGACTTTATTATCCGCCTTAACTGAGAATCCTGCTTCTTCCCACTTTGTATTTCTTTAGTACTTTGTTTAGCATCTTTAAAATAGTACTCACCAAAATCTGATGTGTCCTAAAAATTGCAAATGCATTGAGTTTAACTTAAATCATCCCATATGCCAAGATTACACTATGGTACTTGGCCTCAAGAAACATATGTCAGGTGGATTTAAACTGGAATCTAACCAAGACCTCTTGGTTCATAGGTCAGCCACTGAGCCACACTGGCTGGGCTGATGCAACATACTCCTACTCTGCAGTTTGCTGGGAACCCTAACAGAGAGGGCACAAGGTGTACAGTAATGCCCTATTTCCTCTTCGGTTACTTCAATTTCAAGCAAATCTCATAACTCTTAGTGATATCAGTTATTGAGGGAAATAAGTGTTTTTTCTCCTTGTTAAAAAACTTTGGGTTATAGCAAGAAGTGGTGGCCAAATCAATGCTGTCCAGGTTAAGAGGTAAAGATGGTATAAAATTGAAACGCTGTAATTTTCAAATGATCCAGTTTTATATACATTCTTCACTCAACTCAAGATAGTCAATGTGTTCTGATCTAGGGGTTGATATTGTTTCCTCTGTGATTGAATTTGTTGTTTAAGTATTTGGGATGTGGGGTTTAAGAAAGTTTAGAGCTCTCTGGATAGCATACTCTGGTGCCTGTTAGGTGCTACCCTGAATTTCATGGGCTGTTCCATTTCTTAACTCCTGATTCAGGAAGCGGAGTCAGTGGTGGATAAAAACATGTCAGAGTTATTGAGCTGAGTCTTGGATTTGGTCTGCTTCCTTATTGGACACCATACTAAATAGTTTAGAACGGGGGTCCTCAAACGATGGCCCACGGGCCACATGCAAATATAAATATTTTATTTGTTCCCATTTTGTTTTTTTACTTCAAAATAAGATATGTGCAGTGTGCATAGGAATTTGTTCATAGTGTTTTTTTAAACTATAGTCCGGCCCTCCAACGGTCTAAGGGACAGTGAACTGGCCCCCTGTTCAAAAAGTTTGAGGACCCCTGGTTTAGAAGGTGAGCAACAGTGATAACTGGGAATGGAACAGCAAAGAATACAGTCGCCAATATAAGTTGCATGCATCCTCCCTCCCAATTCTAGCCTTCCGGCACTCCGCTGACTAGATACAAAATAAAAGAAGACCTCTGAGGTATGGGCGCTTTGTGGTTTAAAAAATTTACCTGATGCCAACAGGTTTTTATTTTTTAACATTTAAAAGTTGGTAAATGATCTGAAATAAGGTAAATTGTAGCTTACAGCAACCTCTGTCTGCTTGTGTGGGCCCTTGGCAGTCATCCTATAAAACACTATTGTTTTATCATAATGATGAAGATTGTGGGTTATTTCCTCAAAGCTTGATGCATTACTAAAAGCAGTTGAAAATCTGTGAGTAGTTCTTTGCTGAGGAGCTAAAGGGATGTTCAAAAAACTTATTCAGCTTGCAGCCTAAATGATTTGCAGTTTATATGGTTCAACCTAACTATTGTTTTCTCTTCATTTTTCATTTCACTTAACCCTCTAACTTCATGTCTTATTTTCTTCCATCTTTCTGTTTTCTTTTCCTCCTCTTTTTTTCCCTTTACTATTTCTAGCTCTCTCTTTTAACTTGTTTTGTTTTATGCTTATTGGAACTGTTGCTCTCTACCTCTCTACCTGACTATAGTATGAAATTTTAAAATTATTTAATGAAAATTTATTTAATGGAAATAGTATTACACTAAATAGTAAGTACAGTTTTTAAAATAAAGATATTTTTCCTAAAATATTTTTGTTGTATGTATTCTCATATTGCCTTTTTTCCCCTTTCAATAGATTAGTGGATTTTGGGAGCGGGTTTTTAAAATTTGTTCTATGAAGAGATATCTGTCAAATTAAAATGTTTAAACCACAGGAAATGGAGTTTTTCTATTTTTGCATCCTCAAAGTCTAGCTGTTATTTTTGCCTTGAATTCATAATTGTTTTTGACTGAAGAGAAAATGACTGAGGAAGCTTTTACCTTTTGTTTTGGAAATGGAACTTTGTTTTAATGACATTTCATGACCCTGTGTACCATAGTGTGTCTTTCCCATAGTCATATTTCTTTTGAACATAATAGTTCCAGTATTTTATAGAATATAGATGGGAAGCAGCAATTACCTACAGGTAATTTTTCTCTCCCTTTGAGGTAACAGCTTGTTTTCTAGTTTAAGTCATGTTCATGGTCATTATTCAACTCTTGGTTTTTATTTTCTCTGTTGCATTGCAAGAGAAGATTAAAGCCTCTTTCCTCTATAGGTTTGCTAGTAAGATAAAAGTATTAATAATATGCAAAGACTTAAGGAAGTTTTGAGACTTAAAAATAACAATTGTAAAAAAAATGTAATAACAATTGTATGATATAGTATATTATAGCTTTTTAGAGCTGGAAGAGGCCATAGAGTTCATCTTGGTCAGGATACACAAGGTATTAATAAACCAGTTGGAAAACGATAGCTCCTCAGTGTCAAGAGATATAATACAAATATAGAACATAATTTTGGAAAAGTCAAAAATTTAAAACCCAGTTGATTTTAATTACTCTTTTCTTTTAATGAAATTAATAATTAAAGTTGTGATTAGTCAATGAATAGTATATTATTATCTTGAATGTCACAGAATTAATAGAATTTCAACATTGGACACCTAAGGATTTAACAAAATTAGTTTTGTATTCTGTGTTATACAGTATTGAATTTGACTCTAAAAGGTTTTGATTAAAATGGAACTATTAATTTTAAACCTATGAGTTTAATAATGATTTAATCAAGCACTAAATAAAACAATTTCTAGTTGAGACTGCTCAGTGATCATGCTTATTAAGGTCCAGAGGCTCAGTAGGTCGGTTGGGTTTTTTTGTCATTACTGTGAGTTTTTTATCTGCTTCTCTTGAAGCTGGGGAGCTATCATTTTCAAATTGGTATTATTAGAACTTGCTTTGTGCTTTCTACGATGAAATTTTTTAAAGTCCATCATTTCTTGAGATTTGTTTTTCTGCCACTCAGTAATATTTAGTTACAGCTCTAGGAGAGATCATATATTGGAAAGGGAATTCTAGTTCTCATGAGGTTTTGCTCAAAGAATATTTATTCTCTGAAGAACTTGTGATTGAAAATGGTCAAGTATATATATATTTTCCCTATACTTTGGGGGCTTGGCTTATTATATAATGATAATGATTGCTAGCATTAGATAGAATTTGGGAAAGTGCTTTGATTGCCATGCTTTGTGGTAAAGTTAATGCTTCTTGATAATATTCTGTTTCAAATAATCTATTGGGTTTGCTTTAGAAGGACATGCTTCTGGTTTTATAGGAGGCATTCGAAACTATTGGGCTAAAAATACTCTATTCTGAATTTTACTAAAAATGTGTTGATTCCTGTTTTCACCCAGAGTAATAGTATTTATACATGAGCATTGTTTTTGATTCTATAAATATCACTTTCTGTCTCTCTTAATATTTCTTAAAAATTTAATATTAAGTAATATTCATTAAATATGTGTATTTGTATTTAAATGCTTATTACATGTCTGGCTTTCTAAATTTATAATGTTAGTATAAAGCTTTTTGAAATTTATTTTTACACAAATTATTAAGTATCTGAAAATTCAAATCTCATTTTTGACCTGTGAAAAAGTAAAATGCTACTGTGTGTGTGTGTGTGTGTGTGTGTGTGAGAGAGAGAGAGAGAGAGAGAGAGAGAGTGAGAGAGAGAGAAAGAGAGAGGAGAAGGGGTATGTCAAGGCCCTTTATTCAAATTAGAAGGTACAATCTACTGACAAATAAATTAATTGTAAAGGCACATAAGGGAGGGTGATATTTCATTATATGAGATATTAGCTATCATAAATAGTATCAAAGGAAAAGCTGCAGATAGTGACGATTGTGAAAGCTAACCAGATCAAATTCAGCTCAGCTGAGCAAGCTCTCCTTCAGTCCTTACAAATGCACTGGGTATGCAGTGGTAGCCACTAGGTGGGAGATCGTATGAGAAGGCGAGAGCTGTGGAGCAAATGGGTGTGATGTTGATTACAGGTTCCAGAGCTCCCCTGGCTTTACTCAGAATTCCTTTGTAATGGCTTAAAATATATTCAAATTAAAAGTTCAGAAACTCACTAGAGTTAAAAAATGTTCAGAACTGTTTCAAAAGTTCAAACATCTATAGGAGAGAGAAAAACATTGATTGGCTGTGTTTGCATGTGCTCCAAATGGGGATTAAACCTGCAACCTAGGCATGGGCCATGACTAGAAATCAAACCCTCAACTCTTCGTTGTACGGGACAATGCTCCAACCAACCAAGCCACCTGGTCAGGGCGCTAAACTTATTCTTTATGTCACATGGTAAAACATGTTAATCAAAAATTAGAAACTTAGTATTTTATCTTTGGTTGGCACTTTGTTTTTAACCCAAGGGTTTTGTTTATTTAGGTGATATATTCTGCTTTCATTCTAGAATTTCTTGCTCATCAAAAAGCTATTAAGAGCCTAGCCAGGTGGCTTGGTTGGTTGGAAAGTCATCCCGTACACCAAAAAACAAACAAACAAACAAAAAGCTCTTTTCTCTCCCCTCATCAGACACTCTCAAGGCAGGCTTCAGGTGATATCTGTAGATGATTTCCAAACCTATCCCTGCTCTTTCCTACTGAGCTTTGCACCATTATGTCCAGATGCTTCCCATATTTTTCTACCTTACTTGTTCTTTGTTAGTTCAAAAATATTTATTTAGGACCATTTATTTAGGCATTGTGCTTTTGCTGGGTGTGTGTTCAAGGTACCTCCATTGTAGTATGATCAAAATAGAATTCATGACTGGTACTTCCTGCCATAAACAAGCAAGCAAACAAATAAAAATAAGCAAACAAAAACAGCCAAAATAAGACTTTTTCTCCTTCACTGTCCTCACTCATCTACTGAAATTGGCCCAGTTCTCTTAACCTAAAAACTTGGGATCACTCTTGGCCTCTCCTTTCATCTGAACACTTTCCCAGTCTAATCCAGTCCAATCCAATCCAATCCAATCCAATCCAATCCAGTCTAGTCCAGTCCAGTCCAGTGCAGTCCAGTGCAGTGCAGTCCATCCCAGCCCAGCCCAGCCCAATTAACATCATCTAATCCAATACAGTGTTACCAAGGTCTGGCCATTCTACTGCCTAAGCTTCCACCACCTCTTAAGTAGACTGTTACAGTTCCTTCCAATTGGTCTTACTGCATTCATTCTTGACCACTGTCTGGCAGTTTGTCACATGACTGCCAGCGTGATCTTTTAAAGTGTTTGTTAATTTCTGTTTCTCAGTTTTCTTATCTGTAAAATTGGTATGATAAAGGCCCTTCCCTCATAGGGTTGTTGTAAAAGTAAAAAGAATTACTATGTATAAAATATAATAGTGCCAGGCACTAAAGCCTCAGTAAATTGTTAAGTGAGACCTTATCCAATATTACATTAAGCCAAGTAAAAGGCATGATTAAGACAGAAAGAGGTTTATTAATAATGGACTTGAATGGGGTTATTATTAGCTGGTTTATCCTTAATTGTGCTATGTATGTTCACACACAAAATCTGCAGCTCTTATGCATGACCTTATTATGTGTAATTTTTTTTCTTAATTAAAAGGCTAAGAAGCACCAGGCCTTCCTAGTAGAGACATGTGAAAATAATGTGAAAGAATTGGAATCGATCGTGGACAGCTTTACTGTGTCGGGCCAGTGTACATCAGGTTAGTTGAAGGTATAAAATGACAGATGCATCTGTCAGTGTTCCAAAGTCACTGCGTTTTGGGAATTCTGCAGATGCCTCTTATGGTCCCTCATCTCAACATGTTTTGATTTGATGACATGATAAGAACAGTCCTCACAGCAGTCAGTTGGCCTGGCTGGCTGAGAAAGGGTGACGGAATGTGGACCTGCTGTTGTCCTCCCAGAACTTGATTTACAAGTATCGGGGTCTGTATGATTGGACAGACAAGGGCTCACTGCTGTGTTCTGAAACCAACTGAGAGAAAAGTCCTTACAGTATACCTGCAAGGGAAGCAGATGTTTCGATCAAACGGAGCCAAATTCTGAAGCAACCTTCAGCAACTTAAAGGTCATGCATTCAAAAGGTTTTGTAGGACACAGGCTGTAACACTGCGTATTCTACATGTTGCTTTCTCAGCTAGTTTTCTCCTTCATTTCCTGTTGCCATATATATTCCCTCTAGATAAAAACGCTTAGGTAAAATATTTTGGTTTTAGTATTAGTGCTCTTAATATGATAAAAAAACTATAAAAATTGTATATTAGGTAGTTATATTTTGGGAACTAGCAAAAGCAGTAGTTGGCTAATGAATGCTGTCCATTTCTACTTCCTTATTTTTTGTGCTTATGCCATTATATGTGCTGTAGTGGCTTTGACTTAAATACTTTTACTTTTCTCCTTTAGCTGTCTTTTGCCATACTGTCAGCCATGAATTATTTAGTTGTTTTCTGACTCTCTTATATTCTTTTAAAAGCACATAAAATTAAATTCCTTATACTTTAAAATTGAGCTCCAAAGCTCTGTTGTTTTTTTAAAATATGTTTTATTGATTTCAGAGAGAGGAAGGAAGAGGGAGAGAGAGAGAGAAACATCCATGATGAGAGGGAATCATCAATTGGCTGCCTCCTGCATGCCCCACACTAGGGATTGAGCTGCAACCCAGGCATGTGCCCCAATTGGAAATTGAACTGAGACCTCTTGGTTCATGGGTTGAGGCTCAATTACCAAGCCACACTGGTGGGGCCAGAACTCTGTTTTTTAAAGGAACCAAACAGATATTTGGCAAATGAGTTATATTTTTAAAAATATGGTTTTTAAAATTTTATTGATTTATTTTTTAGAGAGAGAAGGGAGAGGGAGAGAGAGAGAGAGGTAGAAACATCTATGGGCTGCCTCCTACATGCCCCTCACTGGTGACTGGGCCTGCAACCTGGGCATGTGCTGTGACCAGGAATTGAACTGGTGACTTCTTGGTACATGAGTTGATGCTAACTCACTGAGCCACACAGCTGGGCAGCGAATGCGTTCTTTAGGAAACTCTCAAGTTCAGGCAGTTTTACTGTTCTAGAAAGAGCAGAAGAATATGACCAAGGCCCATTTACCTGATGGATTGTACATTTCTACTGGTAAACTATTAGAAATGTAGTGTGCTTTGCTGTTATCTATTTTTGGGGTCTGCTTGAATCCTTCATATTTTTTAGTAATGCTTTTATGAAATTAATGTGTAACTTTCTTTGTTTTTATTAACTTTTTTCCAAAACAACATTAGTGTTTCATGGTTTGTTACTGTGGAAAAAATCAAGGTATATACAAGTGACATAAAAAATATGGATATCAAATTTTCAAATATATTTGATAAAACTTTGAAGGATAAAATTTACTTTTAAATTGGTACTGTTTTATTACTGAGACCTATTGTTGTTTAATGGTGTAAGGTTCTTTAACAATTTGCTGCAAAATTAATTTAGTTATATTGGGAAGGGTCTCCCAGAGAGGTCCTCTGTTTTGCAGTATGGCAATAGTGCTTTGCTCCCTGTTATTACCTCTTCATACCTTTCAATTTAATCTATACCATGCGCCCCCCCCCTCCCCATTCCAGGAAAAGCAATCCATGGTAGAAATCATTTCTTTCTTTCTGTTTGTTGACTTGCTCTTTAAAATGGAATGAATGAAAATTATTTTCCTGAATGAATTTTAGCCCAGAGTTGCCAGGTGTTCTATTCCCTGTCTCCTTTAGGTTTCGTGTGATCCTCTATATTAAGAAATCTTTCTGAAGCAAGAGTAACCATCACCTTATCTTCATGTAGCAGACAAGGCAAAGTTTCGTTAGTCCAAGACATTAAGGACTTTATTTAAGTAGAGGATTTACCTTGAGCTCTTCACCAGTGATCAGTGTGATAGTTTCCTAAATGCCTTCAGCACCTCTTCCCCTTCTTACTAACTGGTCTCTGCTTCCATCTTGCTTCCTCTATAGTCTGTTTTCTCTATAGCCACCAGAAGGATAATTGGAAATCCTAAGTTAGAGCATGTCATTCCTGCGCTTTAAACCTTGCTGGGCGCTGCACTTCATTAAGAGTAGAAGCTGAAGTGCTAGCAATGGTGTGCCAGGCCCTACAAGGTCTGCTTCTATCCCTTATCACCCCTTTGACCTGTTATTCTTTGTCTCCCTCCCTCTATTGGGACAACACTGGTCTCCTATGTCTTGAACACCTCATGGTGCTGTTGCCTTGATGTGCTGGCCATTTCTTCTACCTGGAAATTCTTCACCTAGATTTGTCTTCATAGCTCTCTTTATGATCTTCCTTAAATCTATGCTCAAATCTCACCTCCAGAAAGCTTACCCACTACCCATTCCCATGCCACTGGCCTCACTACCTCTGCCCCTTTTCTGGTCTGATTTATTCTCACCATAGCACTGTGGTCTAATATATTATTTGGCACATTTATTATTACATAGGTATTGTCAGGCTTCTTCAGAGAAATAGTCAAATAGGATAAATATATCTATATCTATATCTATATATGTATATCTCTATATCTATATCTATATCTATATCTATCTATCTATCTATATATTTATATATACACACACACACGTGTATGGATAGAAATATATGTATCTTACATATCTTATATATCTTATATAATATATGTTATATTTACCTGTATACATATAGATATACATATGAAGAGATTTATTATAGGAATAGCTCAGTTATGGAGGCTCAGAAATCCCTTGGTCTGTATTCGGCAAGCTGAAGAGCCAATAAAGCTGGTGGTATAATCCAGGGTAAGTCCTGGAGTAGGAACACCCAAAAACTAGGAGCTCTGATGTCCATGGGTAGAAGAAGATGGAAGTCTCATCTCAAGAAGAAAGAGAATTTGCTCTTCTTCCATGTTTTTGTTCTCTTGTTGGGGAGGATGAGTAGGGGAGCAATGGGTTAGATAATGTCTGCCCATATTGCTGAGGGCAAATCTTCTTTATTCAGTCAACTTATTCAAATGCTAATCTCTTCCAAAATACCCTCACAGACAAACCTAGACAAATCAGCTATATTGCATCCTTAGCCCAGTCAAGTTGACACATAAAACTAACCATCATAGGTTAATTTTTATAGATGAGGGCAAGGATATTTATCTTTTATTTACTAATGTGTTTTAAACAGCTAGGGAAATACTTGGTGCAAAGCAGGCACTCAATATTTTTTGAATATGAATGAATAAAAGTATGATTGAATTAACATCAGATTGAAGGTCTATATTACATTTACATTAAATATTTGAGGTTATAAAGATAGCCTTAGACTCTTTAAATTACAGCAGTTTTTTGGGTAGCAACCTACACAGTCACCTGGAAGAATAACCTTCAAGAAAAGATGTACAATCTTACATGGATCATAGAAATGTCACCTTAATTGCCTATTCTCATTAGACAAGATAGTCTCAATTTATTTGATCAGGGACATTTTTCCCCCCCTATTTCTACTTTCCACTGAAGTTGAAGTACTCTAGTTGTTCATATCTCATTTCCTTCCTCATGGAAATTCTTATAGTAGGATGTGAATGGGGAGAAATCTTTTCCCACTTTGAATCCAAGCAGTCTTTCTGCCTTGAGTGTTTCTTCTAATACAATTTCACCTCTACCTGAGGATGCTAGCAAACTTATAGAATGTGGCTTTTCCGTCATTTGGTTCATAAAGTAAGTTTTTGTTATGTCTCAGTCTTGGATCCTCCTCAGGGTGATTCACTTTTGTGTTGACTGAGATGGAGCTCTCCAGTTTGGCAGCTGGAGGAAATTCGTCCCTTGTGGAAGTCATTTGTACTATTCCAGAGGTATTTCTTTTCTTTCTGCTGGAGTGGCTGAAGGTACCCTAGGAAATAATAGTAACAGTGTTTGATGCCTTTAGGCATGTGTATATCACCTGGAAATTGGGCAATTTCAGGGATTGCTGTTGGGAAAATCAGGATAAGATTTTTCAGCAGCAGTCCCTGAAACTGCCCTCTCTTCCTTTAATAAAGGATTATTGCCTCAAACTTGTATTTTCTTGAGAATTTTAATTGTTTTGGTGAACCTCATGGCTGGTACATTTTAACTAGAGATTAATATTATAGAGAAGCTGAGAGTGCCTATAACAGCAGCACATGGTATCATGGTCTCTTTTGGTGTCATTTGCCAATTTCTTCTCTTTTCCCTTTTCCAAATTCACTGAAGTTTACAAAACAAACTTGCCCTACTTTATCGTGGTAATAGCTTAAGTTTGTGAAATCCAAGGGAGTGACTTAACTGAGAATACTCAACATTCTTTAATGGGATAATTAATTAATTACATGGTTATAGTGGCTGAGAAATCCAAAATCTGCTTTTGACAAACTAGATACCCAGGAGAGTTGATGGTATAGTTCCAGTCTGACTCTAAAGTCCTAAGAACCAGAAGAGCCGATGGTTAAGTTCCAGTTAGAGTCTAAATTTAAAGGCAGGAGAAGACTCATGTCCAGCTTGAAAACAGTCAGAGAGAAAGAATTCATTCTTATTTAGCCTTTTATTCCATTCAGGCCTTCAAAGAATTGGATGAGTCCCACCTAGATTGGGGAGGGCAATCTGCTTTACCCAGTCTGTTGATTCAGATGTCAGTCTCATCCAGAAACATCCTTGTGGACACACCCAGAAATACTCTTTTTGTTGTTGTTATTAATCCTCACCCGAGGATATTTTTCCATTGATTATTTTAGAGAGAGTGGAAGGAATGGGTAGAGATAGAGAGAGAGAAACGTTGATGTGGGAGAGACACATCAATTGGTTCCCTCCTGCATGGTCCTGACTGGGGACTGAGCTTGCAACCAAGGTACATGTCCTTGACTGGAATCGAACCTGGGAACCTTCAGTCTGAGGGCTGATGCTCTATCCACTGAGCCAAACTGGCTAGGGCCAGTAATAATATTTAACTAAAAATCTGGGTTCATGGCCCAGTTAAGTTTATACACAAAGTTAACTATCACATTTTCTTTTCTTTCTTCTTCCACTTGCCAGTAACCACCATTATACTTTCTGTTTTTATGAATTTGACTACTTTAGTTCATGTAGTAGGAACATACATATTTGTCTTATTGTGATTGGCCTGTTTCACTTAGCATAATGTCCTGAAGGTTCCAGTGTTATATAGCACATGACAGGAGTTTTTTCTTTATTAAGGCTAACTAACATTCCATTATATGTATATATCACATTTTGTTTATCCATTCATCCAGTGATGGAAGTTTGGGTTGCTTGCACCTCTTGGCTATTATAAATAGTGCTGGTATGAATATGTATGTACAAATATATTTTCAAGACCCTGCTTTCAATTCTTTTGGATGTATTCCCTAAAGTGGGATTGTTGGTCTGTTAACTTTTATCACAGAACATGAATGTACTAGTAGGTGCCCCATGGGATGTCTTGCATTCTAGACATACTCTTTCTCATGACCAATTTTCCCTTGATAATCAAGACTAATTATTCTGGTACAGAAGAACCTTCTTTGATTTTTGGTTTCCTGGCATAAGGAGCCCAGAAATAACCAGGTGACATGCTCAGCTTCCATTTTAATGGAGTTACTGCTGTGTCCTATGGCGGAAGCCTTTCTTCTTTGGGAATTAAGATTTAGACTAATAGAGCCCATAGTTTCTGGGATGGGAAGCAGACATTTCACTAGTGGACCATTAGATGTAATAGTGAGATGAGACACTCCCTTTTCCAATATTTGATTTCAGGATCTGTGAATCCTGGCTATGGGAGAAACACAGCATGTATCAATTGCTGGCTCAGAGCGTATACTATATCCTGAAGGATATTATCTGTGTTCTATAGAGTGTTGCCATCTATCCAGCACCATGAATCTTCAAAAGGCCATTCTGCTATTCTATATGCCAGCTACTTCTGAGGGATGAGAAACACAGGAATTCTATGAAAATTAGACCATTTCCATATTTAATTTGCTATAAAATTAAGTTCCCTAGTCAGAAGCAGTGCTATGTGGAATACATAATGGTGACCAAGGTATTTTATAAATTCATGGATGTTGATTTCAGCAGCAATATTATGATTAGGGAAGAAAAATCTATATCTAGAGTAATTCTTCCTTAGTAAGAATAAAGCATTGCTCATTCCATGATGGAAGTGACATAGTATAATTAGCTTTGCCACCAAGTGGCTGGCTGGTCAACCTAGAGAATAATGCCAGGCCATGGGTTTAGTGTTTGTCTTTGCTATTGATAGATTTGACATTCAAGGGGTTGTAATCCTATCAGTCTTGGTGAATGGAAGTCCATGTTGCTGGGCTCATGTATTATTCCTTGCTGCCATGATTCCATTTTCATCCCTGACTCTGTTGCTGTATGGACAGTGGTGGCTGGGAAAAGATGCTGGCTGACATCCACAGAATGCTTCATCTTGGTCTCCTGATTATTAAGACACTGAAGTTGATCTGGGCATAATGACCATTTGAAGAGGTTTATCCACACACATACTCTTGCCTAGACTACCTTATAACCAATTTTCCAATTGTGATCTCTTCGAGTCCCTGACTATTCAGCCAAACTGTTAACTACCACCCATAAGTTGGCGTATATTTTTTACCTTTGATCATGTCTAATTTCAGGAAAAATGGCAATTAGGTTTATTACTTGAAGTTCTATTTACTGGGAGGATTTTACTTCACCGATATCCTTCAGGGTCACCCTTGAGTGGAGCTGTAGTGCTGCAACTGTCTACTTTCAAGTAGTGTCAGCTTATCATACAGAACCATCTAGTATATATGAAGCCCATATTTTTCTTCATTAGCCAACTGATCATAGAAAACTTTTCATGGGTCCAGGATTTGGGTTAAGAGAGAGCAAGCAATGTAACAAGAATAGGGCTCATGGGAATCTGTACTACTTGCTCCTGCAACTTACTTGTGCCTTTAGGACTTGCTTGGACCCAGTTTTGTATATACACTTTCACTTTATGATAGAGTGCTGTTGTGTATGTTCAGATTATGGGTTGGTAGATCAGACAATAAGCATTTTATGATGGACAACTCATGGTATAATGGTGGCCACGAATGCAGCATCTGCTGAGGACTGGTAGCCTGTCAAGTCTAAGGCTGATTTTCAAGAGGAGAATAGTTATTTGTAGAAGATGGCTTGCTCTGTTCCCAAATCTTAAAAGTTCACTCTAGATTCACCTCTAAGGACCTGCCAAACTTGACTTGCTTGAACTCGAGCAATCAGAATGATGTCTTGGTAGAGACCTAAGTGGAACATATGATGCCTGGAATGGAGAGTTGATCCAGATTTCTACAGAGTAGATTATGATGGAGGGCTAGAGTTGCTATAATTCTGTGGTAGGGCAGTCAAGGTATATTGCTGGCCTTGTCAGTTGAAAGAAACTGTTTTGGTGGGTTTTATTAAAAGGATAAAAGAAATAGCTTCATTCTAAGTTGTCAAGAAATGTACTGTTTTCCTCTAACAATAAAACTACATCTTAAAAAAACACACACACTACATCTTTAACTGCATCTAAATTGGAGTCAATGTGATTATGCTTGCAGTAATTTACTGTCATTTTCTAACATCCATCTATATTCTGCAGAAACTAGATAGGTGAATTGAATGCTGGTGTGGTTGGAATAACCACCCTTTTATCTTCTAAATCCTTAAAAGAGGCACTAATCTCTAGTCTCTCAAGGAATGTGGCATTGCTTTTGACTTATTATTTTCCTAGGTAAGAGTTCTAGTAACTTGCATTTGCTTTTTATCCCCCTGTAAGTCCCTCTCTCCATGGGTCAGGTAACCAGTATGGATAGTGTGTCAGTTTCTGCATTTGTCTTTTCTAACTATGCATTCCAAACTGGGGACATAACTGTGAGGTGGGTTCAAGTATAGGCCCACTGGAGACAGACCTTAGCCAAAACTCACTTAATCACTTGACCGCTCTAAACTCCTACCCTAACTAGTGAACCACAGTAGCATTTTAGTGTCCAGTTACCCTCATAAGTCTGGTTAGCTTCCCTTCCCTAGTGCATGATTGCCCTGGTAAAGGGTTGCATGCTTCTTTGAGAACCCATACTTTTTTTTTTTTTAAAGCTCAGTCCTTTTTCCCATCTTCTCTCTTGATTAATTTTTCCCTTTAGGGGTCTTTCAGGAGACTAAAGTAGGTAAGACAATGCTTGAGAAGGTGGGGGAGATAGAGTCACCTCATTCATTGCAACTTACTGTTTCTATTGTGGAACGGTAGGCTACTGAGGTAATAACACCAACTTGAAAAATAGTGGTTTACCTGAGTCATATAAAAATACTTAGTTTTTGAGATTGTCTAAAGGGAAACATTTAAATAGAGGGCTTGGAGTCTTTTCTTATGCCCTGCTCCCTCCTGTGAGCTTGAAAAGATTATTGGATTGACATGTACTTAAAAGTGAGAGATTGAAGCAGGCAGGATGATATGAAAATGTAGGTTGGTGCCCATGTCAGAGACACACACATATACAGGGTGAGGGACAAATAAACCCAGAAGATTTTCAGTTGGTGTGACTGAAGTACAAAGTGTTCAGAAGCATTCTTTTGTTCATTTGGACTTTGACTTTTGAAAAGCCATTTATGACCACTATTCAAAAAAAATTTTTAGACTTCACTTTGATAGGAAAACTTTAATAGCTTATTTTTTTGGGTGGCCATAGTGCAGTGATTAGAATATTATTAGATTAAATTAAATCAATCAGTAAGGTCCAGGGTCCTCAGTAATCCTTCCTTTTTATTTATAAGCATTTTGCTGTGTAAAGGGACCAATAAGTATATCCTATCTAATAATAGACAAACATAGTAATTAACCATACCTCCGACACGCTTCCCATTGGTTAATCAGGGCGATATGTAAATTAACTGCCAACCAAGATGGCGGCCAGCAGCCAGGCAGCTGAAGCGAACAGGAGGCTTGCCTGCTCCAGTGATGGAGGAAGCCAAGGTTCCCCGCCTGCTTTGGTCCAACTCTGAGCTCCAAAAGGAACAGCTCCGAAAGCAATAAAGTTTCAATTATAGAAGCTAAACAAATCCCAGATACCTGCTTTCAGCAGGCTGTGGCCTCAGAGCTGAAGCGAGCAGGATGGCAACAAAGTTTCAATTATAGACGGTAAATAAATCTCAGAATAAAAGACAAAGAAAAAAAGGAGAGGCTGAGAACTTCCATTGCCTGGGGTCTTGGCCAGCCTGAAAATGGCCCTCAGCCCCTCACCCAAACTGCCCAGGCAAC
>NW_006291549.1:370695-381994 GCF_000327345.1 Myotis davidii
CTCATTTCATGAAAACTAGAAATAAGAGAAACATTCTTATAGTGACCAAGATACCTGAGAAAGATTCAGAATGGATCTGCCTTACAATGAGGTGGAAATAGCTTATCCTGATACATTGTGCAGAGTGAACTTGGGCATCTATATATATAAAAGGCTAAGTGTCTGACCATATGTCCATCTGACCATCTGACCAGCTGCCCGGCCAGTACCTATGACACGCACTGGCACTTTGAAAATAAACGTTGACTTGGGCATGCATGATACATATAAAGCTCTTGCTGGTGCCAATCGCACACGTGCGTTTTGATCTGTCATTGTCGATCGTGAATTCTATTATAAAGGTCGAATAGTGATATGAAAATATTTCTTCTAATTAATTTCCTTTCAATGTGCATGAATCCGTGCACTGAGCCACTAGTCTTTTTATAATGGATGTGGTTGGGACATGAAACATTCTTTGTATTTTAACTGAACTTTATTGCATAAACATTTTCAGACAAAGAAATGAAACTTGCCCTGACCAGTTTGGCTCAGTGGATAGAGTGTTGGCCTGTGGACTGAAAGATCCCAGGTTCGATTCCGGTCAAGGGCATGTACCTTGGTTGAGGGCACATCCCCAGTAGGAGGTGTGCAGGAGGCAGCTAATGGATGTTTCTCTCTGATCGATGTTTCTAAGTCTCTATCTCTCTTCCTTCCTCTCTGTAAAAAATCAATAAAATATGTTTTAAAAAAAGAAATGAAACTTTATTTTATGTAGAATATAAGAATGTGTATGGGTCAGTTAGGAGAGGGCATTTTGTTCCTTACCCCTCAACATTCATATTAAGATGATTTTATTCTCCTGAATTTCTAAGAGGAAGTTTTCTCCCTTATTATAAATGCTAGCAGATTTTAGTGTCCTTTAATGATTTATTCATGGCCTACTTGTGTAGTAGCAAAAGAAAAGAATTATATATTACTTTAAAAAAAATCTTGTGCGAGAGAGCAATTTTATAAATATATATTTGGTTAGACCTTTAATAAAATTTTTAATGAGTTGTCTTTTCAACTTATAGTCATTATAGAGTATTGTCTTCTCCATTATTATGGCTTACAGCAGTGTTTTTTTTGTCCTTCCTGGCTGTGATACATGTTGTTTCCATATTACCTTTGTTTTTTAAATTTATGTTCTTCTGTTTAGGAAAATCTGAGGTATATCCATACTTAAGATAGTATTTAAATTATACTATGATGAATGTAATAAATTTATTTATAAAATATTGTCTAAGATTAAAATACTAAAAGTCATCAATACTCTGAGGTGAATAAAGTTGGTCTATCATTAACCAAATATTTCCCTCTTTTTTTCCCTTTCTTTCCTTTTTTACTGTATTTTTTCTTATTCCCCCTAAGTTTTACAATTGCATACTTGAAGAATGGATGAATGATTTTATGTAATTATTTGTTTACTATCTCTCCTCTTTTTAGACTGTAAATTCTGTGAGCACAGAGACTGTACCAATCTTATTTACTTCCATGAGCCTAATGCCTAGGATTAGTACATAATAGTAATTCAGTAAATTAGTTGATTTCATGAATCAATGAATAATAAAGCATATCCTATGAATGCTTTTAAAGAGTTATCTTTGTTGAAATGTGTTGTCTATTGAAGTATTTAAAATGTATATTATGGGGAGAAATAATAGGATAAAATATATTTGTAATAAGTACATTTTAAAATTTGCTACTTTTTTTTTTTTTACAAAGCGTAGTACAATAAGCAGTCAATTTAAAGTGGTTTTTGAAACTAAACTTTTGATTATTTTGGATTAATATTTTGAACTACATTTTCCCATGTGACCTTGATTAGCTCAACTAATGTATGGCCTAACAAAATTAAAATAGTTTGAGGGCATAATACGGAAATACTCATATTTTTACAAGGAGTATCAGTTTTAAGGGTTTTAATTGAAACATGATGTGGGCCTATGTAGATAATAACATATTCATTATTTTAAATTGTAACTTGAGAATTTTAAGGATTGAAAAATATTTCCAAGCATAACAGAAAATTATGTGCCCTTGGGTTCAGAAATTATTATTTTAGCTAAATAGGCCTGACTGATCAGAAACACAAGGACCAAAGTAAGTGTACATAACTCCCAAAACAATGTTAGTGTAGACTGTTCATTTAATTGTTAGATATTAGGTGTGTACAAACATTTTGGTTACTTAGGGGATAGAGGAAAAAAAGAGTTCACTACTGACTACAGTGTGGGCTTTATAAGGTATGAAGTGACTATAAATTAGAACTTGGCATATTATGAACTTAATTTGACCACTTGTTTAGAAAGACTGTTAATATTTGACTATGCAGCAGTGTACTCTAAAGAATGATTCAACGCAGTATTTCAGTGTTTTCAGCTCTAATTGTAATATCTCTGTTACTGTTTGCTTAGCTTTTGTCTCCTTGTAATGTGAAGGGTATACTTTCATCCTAAGTTTTTCTCTAGGCATCCACAAAGACAAAGCTAAACCTCCCAGCTTCTCTGTTGTCCTTGAGACTCTGAGGCGTACCTTGACAGATTACCAGAACAAGCTGGAAGATACATCTAATGAGGTAACACTTGCACTGTTTGGCTCCACACTTATAGCCTTCGGCCTGCAGCAGTACGTATCCCTTGCTTGTTACAAAGGTCAAAGAAATTGGGAATATTGACTTGGCAGCTTCACAGATATAAAAATAATAAATTGTCTGTCACTGTTCTTTAAGTGTGGCCTAAAGTCGTGTCTCATTTATGTTTTTGTAACTTAGGTCACACTCTTATTTTCAAAGTTATAAAGACTCTGCTACTCTTGGACTTCAAAATCTATTTATTTTAATTTAATATAAAAGCTATGCAAGTCATTTCAGTTAATATGTGTTATATTTAAATTTTAATGTGGTTTTATGAATTTGCAATAGGTAGTGGAAATTTAGATGTTAATATTTTAGGTTAAGATTTCTACAAGTTGTACAAGTCTGAATAAAAAGGAGATGTTAGTTTTCATTCTCTAAAGTGAGTAAAGTGTTGATATAAGTTTTTAAAAACAATTGTCTCTTTGATGCAGCCTGGAAGGTTTTAGTTTGCTGATTGAAAAAGCTCATGCTTCTGTTTGTCATCTCATTTGTATTATTTAATGTGTGAGTTGGTAATTTTCTTGGGTATTAAAATATTTAATGAATTTGTGGTTTAAAAATTGTAGAGTTTGCTCAGTTACATTTTGTCAAATTAGAGAGTATAAACTAATTACATTAAATACAATTAGTAAGACAACAGACATTGTTTGAACTAAAAACAAACTACATAGCATGGGATTTAGTGTTTATCCTCTGTTCATCTGTTTCATTCATACGATATGAAGACTATGAAACTATTACAGTTCACATTTCAGAAGGGGCTTATTTTACTTTAGTTTAAGAAGGTGAATAAAGAAGGAAAAGTGAACCTTCTTAATTGTTCAAAAGGCATAAAAGAAAGTGACCATTGAAATAATTACATTTCTATAGAGAATAAATATTGCTAAATCTTTCCCTGTGAGACAAGACAACCTGTATTGTTAGTAGTTTATGAAACTCTTCTGAGGCCTCGGACTGGAAGCTGCAGGGTAACTAGGAACATATTACCCACAGCGAATTGTTATTTGGGAGGATGGATGTCACATGATCCTCAGCACAGTTGAAAAGTCGGCTCAGCAGGCTTTGGCTTAGTAATGCGCTTTGTTGTGAACCAGTGCCAGAGACAGCAGTGGGGAGACCAAGGGGGTGGCTGCAAAGAAAGCAGAAAGAACGGTCTGACAGAAAGAAGAATGAACTGTCAAAGAAAATAAATCACAAGCAGAGCAGGACCAACTGATGGCCTGCCACAAGCCTTCCCAGTAGGGCTGCATGTGACCGACCCTGAGGTTGTCATATGGAGTGAGAGGCCAGTGAATACCCTCGTGATGTACGGAAAGAGCCGTTTTCTGCTCTGTCCTTTTTTCTTTCCTTATAGATGCCACTGCTTCTGGCATTTTGGTCCGGAAGGATTTTAAGAATAAAGTTATATTTGTTTATAGTGAGAATGAAATCCTTTGTCCAGACATCTAATGAAAACACAGTAACATCACTGACGTTTTAAGCTTGAATGCTTTCTTTTCTTTTTAACCATGTGAGCTTGTGACAGAAATTACCTAGTTAGCCAAAAGAAAATTTTAAGACACTTAATTACTATTCAAAAGTGTATATTAAGTAATTGCATAAAAAATGTAACGATTAGCTTTTGAGTTACCCATCCTTAAAAAATATAAAAAAGTCATTTACGTTTTCTTTATCAGCTAAACAGTGTGAATGATGCCAAGGAAAAGACATCTACTGAACTTGATTCTACCAAACAGAAGATAGAATCTCACACTAAAAATATAAAGGTATTGATTTTAAAAAACTTTTTCTTTTGTATTAAGAGACAAATATAATTATGTAGAAAAAAATTTCTTATTAAATGCATTCGGATACAACTGTAATTTTTTATTATTGATCAAAGTAACAAGAATGTTTTCCATTTAAAATAAAACTTGATTAGAAATTGTTCTGATTAATGGAAACATTTATTTCCCAGACTTAATTATAATACCATGGATTACAAATTTAAGATTTAATGTCCACCCTTAGATACGTAGTAAACATTTTACATAAGCACATCAGTATTTGGAGTCAGTTTCCATCCTTTTAGGGTGGAGCCATTGTTTTTAGTATGTAATGGGCCTAGTAATGGGCCAAGACCACACCTGCCTCGGGTCCAGGAAAATTGTTTATTTTATTTTCTGTGCCACTTTTATGTAATAACGTTTTTGCAGAACTATACTGAAGCATCTCTCAGAGTTGCTTAGTAGTGTTGGATTTTTTTTTTTTTTTTGGTTTATATTGCGTTTGTCCTTGATGTACTTTATAGAATTTAAAGTTAAGGATAATTAGTTCAGAATTTTATGCCACATATTTTAGATTTGTATTAGCATTTGGGATTTCATGAAGAAGGAAATGTTCTTCTATTAAGTATAAGATTTATTCTTAAAATGTTGTTTATATGGTATTTAAAGGTTTTGGGGTTACCAATTTTTTTTTAATGGATTAAAAGAAGAACTTCTTGGAATAAGGTGTCTTATTAATACTTTATGTTTAAACGCTAAAAAAACAAATTTTCTAATTTTACAGCTAAAATAATTGTACTTAGACAATATATTCAATAAAAAACCATAATTTTTGACAAATGCTTGCCTCTGTGATTCTTTTATGTTAAAGTTTTGGAAGTCTTCATTATGTATTTTATATTTGTGCCTCCCACCTCTGTATTGGCCCGCCATCATGCGACCTCTATTTTTGGTGTCTCCTACAGGACCTGCAGGATAAACTGGCTGATGCCAATAAGGAGTTGAGTCATTTGCGCAGTAGGTGTGCAGATAGAGAGGCGCTGGTCGGCACTTTAAAAGTGGAGCTACAGAACGTGCTTCACTGCTGGGAGAAAGAGAAGGCACAAGCGGCCCAGTCCCAGTGTGAACTGCAGAAGCTTTCCCAGGCTTTCCACAAGGACTCCGAGGTACCACCCGAGTCAAGATGACCGTCAGGAAAGGCCTTTCACTAGTCTCAGTTTTATAAATTTACATACTTCAGCTGGCTGTTTTTACTCTTATTTGGTTTAATTAAAAAAATTCTTCTGAGCTGACTGTTTTGAAATATGCATATCAGCTGCAAAATCAGTCACTCCATTACTCTGTGCCATCCTGTTTCAAGGAAGAAGTAATATAGATGAACCCTTCTATCACTTGCACAAGTAACCTATCTCAACAACTGTGATCCTAACAGCCCTTTCAAGGTTGGCCTGATTGCTAATGATAAAATAATTTTTTAGATTTCAGTAGTTAGTAGCTAGGTCTGGTAGAAAGAATATGTGTTTTTTTTTGTTTTTATAATAAGAAAGAACAGGACTGGGGTCCTGGGGCTTTTATTTACAAACTATGAGTATGAACAAGTCACACAGCTTAGTCTCTCCACATCTGAGTTTCTTTATTTGCAAAACAGGAATAATATTTACTTTAATAGACAGCCAGTCTCCTTACTCTTTATATAAAAATTAGAAAAACACAAACCCCACAAAATTAAAACTTTATTTGGGTGCCCTAGAGAGTGGCGTATCATTTTCATTTTCATTTATTAATCACTTCTTAAAGTATGATGACAAAACTTTCATATTCTGTATGAGCTGGGTGAATGGAATTATATTTTCTTTTACCCAGGGGATGTAGAGCTAGTCTGGCTAGTGTGAAACTGGTTTATCTGAGTCGTCCGGCATATTGAGCTCATTACTTCAACAAATATGAACATGCATGCCAAGAGCGTAAAAAGGAAACATTCCTTCCCCTCTTCTTGCAGTCTGGGATTTAAATTGTGTCCACATGAAGGGCCTGGAATTGTTCTACACATCAGATAGTGATTAAAGTAAAGGAAACTAGAAGCCTGACTATATTGTAAAGTCAGCATGTCTACAACAATGTGGTTGGGTTCAACATGTGTGAATTGATTTTGGATCTTGAGATTCTCTTTTCACGCCAAATGGATGATTATCATGCATGGTTTATCACAGCCCAAGCAAAAAGGACATAATGGCGACACAATGAATTATCCTTGAGGATGAACTCCATGGCAAAATGTGCAGGGAGGAGGTTTTAAGTGCCTGAACATTACGTTTGCTTAGTTATATTTAATAAGATTTTTAAACATCTCAGCCCAGTTGAAAATGCAAAAGACATCTTTAATTGCTTAAAAAGAAAAAGGCATAGCATATTTATGAAGACTCTTCTGATATGCTAACTCAAGTTTATGATTTTAATCACATATTTAATTTTCTTTTGTTTTTAAATAGTTATATTTGGAGAAAAGTAAGATGGCATGTAGAGAATTAAGATATGTGTGTATCTTAATTTCTCCCCAAAGAAACTTTGCCCACAAATTTCTAATTATAAACCTTTACATATGCTGTATCAAGTTTTTCTTTTCTATTTGAATATGTTTTCATTGATTTTAAAGAGAGGGGAAGGGAGAGGGAGAGATAAAAAAACATCTATGAGAGAAAAGAAACCAATCAGCTGCATCCTGCACACTCCCTACTAGGATCTGCAACCTGGGCATTGCCCTGACCGGGATCAAACTAGTGACCTCTTGGTGCATGGTATGCCACTCAACCAACTGAGCAACACTGCACACATATTCAGTATTTCTTATCGAGAAGATGAGAATTTCTATATTTTCCCTCTTAATTTCTCCCCTTTAAACAATTTTTGTTTTTGCTCACATATTAAAAAATCTCGAGGGAACTTATTTTATCTACACAAAGTATTCATTTTGCAGCTTCATAGTTCCTTTGTCTTGAGTTCCATTCTTTGGGACTGTACAGGGGAAACACCTTATAAAGACAGCATCGGGCGTTGTAGTAAGTAAACTTTCCTTGTGTGTTCAAGATGGGATCAGCTTTTTACTGACTTCTACAGCAGAGTATTTCTAGGTCATTAAACAACGGATAGTTTTGTTATTGTAATGGCAGTATAATTTTAAAGAACTTTTTCTGCATAGTTCTAATTGGATGGTTTTGAAAGTATATCTTGAGCAGCTATGTTCATTTTTTTGATTCTTCCTCTGTAGTGTTTGAACACCTACAAATGCCCCTGTGCCAAACACTATATGAACTTATAAGCGGGCAAAATAAATGAGCCCATCTTCCATATCTTTCATATCACTGTCTGCTTTGCCTAAGGGGCTTGGGATAGATTTCCTATAAGTGGGAAGTAAGCTGGAATCTCTGGAGGGGGACGAAAGCTGAGTAATTGGGTACCTGTGAAGAACAGATATTGGCGTAACGTTTTCTCTGACAGAGTTGAGCAACACTCTTCTCTCTGTAAGGGTGTTTTGACTTAAAATAACATCTGTTTTAGCAAATATAAATATGAAATTACAGAATTACCACACAGACTTTCAGTTAGGGGAGCTTAGGACCAACTTGTTCAGATTCCTTCAGTTACAGCTGAGGAAGTTGAGGCCTGAACATGTACTTACTAAGACCACATCCTCAGTAGTAGCAGAGTGGGTCAGAACTCTGGTCTTCGGGCTTATAGATTTCAGAATTTGGTTTTGAATACTAAGTGTAAACCATTTCCAGTTTCTTTCTGATGCTAGTTTTGATTGTAAAAAAAAAATCACCAAAGTGATAATATTCTGAGACTTGAGTATTTTAATTCCTTCCCAAGTTTTTGAAATAAATTATTTATCATATATATTATGTGTTGTATTTCTCACAATGTTTATATACTGTAATTAATTTCCTTTCTTTTTCTCACAGGAGAAGCTAACCTTCCTTCATACCTTGTACCAGCACTTGATAGCAGGCTGTGCGCTCATAAAACAACCAGAAGGCATGCTGGATAAATTCTCTTGGTCTGAGCTTTGTGCAGTCTTGCAGGAAAATGTTGATGCCCTGATCGCAGACCTCAACAGGGCTAATGAGAAGGTAACTGTCCTCAGGCACCAGATACCTCTATTAAATTCAGTGACATTTGTCCACATCACAGTATCATTAAGAGGGGCTGACATTCATCTTATTTCAAAAAGAATTTGGATGTTAATAATTCAATACCATTAATTATGGCTTGTCTACCACTCAGTTTGATGCCATTGCTGTGGGCATGTAAATGTGACTGAAGTCTGTATGAAGTCTCTAAGCTCCACTTTCTGTGCAGGACATGCTAATACTACTAGCCAGTATTAGCCACAGGGACCTAATTAAAAGAAAATAAATTAATCTTACTGATGAAGCAATTCAAAGAACTTAGCCATTTACATTAATAAACCAACTCTTTATGTTAGCATAAAATAGAAACAAGATACAGTTCTTCAAAAACATGATCCTAAAATTATTTGCTTAGGAAATAATGAGGTATTAAAAGCAGTTAAAATTTTAATTTATGTTTATAACATTTCTTGAAATATAACAAACTGTATTACCAAACCCACTTAGTGCTTTAGATTGTAAGAAGTATGTATTGTAGGAGAAAATGGTAGACTTCTATAGTCACTTTATCACTCACAAGCTTAGAAATTCAGTCTTTCAAAAAATTTTTTTAAACTTTCTTTTGGTTATAGAAAATCAAAATCTCTTAGGAGACTAACATATGTCACCATTAAAGATATTGATTCTTATCCTGGGTCTATTGAACTAGTCAGAACTATGTTTATGTGGTCTAGTTTCCAGATCTTAGTTGCAGTGACATTTGCTCTTAAGAGCCATGAAAAGAAAAACTGTTCCCCAAAGTTTATTTTTAACCTTGGCCCAATTTAAGGGGGAGTTAGAGCATTTTACCTTGGTCTGATTGGCAAACGCTACCATAGGCACTGAGAAGTGAGGTTGAGGAAATGAGAGAATAATTGTGAGCCACAGAGGCTGTTGATGATTGTGAATGTGTGTATCATGGGTTTGAGAATTACTGATAATTAAAATGAGTTTATGTTTTAACCCTCTGAAATGCTGTTATGCTTTAATAGATTTTCATAGTTTCAAAACATCATTAATTGTCATACATGTTAGATGATTTTCTTTCTAGTATTTTGAATGTGAAATAAAAAATGATTAGAAAATTCTGCTTTGTTATATGTGTCATGTTTGTAGTTGTAAATCTAATTTAAATACTTTCCCATTGAGATATCTTTTTTTAAAAAATATATATTTTATTGATTTTTTACAGAGAGGAAGGGAGAGAGATAGAGAGTTAGAAACATCGATGAGAGAGAAACATCGATCAGCTGCCTCCTGAACATCTCCTACTAGGGATGTGCCCGCAACCAAGGTACATGCCCTTGACTGGAATCGAACCCGGGACCCTTCAGTCCGCAGGCCGACGCTCTATCCACTGAGCCAAACCGGTTTCGGCTCCCATTGAGATATCTTAATAGATTGAGCCTTGGATCTAGAAGTAAGAATATTCTTCTCAATTATTATTTTTATTTTTTAGTAAAATGGGTCTTAGAAGAGCAATGTTCTTAGAAAGAGAAGAATAAAAGATTTGTCATCTAAGCATACATATGACACCATTTTGTGCTAAAATATAATTTGCTGTACTAATTCCTATTTCATCATTTCTTTATTTTCTTTTTAAAAAATCTATTTTTATTAATTTCAGAGAGTCTAGGAGAGGGAGAGAGAGATAGCAACATCAATGATGAGAGAGAATCATTGATTGGCTACCCCCTACTGGGGATTGAATCCACAACCCGGCATGTGCCCTGACCAGGAATCGAACTGTGACCTCCTAGTTAATAGGTTGACGTTCAGCCACTGAGCCATACTGACTAGGCATCAGCGTTTCTTTTTTTTTTTCATTTTAACTTAGAATGTTTATATGATCTTAAGGAATAAAATATAGTAGAACATTTTGGGTGTTTTTTTTGGAGAATACGTGGAAATGGCTTGTCAGCATAGCTTATTCTCTGTTGCACTTCGCCATTTAGATAAGTCATCTGGAGTATATCTGTAAAAACAAGTCTGATACGATGAGAGAGCTTCAGCAGACCCAAGAGGACACCTTCAACAAGGTGTCGGAGCAGATCAAAGCCCAGGAGGGCTGCTGGCAGAAGCAGAAGAAGGAGCTGGAGCTGCAGTACTCGGAGCTCCTCCTGGAGGTGCAGAAGAGGGCACAGGTATGCGGTTTCCACAGAGCCTTGTCTGAAATGCCATCGTCAAGTCAGTTAAGACCTCCTGATTACCACGTAAACTTGTTAGGCACAAGTGATACATATGATCACGCCAACATAAATGGATATGTCTTGTGTGTGCATGAGTACTAAGAATCGTCTTTCACTTAAGTATGGAAGTAGATGGGTTTCTGGTTCAAGTATCTCAGAATACGTTGATCAATTGATTGCCAAAATTGTATTGCCTTTATTTACTTTTAAAATAAAGGTTAAGAGGTTTGGTAAAATATTGTCAGTTTCAGTGTAGGTATCTTTTTTATCCAGTTTACTCCACTTACAGGGGTTCTTATGTGAACCATCATTTTAATTCTTTTGGGGTTAAAATTTGTTATTCCTCTTAACATTGTATAAGAATTACAGTTGTAGACCCTGTAGCAAAATAATTGACTGTGAGATGTATTATGTCTTCTATGTTGGATTCCATTGAGAACAGAAGCTATGAGTAGTTAACCTAATCATTTTTTTCTTATATAAATTTTTGTCAACTTAATTTATTATTAACTGTCATTC
>NW_006291549.1:382021-384580 GCF_000327345.1 Myotis davidii
CGGGAATAACATGGTAGTGTATATGGTTTTTTTCATATTGAATTTAATAATAGGTCCCTTGTTCTCAAGATAGGAGACTTAGGAATCAGAAGGTTATATATTCTTCCCAGGCTAAAGGCCTTATGTGAACTTAGGCCTTTTTCTGTGAATTTGAATGAATTAATACACTCTCTTCAAGTAGACATTTGTTCACTGTATGAAGGGTGCCTTGTGATATGCCCTGCATTTTCTTCTACTGAAATAAAAGTCCTAAATAATTTATTATTTTTAGAAGTAGCATTGATATACAGTGAAGTGAACAAACTTACATGTACAATTTGATGTTTTAATCAATGCAAACACCATGTAAGCATTACCCCACTTAACACTTAAAACATTGTCATTACCCTAGAGCAGGGGTGGGCAAACTTTTTGACTCGAGGGCCACAATGGGTTCTTAAACTGGACCGGCCCATGGATGGAGTGTTTGTGTGAACTAATATAAATTCAAAGTAAACATCATTACATAAAACGGTACGGTCTTTTTTTTTTTTTTTAGTTTTATTCATTTCAAACAGATCCGGCCCGCGGGCCGTAGTTTGCCCAGGGCTGCCCTAGAGAGTTCTCAGACCCACACCATTTGTTCAAGGCTTTCCTTTCCTCCTTAAATAACGTCCTCCCTTTGTGAAAAAACAATTGACCATAGATGGGAAGCACAGATTGTTGTCCATTTTCACAGTACTGCCTTTTCCAGAATGTCATATAAATGGAATTATACAGCATGTAGCCATTTGTGTCTGACTTTTTTCACTTAGAAAAATGTATTTGGGATTCATTACTGTCCTTGTGTTTATCAGTAGTTTGTTCTTTTTTACTGCTGACTGATATTCCATTGTGTGGATGTACCATTGTTTGTTTATCTAGATACTTGCTGATGGGCCTTTAGGTTATTTATTTTTTGGCAATTATAATTTACGATGCTTTAAATCTTCATGGATAGATTTTTGTGTGATCATAAGTCTTCATTTCCCTTGGATAAGTACTTGGGAGTTGATTTCTGTGTTACATGGTAAGTGTATATTTAACTTTATATGAAATAATTATTACAATGTTTTCCAAAGTGGCAGTACCATTTTGCATTCTCACAAGCAACGTAAAAGAGTTCTAGTTGCCCTGTATCTGTGCCAGCATGCAGTTTCATCATTTTCCTTTTTCTTTTTAGCCAGATAGGTGTGTAGTGGTATGTCATTGTGGTTTTAATTTACATTTTTCCTAGTGAATAATAATATTGAACATTTTTTCATGTGCTTACTTTCCATCTGTATATCTTCTTTAGTGAATTATCTATTCATATATTTTGTTCAGTTTTAATTGGGTTGCTTGTTTCCTAATTGCTGTTGTTTATATATTTTGGATATGAGTCATTTGTCAGGTATATGATCTGCAAATATTTTCTCACATTCTCTTTTTTAAAAAAATATACTTTTATTGATTTCAGAGGGGAAGTGAGAGGGAAAAGGAGATAGAAACATTAATGATCAGGGAGAATCATTGATCAGCTGCCTCCTGCATGCCCTCCATTGGGGACTGAGCTTGCAACCCAGGCATGTGCCCTTGACTGGAATCGAACCTGGGACCCTTCAGTCTTCAGGCTGACGCTCTGTCCACTGAGCCAAATCAGCTAGGGCGTTCTCACATTCTCTTAACTGTACATTTATACAGGAAATATTTTAAATTTTTATAAAATCTAATTTATCAGTTTTTATGGGTGTACTTTTGGTGTCGTATCTAAGAATTCTATTTAATACAGTCATTAGAATTTCTCCTATTTTTTCTTCCAGACATTTTATAATTTTAGATTTTACATATTTGTCTATGATCTATTTTGAGCTAGTTTTTATAAAGGTGTGAGGTATGGGTTAATGTACATTTTTTTTGCATGTGGATGTCCAGTTATGCATTCTAATACTATTTGTTGAAAAGACTATCCTTCCTTATTTGCACCTTTGCAAAAAATCAATTTACTATATTTGTGTAAGCCTATTTTTGGACTTTCTCATGTGTTCCATTTATTTGTCTATTTCTTTTTCAATACTACACTGATGTGATTACTGTAACTTTTTAGTAAGTCTTAAAATCAGGTCGTGTGAGTCTTCCAACTTCATTTTCTATCAGTGTTTTGAACTCACTTCTTTTATTCTGAATCTGCAGGAGAGTATAGCAATTCACTTTCTGAAGTAAGGGAGTCATCATCGCAGTTGCTAATGTTTTAAGAGAAGCTCACATTGAAGGCTTTTCTCTGAAGAATGTGTTATACCCTAGGCTTTGATCCATGGGTATGCAAAATAAAAGTATCATTTTCATTATTCCTAAAAGTACATTAATATTATATATCGGCATATAGCTTATATTATTTATGTACATATTTGAATTTTCATAAAATATAATTGAATATACAGCAGCAATTTAATTGAAATTTATATTTGGAAACTGCTATTATAATGTATTATTACAGGCCCTATATAAATTTTATTTTGGGTAAGTTTGTAATGTTGAATTCTATATTTCTACTCTTTCCCC
>NW_006291549.1:384621-390487 GCF_000327345.1 Myotis davidii
TTTAATTTTATAGTACTTATGCATTTTCAAAAATTATGTTAATAAGGTCATGAAGGGAAAAAACTACAGTTTCTGCTTAGGATTGTGGGTTGTAGAGGATGTTTGGTGTCAGATGAACATAGCCATTAATAGAGACCATCTGCTGGGAAACATGACTTATCTACAGAGCCCTGTGTTTAATGTTTGGTATTGTAAAGACTTGGTTAGTAAAAGGCAGCTAGTTAAAGAAAAACCCGTTTTTGGATTTAAATTGCTTTTATCTGAAAAAATGTAGTAGAGTTATTTGCAAGACGTTTGAATGTGTAAGCTTTAAAACAATTAGTGGAAATGTTATTAGATAAATGAAACTTGTAGAATAGGAAGTTTGGTTTTAGCATAACAGCATTTAGTTTGCAGAATTAGGTAAAATGTGCTCGCCACATGGTTGGGTAATTCTTGAATTTAAATACTTCTGGAGCCGTCCTGTAAATGTATCTGAGGCATCTATGCCTGCAGAAGCACCTGGGCTCAGGGCCACATTCCGTTCCATGTACTGAGTTTGCTTGTGCAATCTTAGTATATATGTTCTTATTTCTTTTCTACCTGAAAAAGATGAAATTACAGGAACACGAACTTCCTTTCTAGAAATAAAGATTTTTCACTATAAGTTAAGTATAATTAAGACTTGATATAATATTTATTGTAAACATTTTAGTATAACATTTTTGTTAAATCACATGAGTTTAGAATGGAGAATAAAAATCAAAAGAAATTCAGATTCATTATAATATGCTGAATCTTATTCCTCTTACATCATAATATTAAGAGTATTTTCCCAAGAAATCTGGGTTAGTCATAAAACTGTTATTAGATGTTGAAACTTTAAGTGAATTCCAAAACTATTCCGGGGTAAAGTGCAGCTTGTTTTTATTGTTGGAGGTGGTAGGTATACATGCCTGCCTGAAGTGATTCACAGGAGTTAGACATAATCCTGCCAAACCCTATTTTCATGGACTATGAGTTGGTGTGGGTGGGCACCTCTAATGAAATAGTGGAAAGTCCTCTGAATACTTTTCATATAATTGCTTTAAATTAAAAAAATATATTTTTATTGATTTCAGAGAGGAAGGGAGAGAGAGATAAAAAATCAATGATGAAAGAAAATCATTGATCAACTGCCTACTGCACACCCCCTATTGAGGATCGAGCCTGCAACCGGGGTATGTGCCCTGACCGGGAATTGAACCCTGACCTCCTGGTTCATAGGTCAACACTCAATCACTGAGCCACACCAGCCAGGCTAGAAATTTTTTGTTTTTAAAATAATGTTATTTGTTCAATTTGCATAATGTTGGATTTTTTTTTCCCAATGCTCTTGCATACTTTGCATGCCTCCTCTAGTGGAGCCACACAACAACCCCATGAGATAGGTCATTTAAGCATCCTTTCTATTTTACAAAAGTAGAAACTAAGATTCAGAGAACTGATACCACTTATTTGAATAGCATGGAAATTCTAGGGACAGGATTAGACTGGAAATAACAGATGTAAACTGTTTAGTACTTTGGTTGGCATTTAGAAATTGCAAAGTGAATGTTATGTGCTCCTTAGTATTTTATCTTCATCCTTATCTTTCAGTCCCTTTTGCATTATATAACACTGTTTTAAAGAAACATATGCTATTTTTCTATATAAAGTGATATCTGAAAATTGGTCTAGTGACACCTTAGTTTCATATTTCTTGAACTTACATTTCCAAGTGATTCTTGATGAATTAATAATTAAACATGATAATGTTTAAAAAAGCTAACCAGTGCCTCATTGCCAGCCATGCATAATGGTAGTTCCTTTATCTCTTATATCTCTCAGACTCCCCCTCCCCCAAGATACTGAATTTTTAGTATACTTTATTGCAAAATTACCGCTATAGGTAAGATTATCAAAACAACTTTTACATAATATAGTTAATATTAATAAATACTTTACATGTTATATACCAGATATATAGGACAGTGTGTTTCATGTTGTGGTACTAATTAAGAGGTATAATACTTAGTTTTTCCCTCAATGAGTGTCCAATTTAGTTACTGTGGTACTAATTAAGAGGTATAATAGTTTTTCCCTCAATGAGTGTCCAATTTAGTTGATGGAGGTACTCAGTAAATGAGAAACATTAAATAATATCAGGTTTATCATAAAGCTGTATATACTTACTTGCTAAAAGAACGATATAAACTTAGAGGAGGAGGTGGTCGAAGTTTAAAGGCTTCATAGAGGAGACTGGCGCCAGCCTGGGATTTGAAAACCCAGCAGAAAGGGAGACACGAGACATCAGAAGTTAGAGGTAATACTTCTTTCCAGCTGTCTGAGGTAGTATCTGTTAATCAGCAAATCAAGCATCTTGGCTTTACAAAGAGCTTTTTATAATTAGTTGTGCCTTACAAACAAAGAGTAAACACAGGCTCAGGCATTTTTGTGTATGTACTATTTTTGACATTAAATTTAACAAAATAAAGATAGTGTTTTTAAGTTGAGTAAATCATCATTATGGGGTTAGAGTACATGTATATATATCAGGTAATGGAACCGGTAGGTCCTATGGTAGAATGAACTTTTTGAGGAACTGCCAAACTGTTTCCAAAATCAGCTGACACCATTTGCATTCCCACCGGCAATGTATGAGGGTTCCAATTCCGCCCCCACTCAGACAAAAGGTGCTTTAACAGAGAAACATTTATATCATAGGAAAAGCAGACGAATTTATGTTTATTATGTTTTAAAATATTTCCATGGTATAAACAGACAAGATATATAACTTATAAAAATAAGACATTTTAAATGAGGTCCTTTCATGTCTATGTGTCATTGAATAACCAGTTTGCAATTTGTCTTTTTGCCAATATAAAGAATAGAAGCTCAGCAAGCAGAATTGATAAAAAGAATTTTACTCCCTAGGGAAGTGTCTAATTTCTGGTTCAAAGTCCCAAAGTTCATGGAGTGCTATAAGCCAGTAAGGCATCCCTCAAAGCTCGTATACTTCAGGAAGTAAGCATGTGATTCATTAAGGAAAGAAGCTGTCCTCTCCCCCCATTTTTTTGTCACAGATTAAAGAAAAGCTTGTGAAATTATAAAGTATTTTTTAAAAAAATATATTTTTATTGATTTCAGAGGGGAATGGAGAGAGATAGAAACATCAGTGAGAGAGAATCATTGATTGGCTGCCTACTGCATGACCCACACTGAGAATGGAGTCTGCAACCTGGGCATGTTCCCTGTCTGACCGGGATTCAGACCATGACCTCCTGGTTCATAGGTCGATGCTCAACTACTGAGCCACACAAGTTGGGCATTATAAAGTCTTTTTGATCTGACAGAGATCTGCCTAAAGGATATCCATTCTATAATTTCAGTTAAATTTTTTTTCTTTTCAAAATTGTGGCTTTTTTGGGTGGAATTTTGAAATACTATTTTTGAAATTAAACCCAGTAAGGAGGGTTTCAGTACGAGGGTTGCTTTTGTCTCATTTGAAGGCGATGTTCCTTATGTTTGCTTAAAAAATATTAGCCTTTAATCTCCTTGGGTAAAGAACATAGGATTTTTTTTTAAGGGAAAATTTGCTCTTATAGCTGTTTCTAGCCTTACCATCAAACAAGCTTTGTTCTTCAAGAATAACTCACAGTAAAAAATGCAGTGCCTCTGAAGGTCCCCGTGGCCTATCAGGATTAATTTAAAACAGAATTCTGACATGTTGATAACTTCCAAATTACATTTTGAAACTATATCTCTTTATATTTTTCTTTTTACATTTGTAAAGATTTTTATTCATTGGGTATTTATTCAGTGACTTTTATGGGCAAAATACTGTACTTAGCACCAGGGAACCTTTTCTAAAGGACATTTTAGTTTGTTCAGTATTTATTAAATGCCTATATAGAGCACTGCAGTAAATAATTCCTGACCTCTAGGAACTCACACTCTATTGTACTTGAGGGAGAGTGGATAAACACACATGTATACTAGTAAGCAAGCAGCAATGTAGGAATTAAATCTTGAGTAGTTAAGTTCATAGCTGGTCAAGGTCAGTGTATGAGTGAGAATAATAGTCAAAGGTGTCATGGAATAGGTAGATCCTGAAATGGTCTCTGAAAAGTGTTAGCTTTTGAGTAACATTAGGGGAGTGGAAAGGAAAATGACCTGGGGGTGCTAGAGAATGTGGTTAAATTGTGAAGAGTGGTGGTGAGGCTTGTGGCTGGGAAGTAAAGGAGCAGATCGTTCTCTCCTTTTCCAAGTTGAGGATTGTGGGAGAAGGTGCAGCCTTTACAGAAGGAAGGCACGTGGGGTGTCGTGACCTGAGTAGAGGACCTTGGTCTAGAGTTAAGCAGTAGGATTGGACTGACAGAATTTGACAGCATTGAAATGGGCATGAATGGCTGACGGTGGGGATAGCTGGAACTGCGGTGGGAGCAGGGGATGGATCAGGATGTACATTGTGCTGGCCAATGCTTTGATTTGGGCATGCAGAGGATAGGGTGAAGAAAGGAGGCCAGAATTAAGACTGACTATAAAATCTTGGACTCGAATAATTTGGTGGGTGTTGGTGCCATTTAATGAGATAAAGAGGACTACTGTGAACACTTTTAGGGGGAAAATCAACAGAACTGGATTGGATACTTGGCTTGCTGTGGTTGTGCAGTCTCTAACTGGAGATGGCTGCTGGACAGAGTGGTGGTTCTGGATTGCAGTGGAGATGGCAGGGATGCAGAAATGTAATTGTTAAGAAATTAACACAACTCTCATAATATTTGTCAATAAGAGCTTACAAATTTAATTTTATTATTTTTAAATCTTGAATTCTAATATCCCACTTTGTTAATCCTAGTTATTTAATTGATATTGACCTGTTTGAGTTTTTAAATAACCATTGATACTTGGTATCTTGATTATAATTATTTAAACCAACAATGATTTAAGACAACAGATGGTTAAATAAACAAGAGATGGTTTATTTTTATTTATAAACAGTCTTCACATGTATTCTTTGTCTTATTTTTATTCTTTTAGCAATTGTGAATGGCATCTCTTTCTTACAATAGAAATTATATGAATCTCATGAAGTCATCCATAGCGGTAGTAACTAATATTAATCAGTACTTTTTAATATATAATCACTAAAAATGATCAAAATCTGGCATAAAGATCTTCAACAATTGCTTTATTACATTGCCACTACTTCTACAAGGTGACCTAAAATGAAAACTGGCTCTGTAATTCAGGAATCTCAGTTCTATTTTTAAAGAATTCTAGTGGGTTCCTGTTTTGCTCTATATAGAGAGAAGTGGGGTATTTTAGGCAATGTAGTTTAGTTATTTTTAAAATATATTTTTATTGATTTCAGAGAGCGAGAGAGATAAAGTGATAGAAACATCAATGATCCGCCAGCTTCAGCATGCCCCCCACCTGGGCTTGCAACCCGGGCATGTGCCCCAATGAGGAATCAAACTATGACTTGACCTTCTGGTTCATAGGTCAATGCTCAAGCCATGAGTCACGCCAGCCTTGCTGCATCTCCATTTTGACACCATCCAAACCCACTATCTTTCCTCTTTTACGTTTCTCAAGATGACTGGCTGAAAGTGAAGTCAGGAAAGAGATTTTTCCACGTAAGCAGCCTTATCCTGATGCAGATCTTCCTGAAGCAGATTCTCTTTCCCATTAGTCCCCACACTCATCCAACAACCCATAAATGTTGACTCACTGACTAAGCATCTCTATGGGAAGTTATTAGAGATTCGTTCACAGAGGGAGCAAGCTATAGCAGGGTCTTAAATGGGCTGGGAAGATTTGAACAGCCAGGGAAGAGCAGGGGGCAGCCAAGGAAAAGACCTCT
>NW_006291549.1:393822-404581 GCF_000327345.1 Myotis davidii
TCATGTTTTAATAAACCCTTTCATCCTAAAACCACCAATTTCTGGATGTCTCTCTAAAAATGCTTTTAGCTTTAACCGATGTTTTGTGGAAGTGGAAGTACACGGGAGAGGAGTTGTGTCATGCACTAAAACTGGTTAATCTTTCCACAGTGGGCTTACTGTCCTTCAACAATCCATTTAATTTTGACCAATGATGTTGAGTATTATTTTGAAATATTTAAAATATCATGAGGAAATATGTCTTTTCACCATTTTTTATTCAACAAAGTAATTTTTGTTGAAAAAACACTTCTGCCTGATACTTTGAGATCTGTGAATATGTAAATAGGCAGCCATTGGGAACATGATTAGGTTCAGTTTTCTTTTTACTCTGTAGCTATGACTAGTGTGGCTCTTTTACCTCAGATTTTCTAGAATTATCCTCTGATTGGACTGATGGAATTGATTTTGGAGAGAATATGGGATTAACCTTTGTAATTCCCATTTGTTCCCCCAATTCCATCCCTCCTCTCTGCAACTCTGGCAGTTACTTTCGGCAGTTACCCTTGGCTGTCTTTTTTTTTAAAAAATGTTTTTATTGATTTTAGAGAGAGAGGAAGGAAGGGAGAGGGAGAGAGAGAGAGGGAGAAACATGGATTGGTTGCCTCCTGAACATAACCTAGGTATATGCTCTGACTAGGAATTGAACCCGCAACTTTTTGGTGTACGGATGGCAGTCTTCATGTTTCTGATTCTCCCATCCATTTATCAAAGCATAGAGACTGTTCCAGGATTTTATAGCTTCTCTTAGCTTTTCAGGTAAGGTTTAATTTCCTTTTCTTAATCATCTATTACCAACCTACTTCTTAAATTTTCATCCTTCTCTTTTCTTTAGATGTACTGAGTTATTTGCACCTCCTTAGAACATATTATCCTGTTTCCTGGCTCTGACTTTTTTCATGCCAGTCTTCTTGCTTTCTCTAGCTAACATTCAAGAGTCAGTTTTTCCTTTTCTTAGAAGTTGCCTCTCTAAAAAGGGTGTCTCGCATCAGCTGCCAGGCAGCTCAGCTGGCTAGTGCCTCTCAGAGTTTCTTGCTTTCTTCAGCTGCTTCCAGTGGGACACCACTTCCTTTACAAGTGTCTTTGTACGAAGGTCTGGGGCACAATCCCAGTGACAGAATGCTTCCACCACAGCTTGGCCATCAGTGGAGATGTGATGAGGGCAAGCCTTTATCTTTCATAGGTCTGGCTGGATCAGACTTTTGATAAGAGTTAGAATAAATCAAGGGGATTTATAGAGAACATTTAAAATAAGGTCTAAAATACCATTTTTTTTCCTGCCCAAGACAAAGAATCGAAGTGGAATCCTACAGAGAGTGGCCTCTTGTATACTTCCTTCACTCCTTTGCACTCAGGACTGTACCTCTGAGTGTCCTTGCACTCACTCTACACCTGTGGGAACCTCTCCTCCAGCCTCAGAAGTCACTTCCTCAGCAGCATATTTCCACATGTTTGAATTCTTTTGGCTACCGCCCATCAACATTGTCCATGCGAGGCTTTGACACACATCTTGCAGAGTAGTCAAGAGTTTGCATGATTTTCTCCAAGTCTTATCATTTTGAGGTCTTCCTGCCAATGTAAGTTTTAGAAATGCCTTTGATTTTTTAGCTGTTCATGGCCGAAGATTGAATCAGACACACATTCTCTATAAACCTCTCCCAAAGATCAACATTAAATTTTAGACGGAGTGCAGTCTGAACAAATAATACAAAGAGTATTTTCCTAATGCCCACATAAATTGCAGATAGTGCTTCACTTTGCAATGTATATACAGAGTATGATTTTTCTCTGTCTCTGGTTGACCCCCTTATTCAAATTGAACCCCTTTGGCCTGCTTTTAAAAAGAAAGGGGTCCATGGTCAAGTCATGGTTGCTCACCTGCCTAAGAAAAGATCCAAATGGAATCATGGGCTCCCTGTGCCCTGGTCACAGACCGTGCAGGGAGAGAATCGCTGAAAGGCGTTTTCCCGTGTTGAGGGGTCCAGCTGTCCCTTCCACCCTGGAGCTTTCACACACTAGCTAAAAACAGTCCAAATGAAGCTGTTAAAGGTTTATAAGGATTACATTAAATTATTATAGGGTAGCTATGGCTAGCTTCCTTACCAGTGGAGGTGTTCTTTTTTGTGTTTTTTTTTCTTAAAGAAAAAACAAAAAAAACCCCTTCACTCCTACTTGTTGTTTACCATAATCCTTCAAAGGCCTGTTAATGACATTTTGTGTAAACTCCCTTTTGTGTACCGCTGGCAATCTGGCATAGCTCTGTCTTAGCATTGTACCGTAATAATTGGTTTACTTGTCTGTGTTCCTAGCACATGGAATTTAGTGAGTAATCAATAAATGTTCATTGAATGATAAATGAATCTGTAAAGGAAACCTGGATGTTATGTTCTAAAATTTATTCTGCTTCAGCAATTCCTTAATGATTAGGCATAAGATTTCATAGAGAGCTGGCTTATTCTTTAGTGATTGAAATGCAGTGTCTACAGTTGAAGTTTCTTTGTGTTTCAAATTAAGTTTTAGGATGTAAGTGCCTTTAATTAGGAAAAGAGGATCAGATTGCTGCTGAGGCCCAGCTTACAACTAGCATTTCCTCTCAGTACGGGAGCTGTACTTTGTACAGACTTCTGTCTTGGGAAGGTAAGAAAGAAACTGAAGTATAAGACTATGTTCTGAGAGTCACTTCTCACAGTCAAGTGCTATTTGTCGTATCATTGATTTAACCCTTTGCTTATTTTGGCAAAAGCAAAGTCTTCTTATATATAGGAAAACCTCTACTGATGGTATAATTTCTGTTTAAAAGCAGGAAATAAAAGTTGGTGAGGAATGGAAGAGAAATTATGAGAAATGGAAGATGAAAAATGTTCTTTTTCTAAATATGTGTACATATTCATGTGTACAGGAAATTTATGAATTACTTTTAAATTTATGTGTTCTAGTTTATATAAAACTACTTTGTAAGAGAATTTAAAAAATCAATGTGCAGATTCAGATCTACGCTGTTTGGCCTGCTGTTGCTTTATCATTCTATGTATTTTTTGGGTATTTTAAAACATGGATCTTTTGAAGAAGTGGTTGTCAGCAAAAGTTTTTCTTCCTACTAAGAGGAATTAATAAAATACTGGTTTATTTCATATTATGACTTTTCTTCTTATAGAAATTTCAAGAAATAGCTGAAAAAAATACAGACAAATTGAGCCGTATTGAGAAGTCACACGAACAGTTGGTTCTTGAGAATTCACGCATCAAAAATGTGTTATCACAGACTCAAAAGGAACAAACATCCTTGCTGGCGGCCTGCGCCCTGATGGCTGGTGCCTTATACCCTCTCTACAGCCGGTCATGTGCCTTGTCTACACAGAGAGATTTTCTCCAGGATCAGGTCAACACCTTTGAGTTGTTCAAATTGGAAATTAGGACTCTAGCCCAGGCTTTGTCGACTGTAGACGAAAAGAAGCAAGAGGAAGCCAAGATGAAGAAAAAACCATTCAAAGGATCGATACGTGTATTCCGGAAAGGTGTTATTGCAATTTTGGCAGCAAACAGACTCAAGGTTTTGGGCCAGTCATGTGCCTCTCTTTTTACCTGGATGGAGAGTTTTAAAGACGGCATAGGCATGTTGGTGTGTACAGGAGAGCCCAAAGACAAGCATAAATTTCCAAGTAAGACAATTTGTGCTTTATAAAATTTAAGTTGAATGTAAGTGACATGCGGTATGAATATGTTTTGCCATTATGCAGAAATGTAAAGTCATTTAATGTGTACTCATGTAACATAGTCCCATACATATGTAGAAATATATTTATGTATAAACTAGATTTTGATTTTTTAAATAAAGATTGAATTATAAAGAAAGTAGCAAGTACGTATAATTTCAACTTTGCCTAACTTTATTAGATTTGAATGCGCTTTTCACAGTACAGTAAAGAGTTTATATAGCAGTTTTTCAGTTAAGTCAATCCAGAGGCTGCCCTATTTAAAATTAACAGTATAATTTATTTTCACTTCCTGTGAATCAGTAGAAAATGATCAGAGTTAAAAATCTATTGAAGAACTAATGAAAGGGATACAAATATAAAATTTCCAGCTAATATACTTGGAATGCTTGATTATTCTGAGGAAACAATAATTTCAATTTTAACTTTTGAAAAGCAAGCTATTAAGTAATATAAGTGGAACCAAAGAAAATTTCCTTCTTTGTTTTGTCAGTTAACAGTCACATATAAATAAAGTCAATCAAATCTAATATTTCTTATAGACTTTTCTGCCCCAGGCAAAATTCTGTCTACCAGTTTTGATCTATTTCTTAAATGGCTAAACATTGCCATGCATTTTTAACATGATTTTAATAAATTTTTGTAGCCTTGCATGATGGATTTTTTCTATTTTTGTAGAACACCAAAAGGAGCAGTTACGTTGTTTGCAAGCACTTAGCTGGCTCACCAGCTCTGACCTTCTTGCTGCAATAATCGCTTCCATGGCTGAGTTACAGGAAGTCATTAGTAAAACAGGTATGATTCCCTCTTATGTCCTCTCAAAATACATTTAAGAGTAAATGTCAAAAAATGCTTTATCGTACAAATTCTAATAAACAATATAGAAAGAAAATATATTTGTTCTCATCTTTCTTTTCTCAGGTAAGGGAGATTGTTAAATCTATATTTAATGAAGTAGAGAATTAGTGTAAATTTTTTTCCATTTTATCTATTTATTTATTTCTTCTTTATTGATTAAGGTATTACATATGTGTGCTTGCTAGAATTATTGTAAATTTTGATGGGTAATTTTGTCTTTATTTATGGGAAAATTAAATGATATTTCTTGGTAAATGTAGCCACTTTATTTTTTCGCTTTGAGATCTGATTTTTCTATAGAAAGTTCATCATTAGCTTTTTTATTAAATAATTCTGATAATGTTCTTTCAAATGTTTTAGTCTTTTTTTTCATTTCTCTTTCTGACTATAAATTTTAGAAGTTTGAGTAATAACTGAATCAGTAGAAAATTTTTCTCTCTCATTTGGTGATATGTTTTTATTTTTTCTAATTAATTTTAAAGGAAGTTAATTTGAATAGTGTGTTTCTACCATGTATGGAACCACGTATAATTTGTAATTTCCAAAGGTCTAAAATTCACATTTGTTTTTCATGACTAAGATTGCATGATATGTTTGTGTGAAAAATTCCTCTGTGCTAGAAGAGATATTAGTTACCTACTGGTTAAGCTATGTCATTGGACTAAGTATTGTCATTTCAGACATGTTAATAGTGCAAATAGTATAATGAACTTATTAATACTTGCCTGCTTAATAAATGTTATAAGCATTAATTAAATAATAACCAGGGATGTAATTTAATTTTTTAGCCAACTCTGTTATGTAAATACAGATCATTTATTGTGATTTAAAATATCTAAACCTAAACGTAGGCTCTTGTAACAGGAAATTTATGATTCAGAGATTATTTTTAGATTGTGGTGATTGATGCTGGTAAGCAATATGCTTTTTTAATGTATTGCCTCAACGTATTGGATTTGGAATCTTAAAAGTCTAAATAAATATATTTTAAGAATGTTGGTATTATAACTTCAAAACAAAACTAATAGTCTTGAAAGAAGTTAATAAAAAATTTTGGATTTATTTTAATAAACAAATTATTTTTGTTACTCTTATTCTCTGTAGGTATGTGGACACTTAAAAGTAGATTGGGTTTTTTAAGTTCTAATCTTGTTTTTATATTATTACTTTATTTAATACATTTTCCCCTTATTACTCTAGGAGATAAAAGAAAAATATGTGGCTTGATTTGGCCCTCTAGCAAATATGCGCTGTGGTTATAGAACAAGATAACAATTCATGAACAATGTTAGGCAAAATGTAATGAAGGATTGGGTGGAGCAGTACAGGCTTTAAATGTAAACATCCATAGACAGTACAGTGCAATGTGGGCATATGAGTACTGGGAAGGCTTCAGGGCAGAACTAGTAATTTAATTGGGCCTAAAGTGAGAGTAAGTTAGAGAGGAGAGATAGCCTTCAGAAGAAGGGCATAGCTTAAGCATAGATGCAGAAGAGGGAGTAAGCACAGAATAGGAAGAAGGGACATTAAAGAGGTGAGAATGGAAATCCATGCCTAGCAGACCTGGCTTAATAATGGTGATTACTATAGTGTATTTTCTAATAACTATATTGGGGAATTGTTGGAGGAAAGTTCGATCATTGGCATGGGATCAGACTGTAGAGGTTTTATAAGAGTAGGCAGTGGACCCTGTTAAAATATTGACACAGTGGTTCTTGAGACCCTGATAAAATTATGCAGGTAAGACCTATCAAGTAGGAGATAGACCAAGAGTGGTGTCTTTAAGTGTCTGCTGGTCTCCAGGAACAGAGCTGCCTTTGATGGTAGAACCTGGTTGTGCCTCAAATAGCTTGAGGGAAACAGCAAGTTCAGGGAAACTTATTTTTAGGGAAAGCTTTAAATGTTGTTGGCTGATGAACACTATTTAGGGAAGAGAAAGTTCTTCTTAGAGAGGGAGAATAATTGATGTACCAAAGTCTTGAAGAGTATTGGAAGATATATGATCTGGATAGGTAGATAATTATGTATTATAGGATGAGTACAAAATGGTCAGTGTGGACCTTCTGTAGAGATGACTTAACTATCTGGGATAATTCTTTCAAAACATGATGAGGGGTTAATATATTAACTTTTTAGGTGAGGTACTGGGGCTGGCCAACAGACCCTGAGCGACGGATGAGTGGATTACTCTGACACAATTGTGAAAGAGAGGGCTAAGGGACAGCCTGGCCAAAGTCACCAGGCAGCCTCGATTAACCTTTTTTTGTAACAGCAGTTTGAGATAAAGTTTATCTTTTCGATACAATTAGTAGGGTGAGTAATCTTGGAAGGACAGATGTATTTACATTGTCCTCTAGGCAAGGGCATCCAGGGATTAAGCATAAGGATTCCAGTAAACACCCAGGGGTCTGCTCATGCACAGACTTGTTTGGAAAGGTCAAGGAACAATTAGGGGCACCATCTTCGACACTTCCCTAAGTCTCCCTGAAGTCGGAATTCCGATAAACAGGGCAGGTGGTCTTCCACACATTTCCCTTCTATCAGAATATCCTCCCTACAGACTTTCCAACCAAGTCTCTTGTGTTCCCCAACAGTGATGTTTTCATTTTTAAGTGTTTCCTAGTCATAGAAATTTCAGATATATTAGCAGAAAGGATGGGAAAATATTTTCTGACAGTTAAAATATATGAGAGTCTATCACCAGATAATAATGAGGGTAATAAAGGTAAAGCTGTAGTATACATAGTCATGATGAGTTTATAATTTAGGAATATGAATTATCTAAATAGGTAAGCATTATTGTATGGTAGAAAGAACATTGGCTTTGAACAAGACAGATTTGATTTTATAACCAGCTCTGCTAGTTACTAGTGATGCAAAATTGAGAAAGTTACTTAACCTTATTGCACTCACATTCTTTACCTATAAATGGAGATAGTGTCATCTTCCTGGTTGTTATGAGGATTTAATGAGATAATATTTGTTAAAATTTTGTACAGTACCTGGCATAGAATGGGTATAAAAAAAATTGTTTCTTCCACCCACCTCACCATGAAAGTAGGGTATAACATTAGTGATAGACACACATGTGTACCTATACACACTTTTAGACTACTAATTATTAATTTTCTATTCTGAAGTTGCTAAAGTACCCTACAATGGAGTCAACATAGTGTAGGGTTAACCAGGGATTCTGCCTGATTTTTGAATACTGGTTCTGACACCAGCTATGTGATATGGCAAGTTATTTAAATTCTCTGTGCTTCAGCTTCTTTAGTAAATGGGAATAGTAGTATTACTGGTCTCATAGAGTTATTTAGAGAATTAAATTACTTAATTTGTAAAGTGTTTAAAGTAGTCTTTGTTTACTAGTTTGCTTGCTTTTTAGTTAAAGTATTATTATGATTTATGGCATTAACTGACTAATAAAGAATAATTCATAAAAATTTTTATTAGATCAAGTGAAAATATATTAGTTTATCTTAAAATTTCAAGACAATGTACATATCACATACAGCTCTAACTTTTTAAAACATGGTTTTATTATAAATTTGTATATAAAGATGAAGAAATTTCTTCCTCTGAATATAGTGAAGTTGTTGGGAGGCATCACAGGTTTGTTTCCTTTGTAACTATTAGAAGACCTCACTTAGACTAGCTTAACCATATAGAGTTTTTTCCCTCTCAAATAACAGAAAGTCTGGAGGTAGATACAAATCCAGACTTCCTTTCTGCTCTTCCATCCTTAGCATTTTCATGTTTATACCTCTTAGTTTTAAACTGACTACTCTGCTTTCAGGCATCAGGGTTGTTTTTGGCAGGAAGAAAAAAGGAAAGGACAGAATGTGAAGGTATTTATATATTGCTGGTGGGAATGAAAAATGATATAGCTGCTTTGGAAAAGAGCCTGGCAACTCCTCAAAATGTTAAATCAATATATATCCAAGAGAACTGAAAAGATATCCATACAAAAAACTTAAGCGTAAATGTTCATTGCAGCATTATGCAAAGTAGCCAAAAATGATAATAAACCTAAATGTCCATCAAGTAATGAATGAATAAATACACAAATGATGAAATATTATAGGGCCATAAAAAGAAATGAAGTACTAATACATGCTACACAGGGATGAACCTTGAAAACATTGTGCTAAATGAAAGGAGCCAGTTACAAAAGAAAACAGGTACACTTCATTTTATTATGGTTCACTTTATTTTGCTTTGCATTTATTGAGTTTTTTACAAATTGAAGGCTTGTAGCAACCCTGCATCAGGCAAGTCTACTAGTACCATTTTCTAACATTTGTTCACTTTGTGTCTTTGTGTCACATTTTGGTAATTCTTGGAATATTTCAAACTTTTTCATTATTATTATGTGAATTTGTGCGCAGGTGGGGTCTGGCCAGCCCACCCCAATGGGGGCCCATTGAGCCGGGCCAGTTGGGGGGAAGGGGATGCAGGTGGTTGGCCATCTGGCCCCACCCACGATCAGGGTGTTGGGGGTTGATCAGGGGCCAGGCTGGGCAGGGTTGTGGAGGGGGCGCTGATCAGGGCCCAGATCAGACTGGTTGGCTGCCGCAGTGCGCGTCATAGCCACCGTTGTTCTGGTCATTCCACTGTTCTGGTCGCTGGGCTTTAATCTATAACTAGAGGCCCAATTCGTGCAATAGGCCTTCCTTCCCCTGGCTGCCGGCACTGGTTTTCCTCTGGCACCTGGGACCCAGTCCTTCACTCTGGCTGCAGCAGAGAAGCCAAGCCTCGAGGCTTTGCTGCTCCCACTGCAGCAGAGAATCCAAGCCTCTTCAGTCTTCCATCGTCTTCAGTCTTCAGTCTTCAGTCTTCACTCTGTGCCTGCATATGCAAATTAACCGACATCATTGTTGGGTTAATTTGCATACTCATCCTTATTGGCTGGTGGGCGTAGCGGAGTGACACCAATTTGCATGCTTCTCTTTTATTAGTGTAGATTATAAAAGTGTAATATGCTAATTAGACCAGACAGCCAAATGACCTTCCGGCTGTTCTTCTGGACATCCTTCCAGACGACCTTCTGGATGAAGCCAGGGCTGCGAGGGCTGAGGCAAACCACCATGGCTGCGAGTGCCGAGTCCCTTGCACGAATTCTGTGCATCGGACCTCTGGTATATATAGATTTGTTATGGTGATCTGTGATCAGTGATTTTAGATGTTACCATTGCAATTGTTTTGAGGCTTTAAAAACTGCACCCATGAAAGATGGTGGACTTATTTGATGAATGTTGAGAGTGTTCTGATTCTCCACTGAGCAGCCGTTCCATCTCTCTCCTTCTCTTCAAGCCTCCCTGTTCCTTGAGACACAATAATATTGAAATTCAGCTAGTTAACCCTACTGTGGCCTCTGAGTGTTCATATGAAAGGAAGAGTCACACGTCTCTCACTTTAAATCAAAAGTTAGAAATGATTAAGCTAGTGAGGAAGGTATGACAAAAGCTGAGATAAGCTGAAAGCTAGGCCTCTTGTGTCAAACAGCCAAGTTGTGAGTGCAAAGGAAAAGTTCCTGAAGGAAATGAAAAGTGAATGCGTGAATGATAAGAAAGCGAAAGCAGCCTTAGTGCTAATATAGAGAAAGTTTTAGTGGTCTGGATAGAAGATCAAACTAGCTGTAACTATCCCTTGAGCCAAAGCCTAATCCTGAGCAAGGCCAACTCTTTGCAATTCTCTGAAGGTTGAGAAAGGTAAGGAAGCTGCAGAAGAAAAGTCTGAAGCCAGCAGAGGTGATTCATGAGGTTTAAAGAAAGAGCCAGCTCATAACATGAAGTCCAAGGTGAAGCAGCAGGTGCTGACGTAGAAGCTGCAGCAAGGTTCCCAGAAGGTCCAACTAAGATAGCTAATGTTCATGGCTACACTGAAAAAAAGATTTTCAATGTAGACAAAACAGTCTTATCCTGTATAATAAAAGGGTAATATGCAAATCAACTGAACGGCAGAATGACCAGTCGCTATAACGTGCACTGACCACCAGGGGGGCAGACGTTCAATGCAGGAGCTGCCCCCAGTGGTCAGTGTGCTCCCACAGACTGGGCTGGAATGCGCAGCGGTGGCGGGAGCCTCTCCCGCCTCCGCGGCAGAGCTAAAGATGTCCGACTGACGGCTTAGGCCCGCACGGGGAG
>NW_006291549.1:404733-412568 GCF_000327345.1 Myotis davidii
AGATAAGAAAACACAAGGTGGGGGTGGGGGGGGGGAGGAAAGACACATTTGTAATACCTTAATTAATAAAAAATTTAAAAAAATGTTCTGTGATTTCGATGTATGTACAAATGTGCTTTCTGCTTTTTATTATTTATTTACCACAAGTAAAGGTCAGGAATTGTTATCTTTCTCTAAAAAAAAAAAGATACCATCTAGGATTCTCATAGCTAGAGAGGAGAAGTCAATGCTTGGCTCTAAAGCAGAGATGTCCGACTGACGGCTTAGGCCCGCACGGGGAGTGGGCCTAAGCCGTCAGTCGGACATCCCCAAGGGGCTCCTGGACTGCGAGAGAGCACAGGCCGAGCTGAGGGATCCCCGGCCCCCGAGTGTACGAATGTCATGTACTGGGCCTCTAGTGTTGCAATAAGATACCACAATGTGGGGGTGGGGGGGGGGAGGAAAGACACATTTGTAATACCTTAATTAATAAAAAATTTAAAAAAATGTTCTGTGATTTCGATGTATGTACAAATGTGCTTTCTGCTTTTTATTATTTATTTACCACAAGTAAAGGTCAGGAATTGTTATCTTTCTCTAAAAAAAAAAAGATACCATCTAGGATTCTCATAGCTAGAGAGGAGAAGTCAATGCTTGGCTCTAAAGCAGGGGTCCTCAAACTACGGCCCATGGGCCACATGCAAATACAAATATTGTATTTGTTCCCATTTTGTTTTTTTACTTCAAAATAAGATATGTGCAGTGTGCATAGGAATTTGTTCATAATTTTTTTTAACTATAGTCCGGCCCTCCAACGGTCTGAGGGACAGTGAACTGGCCCCCTGTTTAAAAAGTTTGAGGATCCCTGCCCCAAAGCTTCAAATGACAAGCTGACTCTCTTGTTAGAGGCTGATGCAGCTGGTGACTAAGTTGAAGCCAGTGCTCATGTACCATCTGTAAATGTTACGACTCTTAAGAATTATGCTAAATCTACTCTGCCTGTGCTCTGTAAATGGAACAATAAAGTTTGGATGACAGCACATCTGTTTACAACATGGTTTATTGAATATTTTAAGCCCACTATTGAGATTTACTGTACAGAAAAAAAGATTTCTTTCAAAATATTACTACTCATTGACAATGCAGATGGTCACCCAAGCGCTCTAGTGGAGTTGGGCAATGAGACTAATGCTGTTTTCATGCCTGCTAACACAACATCCATTCTGCAGCCTCTGGTTCAAGTAGTAATTTCAACTTAGAAATCTTATTCAAGAAATACATTTGGTAAGTTACAGATGCCATAGTTACTGATTCCTCTGATGGATCTGGGCAGAGTCCATTGAAAATCTTCTGGAAAGCATTCACCCTTGTGGTTGCCATTAAGAACATTTATGATTCATGAGAAGAAGTCAGATATCAACATTGACAGGAGTTTGGAAGAAGTTGATTCCAACTCTCATGGATGACTTTGATGGTTTCAAGGCTTCAGTGGAGGAAGTAACTGAAGATGTGGTGGAAATAGCAAGAGAACTAGGATTGGAAGTGGGGCCTGAAGATGTGACCCAACTGTTGCAGTCTCAGGGTAAAACTTTCACAGATGAGAGTTACTTCTCATAGACGAGTAAAGAAGGTTGTTCTGGGAGATGGAATCTAATCCTGATGCAGATGATGCAAAGATTAGATGAAATGACAACAAAGGACTTAAAATATTACATAAACTTAGCCGATAAAACAAAAGCAGAGTTTGAGAGGATTGGCTCCAATTTTGAAAGGTCACAGTGGTTAGAACGCTATCAAACATCATCCCATGCCACAGAGAAACTGTTCGTGAAAGGAAGAGTCAATCCATGCAGCACACGTCATTGCAGTCTTATTTTAAAAAATTGCCACGGCTACTCGAACCTTCCACAACCACCACCCTGATCAGTCAGCAGCTGGGAACACTGAAGGCTCAGAGGAAGATTAGCATTTTTAGCAATAAGGTATTTTAAAATTAAAGTGTATACATTGTTTTTCAGGACATAATTCTGTTGCACACTTAATAGACTAACATATAGTGTAAACATGACTTTTATATGCACTAGAATACCAAAAAATTTGTGTGACTAGCTTTGTTGTGATTTTTGTTTTTTTGCGGTGGTCGTCTAGAACCTAATCCGAAATATCTCCAACATATACCTGTATTTGAAATGTTCAGATTAGGCAAATCTAGAGACAGAGAATTGATTAGTGGTTGCCCGAGGCCAGGTAGGTTGTTGGTGGTTATGGGAAATGACTGCTAATAGGTACAGTGTTTCTTTTTGGGGTGACTAAGTTATAAAATTTCTTGTGATGATGATTACATGGTTCTGTGAATATATTAAAAAACCGTTGATATGTACATTTTAAATGGGTGAATTGTACTGTGTGTGAATTATATCTCAAGAAAGCTGTTAAGATGTGAAATCATGGCTGCTAAATAATATCCCTTTATCAGCCCTCCTCCAACCCCAGCAGGTTTCTGCGATTGGTTCATTGGCCTGAACTGATCACATGGTTATCCCTAGCTGGTTAGATGGAAGCTGGCAAAAGACTAGGGAGAGTTTGTGGATGGGATGGATCAGCTAATCAACAGTGTCTGCAATAGAGAGGATTCAGATTCAATCAATAAATTACCTCCACACCTACTGCCTCCGTTGTAAAAGGAAACTGGTCAATTCAGAAAACTTGAAAAAATAATCAGAGGATGACAATAACAAAAACAGTCTCCCATCATACAGGAATAGTTACTGTTAATAGTTGTGTATGTTCTTCCAATCTGTTTTATTCCACTGCCCACTCTGCCTCCCTCCCGCCCTCCCTCCCAACAGATTAGCGAATGTGACAAATGACATCACAGACTACATACTGTTTTATATTTTCATTTAAAAATTATTTTGATATAATAAATTTACAGAAAAGTTGCAAGTACACTATAGAGAACCCCCCTCCCCATGATCTGAGAGCAAGTTGCTGACATGATGCCCCATGACTTTCTCATATTTTACTGTGCATTTCAAAGACAGTCTTGTACATAACAAGAGTGCAGTGATTAACATCAGAAAACTACCATTGATACATTACCACCATTCACACCCCATTCATTTTCTCAATCGTGTCTTTCATAGCAAAAGCATCTGGTTTAGCATTGTGTTGCGTTTAGTCATGTTTCTTTAGTCTTCCTCTGTATGGAAGAGTTCCTTGACCATCATGACCTTGAAGATTATAGGCCAGTTATTTGTAGACTATCTCTCAATTTTGATTTGTTGTTTCCTCATGTGATGAGCTTCAGCTTATGCATTTTTTTGGCATGAATCTCACAGGAGTGATGCTGTGCTTTGCTTATGGTAAATATTATTGCTTCAGTTTTTAAAAAGTCATTTTTTGAGGATTTTTCTTCATTTATATTAATATTTTTCTAGAGAATGATTTTTAATGTCTGGGCAATATTTATTAGTTGCTCATTCCATCAGTTTTTGACCAATTCATAATAGGTTATTTTCATACCACAGGTATCAGAAATATCAATCAGTTCAGCTTTGATTTGTAACCTATTCATATCTCTTGAATCATCTAATGTTGTGAGCAGTATCTTAATTTTTTCAATGAATTGGAAAACAAAAGTGTCAAAATCTTGGGAAAGTATAGTAAATAATCTGAAAATTCTGAAATGAAAGAAGATAGTTCTTAGAACTGTTTTTTCTTTTTGAAGAACTTGCTGAAAATTTAAACAGTTTTACATGTCAGAACTACAAATTGATGGCATCATTGGCACTTTAGCCCCAGGAAAACTGGTACATGTGTGCCAAAACCAAGTAGTTGTATTATTTTTGTTCTAAAGTGAAAAAAATAAGTAAATAAGTAAATTATTCTTTTAAAAAAGTAAGTGCTTATATTTTTTAGAGTTCTAAATTAATACACATACTATTAAGTATTTAGGAGAGGAAAATTAAACATTTACTAGGAGAGAAAATTAAACATGTTCGATATGTACTAGAGTATGAATTAATAATTTTGACTCTAGATTTGAATCTGGGTTACATTGCTTACTATGTGTGTGGAATTAGGAAAATTACTTAATCCCTTTTCAGCTTCAGTGTCTTCATATGTAAAATGTGGGTAAGAGAAGTTCCCACCTCATAGAGTTATTTGGAGTAAATGTAATCTGCCTAGCAAAGTCCACTGTATATGTAATTATAAAAAAATGTTTGTTTTATCTCTTTTTTTGTGTGTGTACTGATGTCTCACACTTTAGAGTAATACTGGTATATTACTTTAAATCTTTTCATGAAACTAAAAGTTCAATATTCGGCCTGTGGACTCAATGGTCCCAGGTTCGATTCTGGTCAAGGGCATGTACCTTGGTTGCGGGCACATCCCCAGTGGGGAGTGTGCAGGAGGCAGCTGATCGATGTTTCTCTCTCATCGATGTTTCTAACTCTCTATCCCTCTCCCTTCCTCTCTGTAAAATATCAATAAAATATATATTTTTAAAAAGTTCAGTATGGCAGCTAAGTCACTGCTTAGAAAGTGCTAAAGGTGGTTGCCCCTGCTACATTCTTAAGCTTTAACGATGTACTTGTAGACAGTGGGCAGAGACCCCGGTATCCATGTTGCCTCTGCAAATACTGGACAGGTGGCAACCTTCTTTGCTTTCATTAAAGTGCTTGCCCACTTGAGATAAATTACCTTTTCCAGGTATCCAAATGGTGTGCCTGCAAGAGATCATTTACCTCAAACAGGGGAGAATGTTACTTCCACCGAAGGGCTAGCATATCAATCATCATGGGACTGGACTAAAGAACCCTTCAGATAACAATATTTTCAAATGAGTGGTCCAGGCTCAATTTCTCAAGCTAGAAACAAATGTGCCGATTCGCTTTGAAATATCTCTGTCCACATACAGAAGCATATGGATATGAGAAGAATGTTAATATATTTTGTTACACATTTTAACATATAATTGGAATCTTAATTATCTAGAAGATAGATGACCCAAGTATACATACCCCTGCTATTAGTACTCAGAATTTTGTATACTTTGAGCTAACTTTCTAGAGGTTGTGGCAACAATTTCAGGCAAAACTCAGAAATCTAAGTTGTATTTAGCATAACATTGAGGTTTCACACTTAGGAAGTTCAAAGCAGTAAGTAAAAATATTTGTAGTAATAAGTAGTTATTGGTATATATTTATAAGTTTTTTTAAAATATATTTTTATTAATCTCAGAGAGGAAGGAAGAGGGGGAGAGAGAGAGATAGAAACATCCATGATAAGAGAAGAATCATGGATTGTCTGCCTCCTGCAAGTCCCCCACTGGGGATCGAGCCCACAACCCGGGCATGTACCCTTGACCGGAATCAAACCTGGGACCTTTTAGTTTGCAGGCTGACGCTCTATCCACTGAGCAACATCAGCCAGGGATATATTTATAAGTTTTAAGGCTTTATTGAATCCTCACAAATAATAAAAAGAGCTTTGCTATTCCAAGTGTGGTCCCTGGACCAGCAGCATCAGCATTAACTGGGGATGTGTCAGAAATGCATAGTATCAGACTCCACTCCAGAGCTAATTAATCAGAATCAGCATTTTAACAAGCCCCTCAGATGATTTATATGCACAGTAAAGTTTGTTATTTGCACAGAGGATTTTGTTATTTACGTAACTTTACTCATAACTTAAACTGAAACACTACAAGGGGACCATGTATCATTACTGGGATTTAAGGTTACTAGTGTCTATTTTGGGAGCCACATTAATGTATTAAATTTTCTTTTGTGATTTTCTTTTTATTATTTCTTTTTTTGTAATGTTTTTATCTGAAAATATACAATAGAAGTTGATATCATTGTTTGCCTCTGGGAAGGGAAACCAGATGGCTAGGGGAATAAGGTTAGGAGGCAGACTTTGCTTTATATCATTTGTACCTTTTTTTCCTCTTTATTTTATTTTATTTATTTTATTGATTAAGTTATTACATATGTGTCTGTATCCCCACATTACCCTCCATCCACCCCACTCATGCCCTAGCCCCCCTGTTGTCTGTGTCCATTGGTTAGGCTTTTATGCATGCATACAAGTCCTTTGGTTGACCTCTCCCCCTTACTCTCACCTTCCCCTACCTTCCCTCTGAGGTTTGATGGTCTGATTGATGCTTCTCTGTCCCTGGACCTGTTTTTGTTCATCAGTTTATGTTGTTCATTATATTCCACAAATGAGTGAGATCATGTGATATTTATCTTTCTCTGACTGGCTTATTTCACTTAGCATAATGCTCTCCAGTTCCATCCATGCTGTTGCAAATTTTAAGAACTTCTTTTTTACCACAGGATAGTATTCCATTGTATTGATGTACCACAGTTTTTTAATCCACTCATTTACTGATGAGCACTTAGGCATTTGTTGATTTGTTGATGATAGCCATTCTGACAGGTGTGAGATGGTACCTCTACATTGGTATTTTAATAGGAACTGTGTTGAATCTATAGATTGCTTTGGGTAATATGGACATTTTAATGATGTTAAATCTTCCAATCCATGAGCATGGTGTATGCTTTCTCTTATTTATATCTTCCTCAGTTCCTTTCTTTAGTGTCCTATAGTTTTCTGAGTATAGGTCGTTTACCTCCTTGGTTAAAGACTTCTATAATGTTTTAATGGAATTTTAATTTTATTGCTTACACTATGATGAGCATATATGCTGTGTATATTTTTTAAGGCTAAATAAAGGTCAAAAGGCAATAGTTACTGCAGTTAAAAGTGGTGAAAATAACTTTTCCCCCTTGTCTCTCCTTTATCTTGAGATCTGTAGCCCACAGGTTTAGATCTACTGGTTGAAACAATTCTTTATGAATTAGTTCTAAAGTTTTAAGCTTAGATGCACAATATTGCCCCTTGTATTGCAAAAAGTAATGGCAGAACATAGGGTTCTCTTTCTTAAAAGACACATACTATTTATTAAATAAGGGAAAGTGATTAACAAATATATTTAACATAAACAAGACTGTTAAAAGTAACAAGGCCAGTATTTAGATAAATTTATTTTTTATTTTTTATTTTTATTTATTTTTATTTTTTCAGTTGATCAGCAGCCTAGCCAGGATCTCCAGCCAAGTTCTGGTCCGGATCTCCAGCGAAGTTCTGTGTCCATGTTCTCTTGCTAGGTTCTCCAGGTTCTCCAGCCAGGTTCTGTAGCCATGTTCTCTCGCTAGGTTCTCCAGCCAGGTTCGGTTTAGGTTCTCCAGCCAGGTTTGGTCACCAGGTTCTGTAGCCGGGTTCTTTAGCCAGGTTCTGTCTAGGTTCTCCAACCAAGTTCTGTAGCCAGGTTCTGTCCAGGATCTTTTGCCATGTTCTCTCCAGCGAAGTTCTTCTGTCTCTAGGTTCTGTGTAGGTTCTGTCTTCTGAGTTCTGTGTTCTAAGTTCTGTCTAGATAAATTTAGACATGATGAACTTAAGTGACCTCATTTTTCCTCGTATTTCTGTATTATTATACAAATATTTCTATGACTGTGTAGTTGGAAGATTTTTATTTATTTAATATTAGTGGCTCAGGGTACGAATTTGTGTACATTGAAAGGAAAGTAATTAGAAGAAATATTTTAATATCGCTATTTGCCCTTTCTCTATAATAGAAGGGTCAACCAAATTCACGATCGACAATGACAAATTAAAACACATGCGTGTGACTGGCGCCAGTGAGAGCTATATATATACAAATAAACTTGCTTAATTAGACCTGCTTTCTGATTTAGTTAAACTTTCTCCAGCTCAGTGAAGCACCTCAACTTCTCTTTCAGGTAATTGTCAGCAACACAGCAGTAAATATCAACACGAAGCCA
>NW_006291549.1:412677-432793 GCF_000327345.1 Myotis davidii
TACTCCAGGACTTCTGTGAGGATCAAATGAGATGAGGCATGGGAAAATGCTTCACAGACATTTGGTTAAAGTGTGAAATGTTTGCAATTGGCTATAAAGCAAGTTGTGTTCCTGGGCTGAAGAAACTCCAATGAGGCTAGTTGCTAGGGAGAGGAAGCTGGGTGTTGCTATGTGACATCATTACCTGGCGCCCACAGAGACGGCTTCCCTGCTGGGTTGGGCTGAGCTGGGCTGTGGGCCACATTTTGCACCATGGGATCTCAGCAGCATTGGCTGTGTTTTGGTGGGCTGTTGCTCTGGGGTGGTGGCAGGGCCTGTGTCCCACTTGGGGGAAGCCGAGTGTTGCTTTGTGGGTGCCAGGTCTGTGGTGCCGTTTCTCTGTAAATGACTATTGTGCATCACCGCAGCTCCTGCGTTGGGCATCTGCCCCCTGGTGGTCAGTGTGTGTCATAGCGACCGATCAGATAGTTGGACATTTAGCATATTAGCTTTTTATATATGTGGATTAAACTAATTGGCCCTAGCCAGTTTGGCTTAGTGGAAGAGCATTGGACTGTGGACTGAAGGGTCCCAGGTTTGATTTCAGCCCAGGGCACGTACCTCAGTTACAAGCTCAATCCCTGGCCTTAGTTGGGGTGTATGCAGGAGGCTACCAATTGATGTGTCTCTCGCACATTAATGTTTTTCTCTCTCTGTCTCTTCTCTACCTTTCCACTCTCTAAAATCAAGGGGACAATATCTCGGGTGAGGATTAATAACAAAAAAAGTTGAACTAATTGTACTTAATACTGTATAATGTATATTGTGAAAACACTTGTTACTTAGCAAAGCATAAATTATTTAGTGCTCTTTCTGTAATTCATGGAGAGTCAGTAGTCTGTAACTTGGAGCATATGCCTCTTTCCCACTTCTGCAAAATTCAGAGCAATACCTTATAGAAGTATATTGTCATTTAATTTCACCTTTCATAGTGGTTGTCTACACAAACACATTTCTGTGATATTATAAAAAAACATACACCAATATTATTCATTAAAATTTAATTGTTGTTAAAATTTGCTTTTAGGGCTCTTTGTGAAAATTTAATTACTTTTATATTCCTGAAAATTTCCTAAAACTATGCTTTTATCTTGTTTATTTAGGAAGAATAACTTTGACATACCATAAAATGTTAATATTAATTTCTCTTGGTATTATTGAATGCATTCTTATATTCAGCATTATTGTATCTATTTAGCATTATTATTGCTATGGAAGTAAAAAAAGAATATAATTAATCCAGCAAACAAATAAAAACATATGCTAGGCTGGCATAGTAAAAATAAAATGAGTTTATTTAGTTGAAAAAAGAAACAGTTAAGGAGTTACAAGCCAGTTAGAGAAACAAGAAATATAGTGGACTGATGTATTATGTTGAATCTATACATATAAAGAGGTAATATGCTAATTTGTTCGTTAAGGTGTCCGAGTCACGACCAAGCAGAAGCTGGTGGGCGGGGATGTGGGCGGGGACTTCGCCCCCAGCGCAGGTGTGCACAAGCCTGCCCAGTGCTAACTACACACTGCCTTGGAGGCGGAGGCTGCTCCCGACTGGTGGGCCCGGATGGGGGCAGCCAGCCAAGCCCAAGTCCAGCTTTGGTGGGGCCAACAGGAGGCCTAGCCACCCCAACCCCCAGAGGTCCTGGCCCGGACAGTGCTAAAAAGAAATTAGCTATCAAGTCATGAAAAGACATGGATGAACCTTAAATGCATATTGCTAAATGAAAGAAGGTAAATATGAAAAAGTCTACATATGTTTTCAACTATATATTTTAAGACATGAAAAATAACAGGTTGATATAAGTGGCAGTGGGGGGTGGGTGAGTAGGCAGAGCACAGAGGATTTTTAGGGCAGGGAAAATATTCTGTAGGATACCATAATGATGGATATAGCGGGGCCTTGCCCTGGGCTGCTGCGCTGCTGCTGCTGCTTGGTGCGAACCCGGTGGCTTGGAGCCGGAGTGTGTGTGGACAGACTGCCAGGCGCCCCGCCCTCCCTTGGCCCCACGCCTGCCTCGTGGCTGGTCACGGGCCCACCCCATGCTTCAGGCAGCGGGAGGAGGCTCACTGTCAGGGGGGCGCAGGCGAGCTGCTCCCGCCCCCGGTGGTGGAAAGGGGAGGAGGGCCCTGGGTGCAGGGAGGGGACCTCAGCTGGGGTTCCTCCCAGTGCAGGGAAGGGGCCCCGCCTGGGCCTGGTGGGGAGCTTAGGAAGTCTGGCTGAGTAGGCGCTGGTTCATACCAACTGTTACTCTGCCATCTTCCTCCAGCTCTCTAAGCCAACCCCTCTGCCCCACCTGCCGGGGAGAATGGGCTCCAGGCGACCTCCCTGAGGGCAGACTGTGGGCCTGGAGACTCAAGGAAGAGTGCCTGGTGGGGCTTGGGTGGGGGCCAGTGCAGAACTACCAGGGCAGAGCTGCTTTGGTGTCTTGGTGAACTTTGCAACCAACCCAAATAGGAAACCGAGAGGGGAGAGGCTGGGAGCTGTGGATTTCTAGCGCTTTAGTCACTTGAAAATAGCCCTGCTTGGAATGTGAAGTGGCTGTACATTCAGCTGAGAAGTGAGGGGGCTGAACCCCACTGTTGCTGGGCTCTGGTTGGTCTGAGGCCCAAGCTTCCACCACGAGAAGGAAAAAACAGAGGGAGGACAATTGAAGAAAATGTGTCTAAACTTTCCCCAGACCTCTCCCTCTTTCCACCACCTACAAAAGCCCCAGGCCTGGCCACAGTTCTGTCTCCACCTTTTAGTCTCCTGTTCTCCAACCACAGAGGGAAGAAATAAGGAAGGAGTCTGTGCTGCCTCCAGAAAGTATCTATATACCTGATTGGCTGGTTGCCTCCCGCAGAGAGAGGCCAGACTGCGGCTTAGGCCTGCTCCCCATGGATATCCTGTCAGTAGGACATCCTGTGAGGGCTCCCAGACTGTGAGGGAGGGCAGGCTGGGCTGAGGGATCCCCCTCCCCACCATGCATGAATTTTCATGCACTGGGCGTCTAGTATTATAGATAAGATAAAATTCACTGTTTGTTCATTTATTCAATAGTGTCCTATTAAATGTGTGCTGGAGTTTAGTATTATTAAACTTACTAGAGGCCTGGTGCACAATATTCATGCACAGGGGGCGGGAGTGGGGGTGAGCCCTCAGCCCGACCTGCACCCTCTCCAATCCAGGAGCCCTCAGGGGATGTCCTACTGATGGCTTAGGCCTGCTCCCCGTGGTTCTCTGCTGTCTGCGGGGCCTGCTTCGCTGCTCTTGGGTCACCGCTGGTGACAGCCAAGCGGGCCCTGCGGTGTTCTGCCTGCAGGGCCCACTTGGCTGCTCCTGGGTCACCGTGGCGACAGCCAAGCAGGCCCTGCTCTCAGCAGCCACCCCCCAGGATTGGAGGACTCCAGTGGGGCTGAGAGGACTGGGTGCCGCCATCTTTGTGTCGGAGTGATGGTTAATTTGCGTATCAATCTTTTATTAGATAGGATTACCCCATATTCTTAGAAGTAATTGCATCAGTAACTGATAGAAATAAATTCTACATGGAAGATATACTTTTATCCAATTAATAATGTATATTTTATGGAGAAATTGCTTTGGGGGAGAACCAAGATGGCGGCATAGGTTAACGCCGGAGTTTGCCGCCTCGAACAACCATTTCAAAAGTGAAACTAAAAGACGGAACGGACATCACCCAGACCCACAGGAACGCTGGCTGAGTGGAAGTCCTACAACTAGGAGGAAAGAGTAACGCACATGTGCTGGGGGTGGGAGCGGCCAGGGAGAGGTCAATGGGGGGAAAATGAGACTCAGGTAATAATCTGAACAATAAAGATTTAAATTTAAAAAAAAAATAATGTATATTTTATGAATAACTTATAAGCAATATAGTTTTCAAATTCTGACTGTGCATAAATTTAAAAAAACCTTTTCTTTTATATACTGAGGAATAAAAGAAATAAAACACTCAAAATTTTGAACACTGGGCTTTAGTGAAATGGTTGCTTATGACAGAAGATATTGACCAATCACCTTCTCAATGTTGCATTTTAGTGTTGAACCATATGCATTCTTAGAATTATAAAACATTTTTATTGGATAAATATATATTTTTTGTGTGCTTTTGATGTAACCACAAGATTTAAATTAACTATGAAATTAGAGCCACTTGAAATATAGAACAGTATATTACTGAATTTAAATAATCTCTCTTTGCTTGTCATTTTACACAGATAGTATCATAAGACAAGTAATGACAGATTAAGACCTGCCTAGCAGAGGGAAAACTAAATTACACGACTTTTATTAAGGCATAAATAAACCTATTAAGCATTATCTGGAATACTAATTAGTAGAAAAAGCACTGACAATTTTATTTATCAACATTAAACACAATTATGAATTACAGGCCTGATGAATCTAGCAGTAAACAGACCATGTTGGATATGCAGGGACCTTAAGCCCATTATGTGAGAAGGATGATTACCAAAATCCTGTGGGGAAATAAGTAATTGTAGTTGTAACATTTTAATTGCCTTTGAATAAGCCAAATTATATTTTCTTGTCTGAGAATATAAATAGTATGACATTAAGGTAACAAGCTTCAGTAGCTGGAAATAGAAAGTGGATTTATATTATGTTTTAAAACAAAGAAAAGAGTAGTGATACATTTTTAGTATCATAATGGTCAGTTTGAATGACTGTGAATACATGCAGATTTTTTAAGATATATTGTTTTGTAGGCAAGCTATGTTCTGCATTCCTTTTTCACAGTGAAAATTGTGGGAGGAGACTTTCTGAATAAATCTCTACAGGTGAATGGAAATTATGTAATTGAGAAAATTGTATTGTTTAATGATTAGAAGTATTGTAAAATGAACAAGAGACAATTTATGGTTTTCTGTCTCTCCCCCCTCCCCTTTTTCTTTGAAGATCCAAATTCTAGAATTTGTGGACATTTACTTATAGGTGCAGCCAAGAATTCTTTTGCAAAACTCATGGATAAAATTAGTTTGGCAATGGAGAGCTTACCTTCGCACAGTAGCAGCAGGAGTATTACACATGTAGAAAAGGATTCCCTGGTTCAGAGGTTGGCCCGTGGACTTCATAAAGTGAACACGCTGGCCCTGAAATACGGACTGCAGGTCCATGTGCCCGTTTTGGTATGTATGAAATTTTATTAAGTAGGGACTTTTGGACTTGTGAATGTAATTCTGAATCAGACTTATTTGAAGTTTAAGTTAGTTGTACACAAATGTATCTAGATTTCCTTTAGGTTTCTTGTGATCTTTTAATTCAATAAGGAAAACCACCTCCACATAAGTGTCCAAATATCCAAATACAAGTGTTCTGGCATGAGTTACGAATTGACTGGTCTCTATAAGTGACCTGCAGCGGAACTGTATGAAACATCAATGACTGAAAATTCTACTTTCTAGCCATCTAGATTATTTCTTTAATTGTTCATTTTATATAAACCAAATTATCCTATCTAATAATAGACAAAGATGATAATTGACCATACCTTTGCTACACCTCCCATTGGCTAATCAGCGAGATGTGCAAATTAGCTGCCAATAAAGATGGCAGCTAATTTGCATACTGCAGGCAGGGCGGGATAGCACGAGCCGCCATCCGGGCCCTGTGTGCAGCCCCTCTCCCATCTGGGACCCCCGTGTGCTGCCTAAGCCCCGCGCAGCCTAAGCCCCGCCCCTAGCCAGGACCCCATGGCGATCGTTGAGCAGGAAAGGGCCGCCTGTAGGCAGCACCCAGCAAGGCCTGCTCCTGGGTCGCCGTGGTGAATACACACACACACACACACACACACACACACACACACACGATGCCTGCTCTGAGCCTCTGCTGCCAGACTGCGGCCATCAGTAGGACATCCACTGAGGGCTCCCGGACTGAGGGGCAGGCTGGGCTGAGGGAACCCCATCCCCCAGTGCACAAATTTTGTGCACTAGCCCTCTAGTTGTTCTATGTTTAACCTGAGTTACATTTAATTTGGTAAATGCCATTGCTATTGATTTATTAGTAAGTCTGTAGTTACTTCTTGTAAAATTGCTCTTGTTTAACAACAGAAAAGCACAGCATCGTTACAGAAGCAAATCTTTGGATTTACACAAAGGCTGCACACAGCAGAAGTGGAGCGCCGCTCGCTGCGCTTAGAGGTCACAGAATTCAAACGAAATGTGAATGAGATGAAAAAGGAGCTTGACAAAGCCCAGGGTCTCCAAATGCAATTAAATGAATTTAAGCACTCGGTAATTATACATGTTTTGTATGTATGGCTTTGGTGAGCTCTCCTTTGAGAGTGTGTGTGTGTGTGTGTGTATGTTTGTTTTCTTTAACTTAAGTTAAAAATAATTTGAAGTGTCATTAAGATTTCTTTTTCTTCAGAATACTTCCCTTCTGAAATACCCCAACATGTAGTTCATACTTCAAAGTTGGTAAGGAGACTACATCTTAAACATTCTCACCATAAGAAAAGCAATGATAATTATGTGACATGATAGAGGTGTTAGCTAATGCTACAGTGGTAACCATATTGCAACACATAAATTTATCAAATTAACATATTGTACACCTAAACTACGCAATGTTATATGTCAGTTATATCCTAATTTACACAAAGTGTTATACCAGTTGCTTAAAGGAATACTGATTCTGTGTCAGCAGAACTCATAATGCTGTTAAGATTTATGCTCTGAAAGTATAAAAAGAGATTCAATGAGGATAGCTTAACTGCTATAACAAATAAGCCCCCAAATGTATAATAAACAAACAAAAAATGCCCCAATGGAGGAGCCTGATGGGGGCTGGGATTTTTTTCTCTTTTCCTTTTATATTGAATATTTTGAGTAAATTAGATTACTCAGTATGAAATCAAGTTGATTTTCTAAAGAAATATTCATTTTATCTAACTTCCATTAAAGATTTATATGCATCATTTAAGAAAGCAGAAGATAGCTGAGAAAAGAAAGGCTTATGTCAAATAACATTAGCTCAAGATTGAAATGTATAAATACATGAAGCATAACAAAATGCAGATATCTAATATTCTACTTGCAGTTGGGTTACTTATAACATTGATGTTCCTAATATGGATATAGGAATATTGAGTTAAAATATGACTCTGAAACTTCAAAACTATGTAACTGATGATAGACAATATAAATACGAATACAAAATTGGTTTCTTAAACCTACTAACAAGGTACTTTGTGTACCCCCTCTTGGGAAACCTAAATTTTGCAAGTTTAACTTCAGTTTAAATGTATCTTTTGGTTAATTTGTAATTTGCAGTTTTCACATTTGTTGTAACAGAGACAGCAGCAGATAGTAGCTCAGTTATTATGCTACGATAATGTAAATTGCTAATGTTAAATATTATTTCAAATAGCTATACCTTCAAAGGCGAAGAGTTCTTATAAATTCAGCACGTCAGGTAATCATGAATCGCCTTTCTGATTTATTTTTCTTTTTGATGAATGTCTAAAGACAGTACAGTTTCCCCCCTCATTCTCTTAGTTGTTTGCTCAGAGAAGAAAATTGTATGAGCTGCTTTATTATTTTTTTTCCTGATGATAAAGGTAATATATAATACCCAAATAAAAATACAAACAAGTATAAAGAAGAAAGTTCAAATCCCTCTAATCTTACCACCTAGGACCAACCACTTTTCAAGTGTGGATGTGTTTTGTTCCCTGCATTTTTCTCTTTGTATATGTGCAGATAGGAATATAGAATTAAAATGCTACTTTTTTATATTTTTAAAGTATTACAAACATTTTCCTGTGCCACTTATTATTAATTTTATTTTAGATAAATTAATATTTTCTCATATGAGTGCATCAAAATTTGACTCTTCCCTACTTATAGACACTTATTTTCCAAAAATGTTTTGCCATACTTAAATCATAAAGAGCTGTTGTGTATACTTTTAAAAGCCAATTCCTTCAGTGTGTGTGTGTCTCTCTCCTTTTGATTTTCTTTCCGTTGCATATACCAACTAAATTTGGGATCTTGAGATGGTCTGACAAAATGGAAAGAGACAGCCATCGATGCAATTTGAGATTTAGAATGTAGGCAACTATAAATAGGTTTAGCTAATAGTGGACTTCCTGAAAATTGGAAGATCCTTTATAATGTGTTGTTCCCTGTAATATGTTTGATGAATTCTGGGTATTCTACACAATAAGATTTCCTAGTTCATATTTAAGTATTAGGAAAAGATGTTAACATCTTATCTTTGATTAGTTTGAAAGTCGTCAGGGCTCAATTTCCAGAATCTAGACAGGTTACAAGAGTCTGAAGAAAAGTTACTAGAAGGTGACAAAATCCTTTTTAAGGGCTCTGGTTGAATAAATGGCTTGTATCAAAAGCTAAGAGTATGTTCCATGAAATATTTAGTGTGAATTCCTTCAACTAAAGTGTAGAAATAAAAATAGAATTAATGGAAGTAATAATTGAGGGAATGAGATATGTAATTTTTATATTTTGACATACAATTGTAAGGTATAAAATTGTTGATGTAAGAAACATTCAAACCTATAGAGAATTTTTATGATTTTGGGTCTCACAGATGATAATTGCTTGGGAGCAAAATCTCAGTGGATTGAGAAAATGCTTTCGAGGATGTCAATTTTGCAGGTTTTTTAATACATTACAGTCAAGGAGAAGACATAAAAGGAAGGTTACATGGAATTCATTGGTAGTAGACTAAGGGGCAGGAGAAAGCAAAGTCTCTGGGATTGGATAAAAAGTAAAATGAAGAGACACACTTCTTATGTTGGTGGGAATGGGATTGTTACTAATTAACATGTACAGCACATAGAGTGCAATGAGGGGAACAAGTTAACAGTGCAGGGTTCTGTGGTCTCCTGCTCTGGTGCTGGCAGTGTGCCCTGAGGGGGTCTGGCAGAGATGACTCTGACATTTCAAAGGTATGTTATCTTAGATGCAAAAGGACAACTGACAGGCTCAGTTAAGGTAAAGACTGACCTTTGTCAAAGAAGCCACAGGAATAGGACATGACTACCCCCATGACCTCTTTTAGTTAGGAATGTTTGTGTTCAGACCATCCTATGTGTTTGCTTTTAGTCTCTGAGTGTGTAGGGCCCACCATGCAGGCCTCCTCTGAGCTTGTCAGGTTTAGTATGGGGCCCCTTTTTCATCCACAAACTTAGTGAGTGTGATTTTTAACATTTAATCACATATTAATAGATATATATCAGGCGTTCACCCTAATCACTTTATTTTTTCACCCTAATCACTTATTTCTCTCATATCAATAATAGTTCAGTACTTTATTTTACAGACGAGGAATATGGGGCACAGCGTAGCCAAGTGACTTGCCTAGCAGGTCAGGCTCTAAAATCCCTACTTTTAACCATTTCATGGTAGTGGCTAATGTTCATATCCAGTTCTGTTAATAAAGGATTGTTTTATTCAAAATGTAATAGATTGGGGAAAATATGCTGTTTTTCTTTTTAAAAATGGGGAATGTGCCTGCTGCCACTCATCTTTCACTTATTTCAGAAAAACTGTGTATGAGGAAAATATAATAGCTTGTTTAGATTGGTCTAAAATTGTAACGTAACATCAGTCTGCCAAAAGCTACTCAGTACTTTTATTGCTTTGGAATACCATGTTCATCTACGGACAGTTGTTCTTAGACAGCTAACTGCCATGATCTTATTTTATTAGCTTCTTACAATTGCTTTCACACACCCTCTCTTTGTTATTCTACATTGCCATACTTGTTTGATCCTGTTTGCAGAAGGCTGGATGGAATTGAGGCATTCTCCAGGAGGGATAGATGGACGAGAGAGGCTACATAAGCTAAGTTTTTGCTAAAGGAGAAATTCTGGAGGAGGGGGGAAGAAGTCCTGCAGAATGGCAGGGATCTTGATTTATAGAAGTCAAGTAGATTGCAAAGGACAGAAAGGTCTGATGACAAGGAACAACAATTTAAAGCAACATAACGAGTAAAAGGTAGACGAAGTACAAAAATATTTGTTCACAAGTCCCAGAAGAGTGCTATGGTGGTGGGGAATAGAAGGAGAGTAAGAAGTTGAAATGGAGCTGGAGTGTAGAGAGGTTTTATAGTAGATGTTTTCAAAGTGTAATGGGACAATGTGGAGAGTGAGACAGCTGTTAAGAGGGAATGAGAAAATGAGTTCCCTAAAAAAAACACCGTGTAAGTATCAGTAATGTATTAGATATACCTTTACTACTTGTGCCGAGGAAATGAGGCATCTTTCCTGTGTGCCTTTTGATCCTTCTCATTACTTTCTATTAACTTAGGTTAATAATTAGGAATCTATTTGTATACTATACTGTTGCCTTTTGAAACTTAATCAGTATTGAGGAGTGCATTATATACACCTTTGAAAAGGCAAATAATAGTTAAAAACCAGTTGCTTCTGGGAGGTAGCAGGCCAGGTACTGATGCCAAAGTAAAACTGAGTATATGATAATATAGAAAGACCCATGTATAAATCTATCCTCAAACTGAGTTCCAGCAAATTGTTCTCTCTACATGAACCACATGCTTGCTATTGTTGACCCAAGAGGAAACTGTAAGCACATTTCTATTTTTGTCTCATTTGTCAGAGAACTCAGAGGTAGGTAAAGTCCACATTCAACTGTACTAATGTATATTTTTCAGATGCATAGAAACTTGTTAAAGGCTTTAATTCCCACAATCATCTATATATATAAAAAGCCAGTGACTGTAATGCCGTAATGACTGTAACGACTGGTCACTATGATGTCCTCTGTGGCAGCCAGCCGGCCCAATTGGACCCCCAGCCTCCTGTGGCCCCTCCCTTGGGCCAGCCCAGCCTCTGATCGCAATCTTTATAAAACATGCTTATATATCAAGATTTAAACTGAACATTGTGGATTTACTTGAAATAAGTTTCCCAAGATTTTATTTAACTAAATATGATAACGTTGAAAGTATGGCCGTTGTCTTTAAAAACCAGAGTGATTATTTTTTATCTGGAATTATGAAACAAATTGTATGTTTGTCATGTATCAGACATTTACAAACGTTTGTATTATACTCTTTATGTTAGCAAATACAGTTCTGAAGATTAAATGATACAAAATGCAGTTAGCTGATAATTGATTTTTTTCTCCTTATTTCAGAAATTGATCACCCATGAGAAGTTTGAAAGTGCATGTGAAGAACTGAATAATGCATTATTTCGGGAACAGCAGGCACAAATGCTATTGAATGAACAGGCACAGCAACTACAGGAGTTGAATTATAGACTTGAATTGCATTCCAGTGAGGAAGCTGACAAAAACCAAACTCTTGGAGAAGCGGTTAAGGTAGGAAAACATTCCTTGCATAATGGTCTGTTTCCTCTAAGCGTGGGTCCTTGAGGGACTCATGTCTATCTCCTGAGCAGGGAACCGATCCCAAGATATGAAATTTTTATTCTCTAAGAGCTTATACAGATGGAATGAAACACGGTTCTGGGACTTCAATTCCACATGTATTGAAAAATGTAAAAGTAGGTTTTACTTGCTAGTTGAAAACAAAGTGGAGATTTTTCAGTAATAATATTCTTTATTTCATTTTTCTTTCTTGATTCTCCCCCCACACCCTACTTTTAAAAACTTGTTTTACATCCAGACCTTGAAACTCCACATACTTGTTGGGTTTTGAAAGGTTCCAGGTCTAGGTCTCTGATTCTTATGTAAGAGCCTGCTTAGGGATAGAGAAGGTTTGCCTAGGAAGAGCTGTTCTCCCTCCCGGTCATCTATTTGTGGGAAAGGTCTCTAGAAGGGAAAATAAAATAGTTGTCGTTAGAAAATTTCATTAATAAATTTAGGACTATGGTATTTGTTGGCAATGTTGGCCATGTAGTATAATAGGATTCTAGTTTACGATTACAATACTTGTGGAGTTTTTGCTAGTGAGGTCATACACATTGGAATGGAACTAATTCCAGGAAAACCAACATGATATAATAAGCTTCTATAATAGGTATCATACCTAATACAGTAAGCAACTCAGTGTTAGTATATAACTTATTATACTAATAATGTATATCCTAATAGCTCAATACTAATACTACTAATAAAATAGTCAAAATTTATTGAGAAGCTTCCTGTTTGTCAGGCACTGTGCTAAATACTTTATAAACAATTCTCTCATATAATCCTCACACAAACTCTGTGGGATTATTCTCATTTTGTAAGTGAGAAAACTGAGGTATAAAGAAGTTACATAACTTGTAGAACCATTAGTGGTAGACTGAGGGAGTCAGACTTCACATCTGCTTTCCTAACCACCACCTATGTGTATTATTGATTCATAGCATACATATGCCAGGCTCTGTGCTGTGGTTTCTATATGAATTATTTTACATCATTCTTAAGTTAGCTTGTGAAATAGGTACTATTATTCCCATAGATTTTTGATAAATTGAGAGAGATCTCAGTGGAGTTGATTAGGGTCTCCTGGCCTATAAATATTGAAACTAGGATTTAGTTTTTAGAAACATTAATTTAAAATTATTAACCTGATTTCTTATTATTGCAGATTTAGATTCATTCCATTTTTTCCCCTTGCTATTAGAAATATTTCTAAGATAAGCAATCCTGTAGCTAAACATTTATTTACATAGCTATGATTATTTCCTCAGGGTAATTTCCTAGATGAGAATTACTAGGGCAAAAGCCACATATGTTTTAGTGTAAATATTATCATTTGGCCTATAGCATTTTTTTACCAGTTATAATCTCTCTTAAGACGTATGAGAATTTCACTGTTTACTTAACTTGGCTATGACTATTTAAATTCCTCCCCTTCCCCCAATTTGATCAATATGTTATTGTTACTCTTTGTATTTATTTGATTACTAATCAAGTTGAACATTTCTATAAGTAAATTGGTCATTGAACAACAATTTTATGCTTCATGTTCCATTAACATATAATATAATTAACCATGCTTTGAATAAGCATATAACTGTCATATTGGAGTCTTTTCTCTTTGCAATAGCTTGTAGTTTGTGTTCAGTTATAGTATCTTCCTGCAGATAAAAAGCTGTATTAATTTCTTTAAAATGCCTGTAGCTTAAATATTGTTGTCAGGAGTGGAGAATTGTTTAATTACTACCTCTTAATTAGAAGTAGCAGGTGGTAATGTGAAAATGCTCTCTTGCGGGAGGCAGCATGATTCTGTAGAAAAAGCACTGGCCTTGGAACAAGTATGTCTGAAATCAAATCCCAGTTCTGTCACTTGGGCAAATAATTTAACCTTTCTGAACCTCAGTTTCCTCTTCTGCAAAATTAGAGATAATGATACTTAAGTTCCAGAAGTTTTATGATAATTAATTAAGATACTGTTTGAAAAGCAAGTATATGCTTGATAATATTCTTGTTTTTCAATAATACTTGAACGAATAGTATTTTTATGTGTCATTTTTCTTTAAAAAAAGTATATTGCTTGTTCTTCCTTATAAAAACAAAAATAAGATCATGAATAGGAGATATGGAAAACTACAGAAGGAAAAACAAATTACTTATAACTTATAAATGCCACTTTTGACATTTGAGGTTTTGTTTTTAATCATTTGTTCTATATGTAATGGTTTTTATAAATCATACTTTGGACTTGATGCTCAAAATGACCTTTCTTTATGATACTGCTAGATTTTGGATAAGATATTCTTGTATTAAGAGTAAAGGAGCCCAGCAGGTATGGCTCAGTGGTTGAGTGTTAACCCATGAACCAGGAGGTCACGGTTCAATTCCCAGTAAGGGCACATGCCTGGGTTTTGGACTTGATACCCAGTAGGGGATATGCAGGAGGCAGCTGATCAGTGATTCTCTCTCATCACTGATATTTTTTATTTCTCTGAAATAATAATAATAATAAATAATAATAATAATAATAATAATCCTATATAATAAAAGCCTAATGTGCAAATTGTCCGACTGGAAGTTCGACCACTTGCTATGATGTGCGCTGACCACCAGGGGGTGGCATGGAACATGGAGGGCGTCAGTGATGCGGCGCTGGCAGCAGGTGGCAGTGGACTGTGGTGGGATGGTGGAGCAGGTGAGGGGAAGGTGCTAGGCCAAAGCGGGGTGCCAGACAGGGCTGCGGGGCTGTGGGACTGTGGGGCTGGGGGCGTGAACTGGGGTGTGAACTGGGCTGTGAGGTAGGGCCCAATTCCCACAGGCCACCCGAGGGACCCCACCTATGCACGAATTCGTGTACCGAGCCTCTAGTAATAATAATAATAATTAATAATAATAATAATAATAAAGAGTAAAGGAAATCTCCAAATCCCAAGAGTAAAAATATAACAAGACCAACAAATCCCAATGAACAGGAATCAAAGTTAGCACTGTGAGCAGATGCTGGACTTGCCCTGCTGGCAAATACCAAGTCCAATGCTGGAAGTAGGAGACCTATCTTTGGGGTCCACCAGCTGATTTGGCCTTGAACCCGAGACTCCCATGTTAAGGAATTGCTTAATAACCTGAATGTTAGGTCAGTAGTAGAAGCTAATGTAAATTTTTTTTTCTGGAAGAAAGCTTGCTTAATTTACTTCCTTCAGGAGTCCCCTCAGACTAAGATCAGCCAAGTAACTGGCACATGAATAAATAGATTTATCGTATATTCATCCACATTGTAACCTCTCTTATCAGTTTGAATAATATTTTATCTGTACTTTGTAGGGAATTCTAATTAGACCATAATATTATTTGTTCTATAGTGACAGTTTTGTCTCTCCTTTTCAAACCTTAACCCTTTAATTTTTTCCCTTTCTTTCTGCACTGGTGAGGATACAGTGCTGAGTATAAATGGAAATAGTAGGCATCCTTGTCCTGTTACCAGTCTTAAAGAAAATCTTTCTAATATTTCTCCATCAACAAGGACGTTTGCTACAGGTTTTTAGTTGTTAATCATTATTGGGTTAAAGGAGTTATCTTCCTATATTATGCATTATTTAAAAAATCATGAATGAATGTTGGATGTAATAAAATACTTTTTGTGCCTCTTTTGAGATAATTATATAAATACTAGATGCTCAAAATGACCTTTTAGAGGCCCATTGCACTAATTCATGCATGGGTGGGGTCTGGCTGGCCCACCCCAATGGGGACCCATCGGGCTGGCGGCGGGGAGGGTGGGTGGTTGGCCAGCTGGCCCTGCCCCTGATCAGGGTGTTGGGGGCTGATTGGGGGCCGGGCCGGCTGGGCGGATCAGGGCCTAGATCACACTGGTTGGCTGCCGCAGTGCATCTCATAGACACTGGTCGTTCTGCCATTCCAGTCGCTGGGTTTTTATATATATAAACTAGAGGCCTGGTGCACAAAAATTTTTGCACTCGGGGGTGGGGTCCCTCAGCCTGGCCTGTGCCCTCTCTCAGTCTGGGACCCCTCAGGGGATGACCACTTGCTGGCTGAGGCCTGCTCCCCGGGGGATTGGGCCTAAGATGGCAATCAGACATCTCTTTCGCAGCCTGGCAGCCCTCGGGGGATGTCCACTTGCCAGCGGGGAGCAGACCTAAGCTGCAGTCAGACATCCTTAGCGCTGCTGAGGGGGCAGGAGAGGCTCCCACCACCACTGCTGTACTGGCAGCCATCAGCCTGGCTTATGGCTGAGCAGAGCTCCCCCATGTGAGAGCACCCTGACCACCAGAGAGCAGGTCCTGCATTAAGTGTCTGCCCCCTGGTGGTCAGTGTGTGTCATAGTGACCAGTCATTCCCAATCCTTCTGCTGTTAGGTTCAGTTTGCATATTACCCTTTTACTATATAGGATAGAGGCCTTGTGCACAGGTGGGGGCCGGCTGGGTTGGCCTGACGTGTGTCCTGTATCAGGGTGGGGGTCCCGCTTGGGTTCCTGGCCAGCCTGGGTGAGGGGATGATGGTTGTTTGCATCTGGTCACACCCCCTTCAGGGTGGGGGTCCCCACTGGGGTGCCTGGCCAGTCTGGGTGAGGGCCTGCAGTATGCAACTAGCCACCATCTTGGATGGCAGTTAATTTGCATATTGCCCTGATTAGCCAATGGGAAGCGTAGCGGAGGTATGGTTAATTACCATGTTTGTCTATTATTAGATAGGATTTTTCTCTTACTATGTTAGCATGTTGAATTATATCAGGGATTGGCAACTAAGTCCCATGGCTTGTATTTGTATGGCCTGTGAGCTAAGAATGGTTTTTACATGTTTAAAGGACCATAAAAAATAAACAAATAAACAAACCAAAGAAGAATATGTGACAGAGAATATATGTGGCATACAAAGTTTTTCTTATCTAAAATATGCTGACTCATGTAATACTAGTACATTATTCAGTATTGTAATATTAAGCCAGCCTTACATTCCTGAAATAAACCCAGATTAGTTGTGATGATTTACAATAATACATTGTTGCACTGAATTTGTTAATTTTTCACTTAAGATTTTTTTTAAAGGGAGAATCTTTTTTTAAAAAATATATTTTATTGATTTTTTACAGAGAGGAAGGGAGAGAGATAGAGAGTTAGAAACATCGATGAGAGAGAAACATCGATCAGCCACCTCCTGCACATCTCTTACTGGAGATATGCCCGCAACCCAGGTACATGCCCTTGACCGGAATCGAACCTGGGACCTTTCAGTCCGCAGGCCGACGCTCTATCCACTGAGCCAAACCGGTTTCGGCTTCACTTAAGATTTTAAAATTTATGTTCCTAGTCATGATTATCTTATAATTTCTCTCTGTCATTATATCCTCGTCAGTTTTTGGTTATCAGATTTTGCTAATGTGACATGACTTCCCTTCTCACTCTGAACACATGCATTTTGGAGTATTCAGCCAAGCTTAAAACAAATTGAGCAAAATGCTCAGATAATAGAAATAAAAAGGATATTTAAAACCAAACGAGAGAGAGCTGAAGTCTAAATAGCTTACTGGGGTGTGCAATCCCAGGTAGAGGCTAGAGTTGATTATCATAACATTAGGGAAATGTGGACTTCAACCCCTCTCTTCTCTGCACTAGGAAAGAGCTACCTGTATGAAGGTAGGATTCAGAAAGGGCTGCCTGACTGTGAAATGGGGCCTAGAACAGCCGTGGACAAACTACGGCCTGCGGGCCGGATCAGGCCCGTTTGAAATGAATAAAACTATTGAAAAAAAAGACCGTACCCTTTTATGTAATGATGTTTACTTTGAATTTATATTAGTTCACACAAACACTCCATCCATGCTTTTGTTCCGGCCCTCCGGTCCAGTTTAAGAACCCATTGTGGCCCTCGAGTCAAAAAGTTTGCCCCCCCTGGCCTAGAACGTCACTGCCTGCCAGCTACAGGTGAATTCGATGTCTACTATGGACATTGGGTAGGAAAAAGAATTTGGAACCCCAGGCCTGTGCTACATAAGAAAGTACTTTACGTTACTTCTAGTCCAAGGACTGTTCAGTTGAGAATTATCTTCAAAATGGTCCAACCCTTGTAGAACCAGCGTGACCTCGTAGAAGGAAATCTAAAATATTCAGTAGGGATGCTTCAGAGAACACACTAGAGACTTTAATGGGAAATTCAATATTACAAAGCATGTAAAGAAATGACTTGTACATCAGATGAGAAAATTTGCACCTCAGGTAGTAGGAATGCTATTTAAAATGTTGAAAGGTAGTTTAAAAGATATTTTTAAAATAATGTTTTTAAATGTTCTGAGAAAAAAGCCATGAATAGAAATTTTAAGACAAGAAATGAAAATCATCATTGAAATGAAAAACTCAGTGAATGGTTTGAATATTGGGTAGATATAGATGGAAAGATATCAGTGGATTGGAAGATAGCTGCGGAAATCACTTAGAATGCTCTGCAGAGGGACAGAGTGATGGGTAATAGGAAGTTAATAGAAAAGAAAAAGAGAATGAGATTTATTTAATAAAAGTGAAAATAGAATAATTTGTAATAAATGTTCAGAAACAGAATCAGAGTAAGGCAATATTTTGAGCAAGAATGACTAAAATTTTTATAGATTTAAAGACAGAGTAACTTCTCAGATTAAAGGAATCCATTGTATTGTGAGCAGTATAAATAAAAACAAATGCACACATTAATACATAATAATGAGACTATAGGATGGCAAAGACAAAGATAAAATCTTTAAGTCTATGGGTTTAGGAAAGATAAGGTTATTCGATTGTTGATCTTGAATTAATGGAATTAGTTTAATAGTTATAAAATTCCCTAAGAACTCTAACTGTAGTTCCTGCCTTCCAAGTATGTTCTCTTCACTGACTTAGAGTTCTTAGTTATAGCACACCGGTCTATTATTGGTAACTATAGACAAATGAATATGAAAAATGTAGTATGAAAAGAAGTGGAATAAGCCAAAGATTTCTTTGTCTTTCTTCCCTCCCTCCCACTCCCTCTCCACCAAACTATTCTTGGGATATTTTATGTCGTTGGCCTGGCCTATAATATCGTTAGTACTGCTGGACCTCTGAGGCAGTTTTGTTAGGCAACAATATTTTATATGCTGTACAGTAGTTCAGAAGAAAACAAAAGCTACATATCAATGTATTTTTTTTCTTGATTTCAAGTAAGCTTCGACTTAAATTTAGTAACTAATAAGACTAACCATTTTATCTTGGATCCTGCCTTACATATTTTTATGCTTAACTAGTATATACCTCATATTCTGTTTGGTAGTAGACGCTCCATGTTAACGGAGTAGGTGAAAGTTACTTTAATGAGGGAATCAACCTGTGGGTAAAATACTTGTGTGAGCTAATGTATGCATTTGTTCCTTAGAATGGGCTGCTGCTATAACCGATACATAAAGTCTGAGGCAGTGGCTCGGAGATCAGGCAGTTTGTGGTGAGGAAACATATCAGGGGTGGAAAGATGGAAATTCATGTTAAGCTATGGCAAAAAATTTGATAAAACTGTACTTGTGGTAATTTAGGACTACTGATCCTATAGTTCTAGGGGAAGTAGTTGGAAAGAATTGATTATAATATCTGTTAGCTTTGACATTTTGCTTTGAACAAGGTCTTACAAGAAAGATGAACCCAGGAAAGAATTTGTTGGCTTGTGAACATAAGTAAAAGGGAAGAGAGAGAGGGATAATCTAGAAATCTGAAGCCTAGAAAGAGTCCATTATGTCTCACAAGCATAGCAAAGAACAAATTAGGGATCTAGTTCTCTTATTCTAGCCAGTTTTCTTAGTTGTCCTCAAGGTAACCACCATGTCTGTGCATTTGGAAACAGGGAAACTAGTAGTGAGTATGATCTCCAAGAAAAAACCTTAGTGTATTTATTGGCACATGGCACTGACTGGAAGCAAACAGATTAAAGCCTACCAACTTTTTGAGACAGTTGTGTTGCACAAGAACTGAGAATCTGGAATATTACAGACTTCTCCTCTCTGAGCCTTAAACAAGCTTTAAATGATCCATTTATCATGTTAATTGAGGCACAAGACTCCGTACTGTAAATGGCACCATTTATTTATTTGTCCATTTGCTGATGGGCATTAGGTTTGTGTTATTTAAAAAATATTTTAGATTAGAGTAAGGAGGAACTGAAGGACTTGTCTGAAATGATATAGCTTCTATGAATACAGATTTGTATAATTTTGCGATCTCTCTAGCAAGTTTGATATTAAGAATGACAATCATTTAGGTTTAGAATAAAGTGATAGTTATGGTTGTTTTGTATTTTTCCTAGGAAAAGTTAGGTATCAAATTCTGATAACTTTTAATCACATCTGAAACATACTTGGTGTGGTGATCATTTATAGAAAAATTTAAAATATTTTATATTTATAGGATCACTTAATAAAACAAAGAATCCTATATAATAAAGAGGTGATATGCAAATTAAGCCTCACGCCCTCACAAGATGGCTGCCTGTGACCAAGCCAGCAGGGGGGTTAGTGAGGGATGACCAAATGACTGAACAGCAGGCTGTGTGGGGCGACCAGGCCGGCAGGGGGGTTAGTGAGTGATGACCAAACGACTGAACAGCAAGCTGTGTGGGGCAACCAGGCCATCAGGGTGCCATGAGAGGCGACCAGGCCAGTGGTGGTGTACAGTTGGGGGTGACCAGGCC
>NW_006291549.1:432972-441468 GCF_000327345.1 Myotis davidii
TCTGGCAGCAGGCAGCAATTAGGAGCAATAGCGACCAGGCCAGCAGGGGGGCCAGTTAGGGACAATTAGGTTGGCATGCAGAGGCAGTGAGGGGTGATCAGGCCTGGAGGGGAGGCAGTTAGGGGCAACCAGGCAGGCAGGCAGGTTAGCGGTGAGGAACAAGTGGTCCAGGATTGTGAGAGAAATCCAGGATTGGAGAGGGTGCAGGCTGGGCTGAGGGGACCCCCCCGCCCCCGCCATGCATGAATTTTGTGCACCAGGCCTCTAGTCTTTCTATAAAGTTATAAAACCACCTCCTGTTTTACCTTTCTTCAAAAATAAACCCTGGTCTAATTAATACATATATTAGAGCCTTTACTGTGTGGTAAGTATGGTATTTGGTTTTGTGGGGATATAGTGAATTTAATTAAAAGGACTACATACATCTTAGTGGTTAGTAGGATTTTTGATATAATAATGGATGAGAGTTTCTGAAACTAGTACAAAATCTTAAATTCTCTGAATTGTCACAATTTTGTAATTCTGTCCATGAAAATCCTAGACATTGGTTGAGAGAGAATGACTTATGGAAAAAATCAAGGATTTATTCACAACCAGTCTCCCAGATAGTTTTGTCTAACTCTGATCCAGCTTTTATTCACATGCCTTTTTCATCATCATTTCTGTCATCTGTTTACTTCTATCCCATCGAGCTGCAGCAGCCTCGAAGGGTCTCAAAGACTCATTCCTTCTCTGAGGACCCTAAGAGAAGGGTCCTCACCTTTTGTAGCTGCTTTGGCTTTTTATTGCTTTTGTCTTAATTTGAATAGAAAATGACCTCTGTGCTTTATTATTTTTCAGTCTCAAAATGTAATTACATATGAATGAGAAAGAGGAAGCAAGAAGAAAAAGGAGTATGTTTTTCAAATTTCAAATGGAATAATTTGCAAAGATTTTTTGGAGTCATAGTAATTGTGTAAAGAGTCACATTTTATGAATATTTACCTTCTTTTTATTTAAAAAAATGCCATAACCTTTATATTATTAATAAAATTATTAGCCAAACTCTGAGGGTATATGAATGTTGCAGTGAAGTCATTTAATAATTTTGAATTACAGCTGTATTTTCCCTAGTAAACTTTTAAAAATTCATTGACTTTAAAAAATTTAAATAATTTTTAGTTGATAAACCCTGATTATAATAATAATTAAAATTTATCACATAACCCATTTTCATAAAGTAGGATTATTAACATCATTACTTAATTTAAGTCTTATCATTTTTTACTTTAATCACATATATTTTTATCTTCCTAATGACTTATACCATTGAGACCTTTAAAGTAGTCAATTATATTTCAAGGTCAGAGAAAAAAAGAATTAAGAAAACAACAGCTCTCACATCATTAAAAAAAATAGTAATTTAACAGACCAAGATTTAAGCTAGAAGCTAAAGGCTTCATAAAAAGTTATTTCCATTTTTGTTAGACTGAACAACAGAAAAATATATAATAAAATAAAAAATATCTTTTCATTTTAAACTTATGACATAATTCCCCCCCAATTACTTATGTTCTCATAAGTAATTTTAAAATACCTTTTTCCACGTTTAAATTTGTTCTCAGTGAGTAGTAATCTGAGATTAGAATTATGTTTCTTAATTGAGTACTAGCTTTGAGTTAGATGATATTTTAAGTACTACTTAAAATATGTATATACTGCTATAGTATTTTGAAGCATACAGTTCAACTTTGTCTAAACATTTTTATAAACATTTTTTTTTAAATTAAACATGCTCACAGTATTCTTACTGTGAACAACTTTAAACATACAGGAAAAAAAGGAAAAACAACACCACACAAAAAACAAAACAACAACCAAAAAAGTGTATATAATCCCATTATCACCCATATAAAAACATTATTAAGATTTTGGCAAATATAAATGGAAGTGTGCTATGTATATAGTTTTACATCCTGTTTTTTTTTTGTATAGAGTGTTGTGATTTACTTTTACATTTGCATTGTTCTAGCATTTATTAGACTGTAGGTTGAAATAGGGAGATCCATCAGGCTAACAGTATAATCTAGACCAGAGATGATGGTGGCTTAGACCAGGGTGGTAGGAGTAAAGAATGGTGTAATTCTGGATATATTTGCTTTGTGAAGGTTAAACATAAGGAATTGCTAATTTTATTAGATGTGAAGTGTGAAAGATGAATCAAGGATGATCCTTAGCAACTGGGAGAATGGGATTGACATTTATTAAAAATACTAGTGCCCTGGTGCATGAAATTCGTGCACATTAAAAGGGAATTAGAGAAAATATTTTAATATTGCTATTTGTCCTTTCTCTGTAATAGAAGTGTTAGAGATGAAAGAAAATTAGTAAAATGTATATGAAAATCTTCCTCCTGTCAGAGCCTGGGGCATGCTGTGGGACCCAGAGTCAAGTCCCCGCCCACCTGTGTGCACCTCGAAATTGTGTGAGACCCAGACCCCACTGGCCCCAACCCCATTGGGCAAGATCCAGACCTGGCCGTCCCCACCCATCAAGCCCTGCTGGGCAGGGGGCGCAGCCTCAGGTCCCCGACCCGGCGCCAGGCAGGGGGTGCAGCCTTAAGTCCCCTGTCAAGCCCTGCCTGGTCAGGGATGCAGCATTCTCAGGGCCCCCATCAAGTCCTGCTGGGTTGGGGGTGCAGCCTCAGGTCTCCCGGCGCACCCTTAGGTCCCCCGGCCTGGCGCCGGGGATGGGGGCATGGCCTGAGGTCCCCCCATCAAGCCCCGCCAGGTGGGGGGCATGGCCTGAGGTCACCCGAGGTTCCACCATCGGGTACAGCCTCAGGTCCCCTCGCCCGCCTCAGGTCCCCTGCCCCAGCCCAGCGCCACACAGCCTCAGGTCCCTGCTGATTGCTCATTAAGGCTCATTATGGGGAACTCGTCTCCACTGTGGGTGCAGCTATCTTGTGACGGTGTGATGGAGTGAGGGCCAATTTGCCTATTACCTCTTTATTATATAGGATTTAAACACCTGTTCTAATGAACCATTCAATATTGAATTTTATGAATGTGCTGAAATGTATTTAACTATTTTTCTGTTGTTAGGGATTCAAGCTGTGTTTATTTTTTACTATTAAAATTTAGATGAGCATCTTATAATTAACTACATAGCTGCTTATATTCTCAGGGAAGAGCTCAAGAAACAGATTTATTGGTTCAAAAATATAGTTTAAGTGGTGTGTGTGTGTGTGTGTGTGTGTGTGTGTTTTAAGGGTATGCATATTTATTTCGATTGGTGCTTACATCTGAAAGGGTGTATAAGAGCACCTGCTTGTCCCCATTCTCATCAGCATCAGATATCATTAGGCATTATCATTAAGATATCAATAACAGCAAATCAAAACCAAGAACATTTGCCAGTGTGACAGATACTGTTTTGTTTTGCACGGAGCATAAAAAGGAACTATGAATTCCCCCCACCACGAGTGTTTTTTATTCAAATAATTTTATGTAAACTTAATTTGCTGTTTGTAGTGTAGTTTCAGAGAAGAGGGAGCACTAATATTTCTGAGCATACACTTTTGTTAGACACATTTTGTTAGACACATTCATATTATTTTATTTAAGTTTCAACATTTTAAGAAATAAGTATTATTGCTTACATCATGTAGATTAAGAAACAAAAATAATTGCAAAGAACTTGACAATATACATGATCAAGTTGCTTTATATAAAAGCCAAATATCAATTAAAAGGCCTTTCTTTGGGCCCTTAATACCTTTAAAAAGTATTAGTGTTGAAAATTGTAATATTAACATATCACAGGAGGAAATTTCCATTTTATATTTAAGAAAAGTAAATTGCTTCACACCTATTTAAAAGGAAAGTTAATAAGTGCTATATGTTTTCTTTGTGTATTGTAACAATATTTTCATGATAGAGTAAAAAAAATTAAGCATCTTATATTTTAGAACAGATATTATTACTTCTAGACTTGAAAATATGCATGTTTCTATTACCTGTCATATGTTGCCCACTTTAAGAAAACACAATAGCAATGAATCTGATTTTCTTTTATCAAGCCTCTTAATCATATTCTGAATTATTCAGGCTACAAAGTAGAGAAAATTCTTTTCTGAGCTTCACAAAAAGAAGTTGTACAATTTATTATCAGAATTTTCATATTATTATATAAAAATCACATTGATTTCCCAGTTTTAAATCATATTCACATATACACAGCAGGTCCTCAAATAAAATCATTTTGTTCGATGTTTCATTATAATGTTGGTGAAGTACCGTAGGAATTTAACTCTTATTTATATCAATTAGCCTTCAGTAAAATTTATTTTAATATATGTCACTTAAAGTAACAGAACCTATGGATGAGATTAAATGAGGACTTACTGTATACACAGATACAGACACATATATGGACACACTTAGTTATATGTATACACATACTATATGGTTGTGTACTTTTTATATAAATAAATTACATATATTTCATTTATGTTTATATCATAATAATAAAAGGCCGAGAGGTGTCACGACTGAAACGACCAAATGACTGGTCACCATGAGGTGCATGGAGCACCTCTTGGCCCTCCCCCATGGCCCACAGGCTCTGATTGCAGCAAGGCTTGTGGCTGGCGGGCGGGTGGGCCCGGTGAGGTAGGTGTGGCAATGAGCGTGGGGAGTGGGTGGGCAGGGCCTGTGTGGGTGGGCGGGGCCATGCGATTTCGTGCCCTGGGCCTCTAGTAATGTATAACAATTTTACATCGAATTATATTTCTACTTATATATTAATTTTATGTAAATGTATAAACTATACATGTATGTGTATCATAATGTATACTGTTAGAAATCTATTTTATGACTTGTGATGGGTGTGGTTTTTGTCATTTGCATGTCAGTCTTTTGTTGGCTCTTTGCCCTTAGGTCACTTCTAACAGTTGGTGGTACGCTTCCCCCAGCTGGTGGCAAGTACTTTGATTCACATAATCTTTTGGTCTAAATTGACAAAGTCTGTGCTTTAGTTAGCTAAGGTCTGAATTAGAATTAAGAATTTCACAGGATTTTCTTTCTTTCTTTGTTGGTGGTAATTAATAAAAATCTTTGATTAAAATAGCTGAGCTGTAGCTGAATGGCTCAATTGGATGGAGCATTGTCCATTCACCAAAAGTTGTGGGTTTGATTCCCTGTCAGGGAACATATCTAGGTTTGTATATTTGAGACCTGGTCGGGGTGTGTGCAAGAGGCAACCCATAGATGTTTCTCACATGGGTGTCTCTCTCTTTCTCTCCCCCTCTTTCTTTCTCTAAAATCAATAAAAACATATCCTTGGATGAGGATTTAAAACAAAAAGCTGAAAAGAGCAAAGTTCATGTAGGAAAACTTGCTGATTTCTATCCTGTTAAGAAACAAATATCTGTGTGTAGCATTTTACTAATCCTTTACTGTTGTCTATCCCTAGACTCATCATTGTACTTCAGTGCACAATTTACTTTGACAGCCTAGTGGTCAAGTCACTGCCTGAATTCCAACGTGGCTCACAGTATTATTATGAGATAGTCATTATCTACATGGCATTGAGATCTGTTGTTAAAATGTTTCTTTTCCTCTTGGGTTCTCAGACTTGGATGGTGGTAACTATTTACTGTATCTAGAGAAATAATTAAAGATATGGAAGGCATTTACTATTCTGCTTTGTCTAACTCTCTAAAGTCTTCATTCTCATTGTATGTCTGAATTGAAAGCCATGATTCGGAAAATACATGAGATGAGAATGAGAAGAAACAGAGACAAAAGATCTGAAGATGTAAGATTGGATAACCAGGGAACCATGAAAGTTACTAATGTCAAGGCCTAAAGCATGTAAAATTTAAATTGCTATGAATCGACTTACCATATGTTTTCTCTCTTACTAGGAAGGCAGTGCAAGACCTGTTATGCAAGAGATTTGTTAAAACTATATTTAAAGTACACGTGAGAACTATGTTAAAGCTACCTGTAAGAATTATCTATATATATAAAAGCCTAAGCAACCATTACAACCAAAACAACTGGAACGACTGGTTGACCAGTTGCTATAACACATACTAACCACCAGGGGGTAGACGCTCAATGCAGGATCTGCCCCCTTGTGGTCAGTGCGCTCCCACAGCCAACCTCCCTCATTCCCTCCCCCCAGCTGGCTAGCTCCGATCAGCCCGATGCAGGGCCGGCCAGCCAACCTCCTGCAGCCCCTCCAGCTGGCCTGCCCCAATGGTCCTGGATCGGAGGCGAGGCTGGCCAGGCTGGCCAGGCCAGGGAACCTCACCCATTCATGAATTAATGCACCGGGCCTCTAGTGTGTCATAATAGTAGCAAATATCTAAAGAGGCTCACTACTAAATGAGTGAGATTGGGGAAGTCTGTGTAGATTGTTAAGACTAATAAATTATCTGTTATTTTGGTAGAAGAGTTGGTGTTCCTATAGACTTAAGATTTGACTGGGTCAGTGGTTCTCAAGCAGTGATACTATTGGTGGTACCCAGAAAAGACCTGTTGGAATGCTGTTTGGGACAGTTTTCATAAGTGACTAAGCCATTGTCAGTATCTAGTTTAAACTAAATTCCTTACAACCAAGTGTTTTGTTGTTTGTTTTTATGGTAGTGAAAAGTTCTCAGAAGTAAGACATGAAAGATCCATCAGCTCTAGATGACCCTATGAGATTTACTTTAGCTTTAAACGTTTCAGATATGCTGTAGTCAGAGGGCACATAAATTACCTCTATGGCATTATAATTCATATATTCTCTAGTAACAGAGAAAGTAGGGGTATTTATTTTCTAAGTTCTGTGCTATTGTTTGCTGTTTATTAGAAAGAAAGCATTTTAAAAAGGAGATTTTCCTAAACAAATCCACACCAATCTGGTCTTTTCAGTAATTTCCAATGATAATAAAGTCCACAGTAATAGGAAATGCAGACTTTGACAATTAGATATTCTCATTTAATGCAATTCTCTTTCTTATGTGAAATCGTGCACTCAGAGTCATTAACATAATGTCAAAAACTTTTTTTCTTTGAAATACTGATTCTCTGCTTATTGGGAGTTGAAAGTAAAGCCATTGTGATATTAAAGGGCAGTCAAGAACCTATTGATATTATGCATATTTGTAGTTCTATAAAGATAGATTTCAAACACTGTTCAAGAAATTGAACATAGAGATCCTGTTGAAGAATTTCTTTAAAGTTGAGTGATTCGTTGCCCTGGCTGGTGTGGCTCCGTTGGTTGGAGCATCGTTCAGTACACTGAAAGGTTGTAGGTTCAATTCCCAGTCAGGGCACATACCTAGGTTTCTGGTTCAGTCCCTGGTTGGGGCACATACGAGAGACAACCAATTGGTGTCTGTTTTTGTTTTTTGTTCTCGCTCTCTCTCTCTCCATCATTATCTTGAAAATCAATAAAAAACATACTCTGGTGAGGATTACAAAAAAGTTGAGTGATTCATTATACATATTATAAATTAATTCCTTTCAGCCATTTAGCAATCATTTCTTAAGGCCATATCTTAATTTTTATGATCATAAAACTGTGCTCTGCAAGTACTTTTTAAAAAATGTTAGTAACTACAAACAAAATAGAAACAGACCCATAGATACAGAGAACTGCTGATGGTTGCCAGAGGGGAGGGTGGTTTCGGGGCAGGGTGAAAAAAGTGAAGGAATTGATAAGTTCTAATTGGTAGTTACAAAATAGTCAGGGGGATATGAAGGTCAGCATAGGGAATATCGTCAATCATGTGGCAGTAAGTATATATAGTGGCAGGTGGGTACTTGAAATATTAAGGGGAATCACTGTGTAAAGTATGTGATTGTCTATCTACTATGCTGTACACCTGAAACTAATACAAAATAGTGTTGAATGTAAACTGTAGTTGAAAAATAAAATAAAAATAAAAGAAAGCAATAAAAAATATGTTAGTAACTTCAAAGATCAAATTAAAGTGAAACCAGAAGTTAGATCATGTAAAAGAAGAGAGCCTACCCTAGGACTTTTTTTTTAGTGCCTAAGAATTAAAACCATACTTGACACTTTCTTAATCTTCTATTTCTATTAATTTATGAAACCTGGAACTGGAGGCTTAATGGCATTATTTCCACATTGTAATTATACTAATAAACATCTTTGTCCATGACCTTGGAATTTATAGTGCAGCAGGAAAGATTTATTGATTTATGCTTTGGAAGAAAAATGGGATTATTGCATAAGTAGATTGTATATTAAGCACATGTACTTGCATACCATTTATTTCAGTTAGTTTGAGCTGTAACTTATTTTAGATTTTCTTTAAAAAATAGAGAGGGTTCTTGTTAAATCCAGATTCCTGCAAGATCTTTGTTATATTATTGAGTCAACTACAAAGTAACTATTTTACCTTGAAATGTGCAAAAGGAATCAATAGACCTACAAAACTGCTTTAAAAAATGTTTGAAATCATATTTTTCCTGGTAGCTTGAATATCAATGTATA
>NW_006291549.1:441495-441944 GCF_000327345.1 Myotis davidii
AGATTTTTATTTTTTTGAACTTTTGGTTGTGAAACATCATAGGCCAAGTAAGTCTGTACTGTCTACTGTGCTTCTCAGTGATATACAAGTCAAATCTCTCCTCTAATTTAACCTTATTCAGCTATGATTGGCATTTGATACTCCATCCTTAAATAAAGCTATGATTTAGTCTGAAATACACATTTCAGTCTTAAAAAAAACCCTGAGTTTTCAAGTATATGTAAACTATTTGGAATTTTGTAAAAGACATTCATTTACATTACGTCTCATTTACATTATGCCTCATAAAATATAAAAGTTGATTTTTTTGGTTTGCTTTGTTTATCCTGAAATGAGTATATCTTTCCATTGATTTTTAGAGAGTGGAAGGGGCGGGGGAACAGAGAGAGAGAGAGAAAGAGAGAGAGAGAGAGAGAGAGAGAGAGAGAGAGAGAGAGAGAGAGAGAGAG
>NW_006291549.1:442355-464548 GCF_000327345.1 Myotis davidii
GTTAATTGCAAGCACTCTATGGTTAACTCTGAGAATGCTTTTATTTCTTATTTCAATGGGCCCATTTTTAAATTAGTAAGTAGTACATTACACCTTAAAGGGTAATCAAATATTTATTCTCTGAATGTGTTTTCTTTAGCTTTCTTTAATCTGAGACTTAGTGGTGGTTTCATTTCAGACGTATGTAATTTAACTGTGATCAATTGAAGTATCCAAGTTTAGAATATTACATTTGTAATGACATGAGCATAAATATAACTGTTTTAGACTTTAGAGGTAATTATCTAATTATATGTTTATATATCTGACATGATTGCATGGCAATGTTTAAATTGTTTTAAAGGCAATTTTACTCCTATGTAGGACTATTTATTCTAAATCATTAAACCATTCTGTTTATATGAAACATTTCATTAACAAGCTAAAGTTTTATTTGGAAGATTAGTATATTTCACTGTTCCATCACTAACTTAACATGCTATTTTAGAAAATACCACTGTTTACTAATCTTGAAAAATTGCATTTAACTTTAGTATTTTCACAATTAAATGGTCACCTAATGAATGATTTTGTATGCTTTGATCTTATGGAATTCTGGCAAGTATTATTTACTGTGTTTTAATTTAAAAAATAAGGTAGTATTAGCCTCTATAAAATTAGAATGCCTGGAACTGTAATGAGTAAAACGTACTTGCCTGTTTTGTCTTTTGATAGCGAAAACCTGGCTAAATTCCAAAATGTAGTTAGAGAGGTATATGTACTCTGCAAGGATTATTGTTAAGAGTACCAACAAGAAAAATCACTATGATGGATGAAACAGGAAACACCTTTATAGTGCTTTTATCTTATTTCAGGAGTAAAGTCAGAGTATCAAAGCAGACCAAAATCATCAAGAGCGCATCTGTGATGGAAATAGAATTCATCTGTTTTTCTGATCTGTGTCCTGTGACACAGAACAGACATAGAGTCCTTGTGGAATTTAGAATCATTGATCTATATAGAATGTGGATTTAGGGCTTCTATGCTGTGTCATGGATAAAAGTCTTAAAAAGAGGCACCTTTAATTATGGAGAGGGTTTGATAAAATCCTCTGAGTCAGATGGATATATATTTAGATGTGACTATCAGATTAAGAAATATTAAGGCCTTTACTGTATATATTCATCATTTGATAAAACATTATAAAATTGATTAATTTCCCATCCTTGTTTAGTAGAGCATATAATCAATTTCACTTACTCCTGTTTGATATCCCATATATAAATTTAAACTAAGATTTTGTGATGAAAATTATCTTATGAAAATTGTGGCAATGCATTTTTTGGCTACCTAAAATTTATACAAATTCTGTTGAAAATATTGGGAAAAATACTGATAAGAAAAATGTATTTCTGTTGCCATTTTGCTATATACTTTTCAAGATTTTAAATATACACTTACATATTTACATGTGTCTTAGAAATATATCAATTATGTAGATTTAAAATGTGTTTTACAATAGTGTTATAGTATTGTTTTTAATTTTTATTTCTTAAAAATTTTAATTGATCTTATTGGAGTAATAGTTAATAAGACTATATTGGTTTCAGTTATAGAATTCTGTAATACATCATCTGTATATTGTATTATGTGTTCAACACCCCAACTCAAGGCTCCTTCCATCATCTTTTATCCCCCCCTTTACTCTCTTCTACCTCCTCCCACCCTCCTTTCCCTCTGGTGATCACCGTTCTGTTATCGGTGTATATGCATTTGTGTGTGTGTGTGTGTTTTTTTTTTTTGCTTAACCACTTCAGCTTTTTCACCCCGCCTCCCAAACACCCTGACCTCTGACAGCTGTCAGTCTGTTCTCTGCCTCTATGAGTCTGTTTCTATTTTGTTTATTTTGTTCATTAGATTCCACATATAAGTGAAATCATATGGTACTTGTTTTTCTCTGACTGGCTTATTTCACGTAGCATAATACTCTACAGGTCTATGCATGCATTTGCAAACGGTGAGCTTTCCTTATTTTTTTTTTATGGCAAAGTAGTATTCTGTTGTGTAAATGTAACGCTGCTTTTTGATTGACTCATCTACTGATGGCACTTGGGCTGCTTCCAATTCTAAATAACACTGCAATGAACATAGGGATGCATATATTCTTTTGAATCAGTGTTTTGGGTTTCTTAAGATACATATCCAGAAGTGGAATCACTAGATCATAAGGCAGTTCTATTTTTTATTTTTTAAGTTAACTCTATTCTGCTTTCTACTGTGGCTGCACCAATCTACATTTACATCAACAGTGCATGAGGGTTCCCTTTTCTCTACATCCTCTCCAACACTTGTTGTTTGTTGATTTATTGATGATTGCCATTCTGATAGGTGTGAGGTGATATCTTATTGTGATTTTAATTTGCATTTCTCTGATGACTAGTGATGTTGAGCATCTTTTCATATGTTTATTGGTTATCTATGTGTTCTCTTGGAGAAGTGTCTATGTTATGAGCACATGCAAGAGTTTATTCTTGCATTATTTATTTATTATTGTATTATTTTCCATATGAACAATTATAAACCTACTTTTGCCCCACTCTATATATCAGAAAAAACATTGCTACAATAAATACCTGAGATTTTACTGCTTATGTTTTCTTCTAGGATTTTTATGATTTTGAGCTTGACATTTAAGTCTTTAATTAATTTTTGAGTTTATTCCTTTGTATGATGTAAGAAGATGGTCTAGTTTCATGTTTTTGTATGTATCTGTCCAATTTTCCCAAAGCCATTTATTGAATAGACTATCTTTCCCCCATTGTATGTTCTTGCCTCATTTATCAAATATTAATTGATGATAAAGTCATAGGTTTATTTCTGGGCTCTCTATTATGTTCTGTTGATTTATATGTCTGTTTTTATGTCAGCACCATGCTGTTTTGATTACTACAACTTTGTAATATAGTTTGATATCAGGTAGCATGATAGCCTTGATAGATAAAGTAGCCTTGGTTGTATGGCCTTGCTTTCTATAACCTTGAATATTTCATGCCAATTCCTTCTAACCTAAATTGTTTCTGTTGAGAAATCAGCTGGTAGGTAACTGTCTTTTTCTAGCTGCTTTTAAGGTTCTCTGTTTGTGCTTAACCTTTGCCATTTTAATTATGATGTGTATTGGTGTGGGCCTCTTTGGGTTCATTTTGTTTGAGACTCTGCATTTCCTGGATTTGTGTGTCTTTTTCCTTCACCAGGTTAGGAAAATTTTTAGTCATTATTTATTCCAATAGGTTTTTGATCCTTTGTTCTCACTATCTCCTTCTGGTACCCTTATGATGCAGATGTTGTTATGCTTCATGTTGTCCCCAAAGTCCCTTAAACTATCCTCATTTTAACAAATTTGTTTTTCTTTTTGCTGCTTTGTTTGGGTGTTTTTGTGCTACCTTGTCTTCCAAATAGCTGAACTGATTCTCTGCTTTTCCCAGCCTATTTTTCATTCCTTTTAGTGTATTCTTTATTTTATATATTGTATTCTTTATTTTATGTATTGAATTCTTTATTTCTGACTGGTTCCTTTTTATGGTTTCTTTGTTCTTTTTTAAGCTGTTGTAGTTCTCACTAAGCTCCTTGAGCATACTTATAACTTTTTTTTTTTTAACTCTATCTGATAAATTGCTTGCCTCCATTTCATTTAGCTCTTTTTCTGGAGATTTCTTCTGTTATTTCTTTTGTGGCATGCTTCTTTGTCTCCTCATTTTGGCTGCCTCTTTGTGTTTGTTTCTATGTATTAGGTAGATCTCCTATGTCTTCTAGTCTTGGTAAGGTGGTCTTATGTAGTAGGTGTCCTGTGGGACCCAGTGGGCACAGTCTCCTTGATAACCTGAGCTGGGTGCTCCTGGAATGTTCCTTGTGTGGGTTATGTGGAACTCCTGGTGTAATTGAGTCTTGATTGCTATTGGTCCATTTGTGTATGGGGTTGACCACCAGGCTGGTTTACTGTGAGGGTCAATGGCAACCACAGTTGAGGTACTGCTGTTCAGGTGCTGGCCACATGAAGCAGAATTCACCTCAGCAGAGCCTGGTGCCTACTGAGATTTCCCTTTGAATATTCCACTTGTGCATCTATTTGGATCCTGCTCTGATGTTGTATGAAGCTGGCCACTGGGTGTGTTGGTTTTGGGGCCTCTTGGGAGGGACTCTGGAATCTTAGCCACTGGCCATGGGAGTGGGGCCAGCCTTTTTCGTGGCTCCACATTTCTTACCAGTTTTAACGTGACTTCTTCTGTAAGTCCTTGGTTATAAGACAGAAAACAAATCTGGTCAATGTCAGATGCTGCCTGTGACTGGTCCTGGGCAACCTGTTTGGAGCTACAAAGTAATCACAGTTTGTAGCTCCCTCTGCTGACCCCAATAGTGTGTGGGAAGGACCAAGATGTGTAACAAAGCTGGCATTTACCAGCACTGGGCCTGGGGCAGATCAGCTAAAGTCTCAAGGTATCCGGAGATCTGCCTCTGCTTGTCTCCTCCTACTGGCTGCCTTTGTGGTTGGGTGGGGCCCAGGGAGTCATCAGGTTGAGGCTATGATAGTTTATCATAGTTTATGAGGCCCAAACAGACCAAGGTTTGGCTGTGTGAAGGGAGGGCTCTGGACTGTTTGGGCGTGCAATGGAAAAATGCCCCTGGTCCTAGAGCCATAAACTTCATCTGTCCAAGATTCTTCCATGAGCCCAATCTCAGCAGGGCAAGGCTGCTGGGAGTTGGGATAATGGGGCTAGTCAATCTTCCACGAGGGGGAGCTGATCAGGCTTGTGGGAAGAGGGGGGAGTGAGTGGCCCCTGCCCCAGAGCCACACAACTCAGTTCATCCTGGATTGTGCTCAGATGTTGGCATGGTGGAGCCACCAATAGTCAAGATGGCAGGGCCAGCAGATCTCTTGTGAGGGGGAGGCACCAGTCAGATTCATGGGAATGTGGGAGGAATGGCCCCCATCCCAAAGCCATACCACTCAGTTACTGATACCTCCTGAGTGCCCAGACATCTACTCCCTGGCCCAGACAGCTGACTCCTCAGCAGGGTGCAAGCTCCCGAAGAGGGGGTAACAGGGAGCCCAGAGGATAGGGCTATTGCATTCTCCCATGTTGATGCTGAATGGAGGGCAGTGCTCCATGTAAGGAAGATGACATCTGCGGTGTGAGAGAGTACTCAGAAAACAAGGATCCTGGTGGCTGTCCCTTCAGCTCTCTCTCCAGAGCCACAAACGCCAGTCTCGCCTCATGAAAATCTAGTCTGCTCCACCCTACCTCCACCAGAGCCCAAGGTAATTGGCTGCAAATGAGATTTTGTATGTTGGCCCTTTAAGAGGGCACCGCTAGCTGACTTCTGTCTTTCCCTGGTGGGCAGAATCCCAGCTGATTTTCACAGCTAGATGTTATGTGGGTGCCTCTTCCCAGCTCTGGTTCTCTGAGCTGGTGAGCCAGGCTTGGGGTTGAGACCCCATGCTCCACAGGGGGAACCTGGTAGCAGCTGAGATATCCCTCTGGAATCTTAGCCTCTGCCCAGGGGAGTGGGGCCAGCCTTTTTCGTGTCTCCGCCTTTCTTACCAATCTTATGTGGCTCCTTCTCTAAGTCCTTGGTTAGAAGACTTTTCTTCAGCTAGTCTTCAGTTGGTTATTTAGGTTGATGGCTCTGTATTTTAGTTGTAATTCCAGTTTGGTCCTAGGAGGAGGTGATTGTAGTTTCTGCCTACTCTGCCACAATCTTGGATCCCAGACTATAGTAGTCCTTTTCAAAATTTGGAAACATATCATGGCTACTTCAAAATGTTAATAAATATAATTTATTTTTAAGAAGGAATGGAGAAAGAACAAAGGGTTGCTTACATATTTTGTCCCTATTAGATCTTTTATAGTGGAATGCACTAAGTTAAAGTCATTAAAAATCAAATGACTTGCTGTGGTTTTTAATATTTAATAAAATTCATTTCTCTTATTGGTGGTGCAATATTAAATCAGACTAGAAACTAACTTGCTAAAATATCCATTGATGATTTTATGGCTGTATAAATTCTAAACTACATTCCCAGATACAGGAATAGGATTGTGTTAGTCAGGATACCCTGTGTAATATTGCAGTAACAAATTTCAGTGGCCTTTCAAGTGACTTCTCACACGTCTGTCATACATTTCCATCATGGATCAGCTGTGCTGCTCCCTGCACCCTATGAATAAGGCTGGTAGAGTAGCCCATATCTTGGACACTGTGGGTCTCATGGTAAATGGTCTCTATGTAGGACATTCCTCGTTTCATGTCTTCTAGGAAGTGACATTATTTTACTTCTGCCCACGTTTAATTGGCCAAAGAAATCAGATAGGATAGGAAACACTAATCCTCTTTTCAGAAGAAGCACTACCAGTTATAAATATCCCTGGGACAGCAGTGTATACGTTCTCCTCAGAGACTGGGATAAACATAGTCCACTACAATAATTAACTTTTTACTTTTATAATATACAGGAAAGATGAAGAATCTGTTTCTCTGACTGGATTTAGTATAACTTTACCTTTTAACATCTGAAGCTTTTATCTCATTTATTAGGAGGGTTGAAAACTGGGAGTCATATGTCTAGTTGGCACTTTTCTCTCTTGCTCTAGAGTTCTTAGTATAAAAAGAAAAAGATTATTTAGTGTGTTTTGCTGTATTTCTTTAAATAAGCTTGAATGTTTTAGAACAAGCATGTCAAACTCCCAGCCCGCTGGCTACATGTGGCCCACAAGGAATATTTTGCTGCCCAGCCAGAATAACGGTATGTAAGAAATATTTTAATAAAAATTTTGTAACTTAATTTTTACAATATCCTGTTGTACATAATTATTAATAACAGACTGCAATGCTCGCTGATGACTGATTACTATAATCATGTTGCATTCATTTTCCTTACGCGCCTTATGCAGGCACACCATTTCTCGCCACTAATACTAGCAGCGAATATTTTAGCAGCCGATTGCCATGTCATTATTGGTGTGCACAACAGGAAGTATTTCGCTTTCGGAAAACAAGAAAAATAATTTTATTTGCGTTACGCTTATTAATTTGTGCAGTCATTCAGTGTCTGGTAAGTTAATGTTCAAGAAAAAATATTAATTTTTATTAAAATGGTCTATTATTTTATGTTAATGATTACTCATTTATTTCAGGCCTTTGTATTCAGCATGTCTCTATCGAAATAAACCTACGTTTCTATGAAAATTGAAGCTTTTGTTTTTTGCGGCTTACATAAACTTAAATCTTGTTTTTTTGGCCCGTATGAGCCGTTGAGTTTGAGATGCTTGTTCTAGAATATGTAGACTGTTAGCCATTTTCCATAAAGCATTTTCTAGGCTCCAGAAGCCATATGCCTGACATTTCAAGGAGTCACCACTAGATGGTGATCTCGCTCATTTAGAAGGCTAGAACAACTGTGTTTTTCTTCAGGTGAATGGGTTTGTTAGAGGTATCAGAAATGTAAATCACTAACTTTATGGGAAGCTTCTTATAATCAAAATGGTAGTAATTATTGAGTATGTATATATACATGTGTACATACACATTCTCTTTCTCACAGTAAAATTGCATTTGAAGTAAAGATATAAAATAATGTGTTTTGCTGTATTGCTACTTACCAAGAATGTGTGTGTGTGTGTGTGTTTTAAACTGTTGTACCCAAAAACAGACAAAAGTTTTCTTAAGCACACTTTCTCAAGAAATTACATTGAGGCTTGGGTTCATCTTTCTGCTCTTTTGTAATACTTTGAATTTGCTAACTGCTTCTGAAACTGTGGTTATTTTAGATGTGAGCCTTCATCTTTATTTAAAAACCCTCTGTATTACTCAACTTCATTTAAGAATATAATTAATATGGTTGAGAAGGATTAAATGCTATATATTTCACTCAGATATCTTTAAAAATAGCTTTCATAGTTCAGTTACCATGTAATGGCAAAGCTGGTACGTACTAACCCTTTCAGTTATTTAGAAACTTCATTTAATGGTTACTGCTAGTGGTAACTTTTTTCTCACCTTCTTTCTTCAAAATAATCCAACATAATAACCAATTTGTTATTGGTAAAATGTAAAAAAATTTAAACTATAGACCAATCAATGTGGTTCTTTTTAGAAAACAACCACTAACTTCAATTGTAATCAACTTTTTTTTACTCCTAAAATATATTCTTGTCATCATATAATTTTTCTGTAACTCAGAGTTTATGGTTATCATATGATTCAAATATCTTGTAGGAATTCATATAGCTACTAGTAGAAATAAAAATATATGGCTTAGGATCCTGCATTTATATGAAGTAAATATTTAATATATACTCTGTTAACAATGTAGAAGTGAATTTGATTTAATACTCTTCAGCATGCTAAGGAAAACTCTGTTATACCCAGGTCTTTTTAAAAATCCTTTTAATCTAATGTATCACTGAATCTTTATACTCAAAGGTGAGATGTTATTCAACCTTCGTTAGGGTCCAGTTGAAGATGTAAATGAGCTATTGCAGCATGGCCAGAGTGACCTCTTGTATTTATTCTAACTTGAAGGCTATGGTTTGTATATATGATCCCTGAGACAGAGATCAGAGAATGCTGCTCCGCTGCCGGGAATCCTTTGGCAGCTCCCATGGCTTTCGATGACAATAGTTGGCAAGTAGTTAGCCACAGAGCCCTTCTTTGAACAAAATCTTATACAAAAGCTCATAGAAAACATTAAAGCAGATTCTAGTCAAAAGAATGATGGGGGTTGGGAGTCCACTAACTCAAATGTTCCCTCAAAGATATCTTGATGCAATTCTCTGTGGAGCTCTGTAAAAACATCATTTGCAAGACGAAAAGTCTGGTTTTCTGACCATATCTAGCCTATATGTACCTTTCTAGTGTTTTCTCTGCCCCTCTCAGGAGCGCCTGTCCTTCAGCCATGCCCAGTTTGAACTTCCGTGCACGTGCCATTTTATCTGAGAATGCCCTTCACAACACGGACTGTGGAGCTGCCTTTTAAACATCTTATCTTTCTAGATCGAAAATCATTTCAGAAAGGAGTATATTTTTTGTATTTATTTATTTACATGTCAGGCTGTCTGGTTTTGAACTGGCTGTATATAACCTTGGGCAAGTTACCTGAACTCAGTGCCTCAATTTCCTCACTTGTAAAATGGAAATAATGGTATTACCTCATAGAGTTGTTATGAGGACTAATCGTATTAATGTCTGACCTAGATAAGCATTTAGGAAGTTCTAGTTGTTATTATTACTTATGGCTTTGGCATGGGTAGGCATATGATAAATGTATTTTGAATGAACAAACACAGGAGACTCATATCCTATGTTGAGATTAGGTTTTAGGATCAGTGCATAAGGCCAAAATCTTGTATAGTCAAAAGTATCTTTAGGAATCCCTTTGGAAGTCTAATAGAGATAGTGGAACTCATTAGTAGAAAAATGATTAAGCCATTGCATTTTTTTGTTGTTGCCCTTTTCAGTCTACCCAATTCAATAAACTAGTTATATTTGCTTTTAGTCCTTTCAAAGGCCTAGGTTGGGCTAAATGAGAGATGCCATATTCTAAACAAATTCAGAACAGCCAGATTTTCTTCCATGTTGGAAGATATTGCCATTTCTTTGGTTGGACACAAAGGGAGAGGTGATTTCTTTCAGAGGCCAATGAAAATACATTTTTATATGGAGATACTCTCACTTTCACCTCCTCCTTGGAGTATTGGCAGTCAGTCTCAGAGAAATGTGGGAAGTGAGGGCAACCAGGCGAAACAGCTGGTTTTGTTGTTGCTGTTTGCTTTGTTCCTGGCACCCATTATAGGCTTGCTGTAGATGTTCATGGCTGGGAGTTGCACCAGGGCTACTGTATTTGAATTGTTGATTTCTTTCAATTCCCTCCCCCTGATCTCTTCTCCTTTATCCCTTTCAGAATAAGTATAATGGAATTTTTTTTAAGTCAAATACAACTCTACTTTCATATTTTTGATTAACAAATTTCAGTACTAATTATTGATTCTGTTACTATAACACTATAATATCGTGTGTATGGTGTCAGTTCTTTAAGGGTGGCATATTTGGATTAAATTAGACACATCTATGGCCTTTTACATTACTTCTGTGATTTTCTTCACAGGGCAGTTAGCGACAAGTGCTGATATTATAGAGCTTGATATACTGTTATGATAGTGTGGAAGTCTTCTAATAAATATTTAAAAAGTTGAGGTTATAAGAGACAGCTGAAATTCAAGATCTGCAGGGAAAGTTCAGTGCTATTGTTGCAAATGTATAAAGAAAAGAGACTAAGAGAACTCCATTGCTTTTTGAAAGGGTTTAAAAAAAGCATCAGCCCATACAGGCTTGAATTATATAAAATTCTGTACTGCAATGGCTTGCTATAGAATTCAGTCTTACTTTGCAAATATTTATTTATTTTATTTCATTAGTACATTTAATAAATGATGACAGTAATCCCATGTTCATACAGGGAATCTTGAATTGTGCATGCTTTGATTTTTGATGTGGAAATTCTCTTACACCAAAATCCTTATTGGAGTTTATTTTAATATAAGTAGGTAGCAAGCATGAAATACCTTACTGATTTTACTAAGAACTTGATAAACAGATAAAATATTGTTTTCACATTTCAATGAGGAGTCCCAGTTAGTGGGTTTTATGGGAAATCTGGAGAGCTGGTTACTAATATTGTTGTGGTGCAGGATAAAGAATAAGGGTTTAGATTTAGAAGACCTGGGCTCACATTTTGGCATAAATGCATTTAGTAGTTATATTACCTTGGGAACATTACTTCTGTGATTTTTAGTTTCCCTACAGCGATCCCAGATTGGGACAGGGATGTCCGACTGCCGGCAGTTGGACATCCCCCGAGGGGTCCTAGACTGCGAGAGGGCGCAGGCCGGGCTGAGGGACCCACCCCCACCCCGTCCCCAGTGCACCGGGCCTCTAGTTATCTATATTTTTTTCAAATTCTTCTTACACAGTTGTTTTAGGTAGTTCTCAAATGACTTTAAAGCAGCATTTCATTCTAAATCTATTTCTACAACCTAAATCATAGGTGGACTCATTTAAATGATTGCTAGGGAATTCAGAACTTTTTAGACCTCCACATAGCTAGGATTATTAACTATGAAATTTGGGGTAGCTGACGAAGGTCCAACAAAAGAATCTGTATGTGTTCCATCCCCATTGTATTTCTTAGACATTCACTGAGAGAACTTAGAGGTCAGGTGAGAGCTGATTTTATTACAGCAGCAGCATGATGCTTGTCACCTGCTGCTAGTTTCTGTCTCAGAAGGCCTGTAGGACAGTCAAATGCAGTTTGCTTTCTACTCTGAGAAAACATTACTGCCTCAGTACTGCTTACATGCCATGCGTCACAGTACATCTAGCTACCACCTGCCTTTCTGTACTTTTCTGGATATTTTCTAGTTGAGAAGCCTCTCATGATTCTTTATTATCCTCTTTTCTGTTATTTAGAATGTGTTTTAACTATTTCTCTCCACTTTACCTCATTATCATCTAACACTCTTAGCCTACCAGAGTTTTGTAGTAAATATGTGTGGTTTAGGAAAATATAGCACTCAATATATTTTGATCACTTTTATTAGTTTCCTTTTTCTTTCCATTATATTTTACTATTAATCATTTTCACTTAGTTTACTGGGGAGAAATATTGATGGCATATAGGAGAACATTTTCAAAGGAGTATGTGAGAATATGATACCCAAAATCATAAAGCATTAGACAACAAAATCTTACAGCATACTCTGAAATTTGAAAGGTGAATTTTCATTGCTCATCTGCTCCATTATTTTTGATAATAAAACAATGCTTATAAAAGTAACTTATTTTACCTTTGTTTTTCTTAATTTCCTTTTATCTTTTTCAAGTGTGATAGAAATAGTGATTTTTTAAAAAAATTATATGTTTATAGATGTATATGTATAAATGATGATGTAGAAATAATATGGAAACATAAGTGACCACATATAGGTGGGGATTTAAAGAACATTATGCAATGACACTATACGAGGAAGTATAAGTATTGCATTAATTATATATAGTAAATTTATTTAGCCTGTTATAGTTTATAGGACACTTCCACACCTGTTGACTTACCAGACATGTGAGTTCTAATTAGGGTTGTCACTCATTTATTCAACCCCCAAAGTGAGTAAGTTATTCAAAGATCTTCAGCTTACCCTAACTGGTTTGGCTCAGTGGATAGAGTGTCAGCCTGCGGACTCAAGGATCCCAGGTTTGATTCTGGTCAAGGGCATGTACCTTGGTTGTGGGCACATACCCAGTGGGGAGTGTGCGGGAGGCGGCTGATAGATGTTTCTCTCTCATTGATGTTTCTAACTCTCTTTAAAAAAGATCTTCAGTTTCAGTTTTCCTCTCCCTTCCTCTCTGTAAAAAAATCAATGAAATATATATTTTTTAAAAAAGATCTTCAGTTTCAGTTTATAATGTCACCTACCTTCTGCATAGAATTATTATTAGAAAACAATAAAATATAGTGTCCCTAAGGAAAATAACTTAAAATTTCAGAACTTTTAATTCAAGTTATACATATAAAATATAGACTACAAAGACTGAAATATGTTCCTACATTAATTTTACCATCTGTTACTATTTTATATTTATTATAAATTCTCTAGTTGCTTATCTCCCAAATTTTCAAGCTTTGTTGTCAACCATGTTATTCTTTAGTTTTATCACTAACTTTTTTACCCAATTATAATTTTAACTTTATACTTTCTGTGGCAACCTATATGGTTTGATCTGCCCAGCAGCTACTCAATTCTTGATTAATATAACTTCTAGTTGTCACATTATAATAGTAGGACTGAAGACAGTGCTATTTCCTTTTCCAACATTAGTTTTACTGTCTTGAGATGTTTTACAGACTTTATCACAATTTAGGAACATTAATTCAAAACTTATAGTCAGATAGCAGTAAATTAAAAAAATATATTATAGATGTTTCTTTCCCCGACCTAGGAAATGTAGGTTAGTTCTTTATGACAGGTGTGTTGTCTTGCCTTTCATTTTGTATGACTAACTTTTATACCAAATTGAATAAGCCATTAGCTTTTAGTCTGTAGGAATGTGGATCCATAGATATTTCCCATTAGACAAAAGAAAATCTATACCAGTGATATCCCCTGGGGCTCAGTCTTCTAGCTGGCCTAATGGTCTAAAGCTCTGCTATGCTGTACCCTTATGAGAAAGAACTATGTTGGATGATTTCCTTAACATCCAGAAATATTAGTTGGAGAATTGTGCACAGTTTTCAGATAACTTTAACTTTTGTACTGTACTACATGTATTAATCAAACATTCTGATTCAGGGAATCCATGTTATAAATTTTATATTTTTGAAACTATTGCAAAACATAAATTATTTACTTTGTATATATATCTTCAGTAGTTTTAAATTAGAGTTTGCTGAAATGAGACATACTATATTTAGATAGCCATGCTGTTTTCAGGAATTTTGCTTTATTCAAAAAGGATCTCTCCACTGGCGATGGTTGCACAGCTCTGTGAATATACTAAAACCCACTGAATTGCACCATTGAAATGGGTGAGTTTTGTGGTATGTGAATTTTATCTCAATAAAGCTGCTATTTAAAAAAAATTCACTGAACAAATTGTTCTCATAGATACAAACTAACAGAATTTCAAATTGTACTTACAATTTATTTGAAACATTTTTAGTCTTAATAAACACTCAAAACGTTAGAAATATGTAATTACCAGTATATGTGACTTAAAAATAGTTTGTGTTCTTGTTCAATAGTAATACATGTTGTTATAGAAAGTTAAGAAACTATAGATAAGACAAAAAGACTTCAAAATGTCTGGGTCTTTTAAAATATTTTATTTATTGATTAGAGAGAGAGAGAGAGAGAGAGAGAGAGAAGAGGAGAGGATGGGTGGAGAGAGAGAAAAAGATCAATTTGTCGTTCCACAACAAATGGAGATGGGATCTGCAACCTTTGTGTGTCAGGACGACACTAGCCAACTGAGCTACCCAGCCAGGGCAATGTGTGGATCTTTAGACTTTCACCTCTACCATGTATTCTGTCTCTAAGCTTTCTCTACACTTAACTACAGTCATGCGCCTCGTAGACAACCTTTCAGTCCACAGTGGACTGACTGCATGTGCGATGGTGGTCCCATAAGGTCATAATTGAGCCGAAAAATTTCTATCGCTTAGTGACGTGGTAGCCATCATGATGTTGTAGTGCAACACATTACACACATGTCTGTGGTGATGCTGGTGTAAGAACCTGCACTGCTGGTCGTATAGAAGTATAGTAATACGATGATATATAGTGCACAATAATTGATAATGATTATAAATGACTGTTACTGGTTTATACACTTTATCACAATTTACTATACCATACTTTTTTGGTATTTACTATACCATACTTTTAATTGTTATTTTGGAGTGTATGCTTTCTACTTGTAAAAAAGTGTGCTGTTAAACAGTATGTTGTGTTACCCTGTCAGCAGCTACACATTTGGTGCTTACCGTGTCTCTTGATGGTGCGCCATTTTCTCTTGTGCTTTATTTGATCTCATGTTGTTTTATAACTTTAGTGTAGACTAAGTGTACAGTGTTTACGAAGTCTGCAGTAGTGTACAGTGATGTCCCAGGTCATCACATTCCCTCACCACTCACTCACCGACTCACCTAGAGCAACTTCCTGTCTTACAAGTTGTATTCATGGTAAGTGCCCTGTATGGGTGTACCATTTTTATACTTTTTATACCCTATTTTTACTGTACTTTTTCTGTGTTGAGATATACAAATACTTACCATTGTGTTACAGTTGTAGTAGAGTAACATGCTATTCAGGCTGGGAGCCTAGGAGCAGTAGGCTATATCATATGCCTAGGTGTGTAGTAGGCTGTACCACCTAGGTGTGTGTAACTGCACTCTCTTATGTTCACACGGCAGCAAGATCACCTAATGACACATTTCTCAAAAGGCATCCCCGTCATTAAGCAGTGCCTGACTGTACTTCCTTGTCATCCATACTTTTCCCGCCAACTTTCATTTGTAGTAAGTGGCTTTTCATGGCCATCTTAGGAAAACAACCAGGTGTAAAATACCATTTTATAATAAGAGATTAGTGAGAGCTTTGGCTTTTTCTCCCTGGATCATGTTTACATGAAGGTGAGCAACAGCATCATTATCTAAAGAGAAATACAATAAATATCTTGCAGAACAGTTTTTGAAATGCAGTCAGTTTGGGATTTTGTTATAAAAATTTTCTTTAAAACATTTTGGATTTAAAGTGAAAACTTGGAACCTTAAATAAATAATATTGTGGCATTGGTTTTTATATAGCTGGACTATTCCTTTGTCTTTTAAAAAAACTCTTGTTATCCTATTTCACATTCACTTTCTCACAGCTAAAATTGTTCACAACACAGTTTAAAGATAAATGCAGTATCAGGCTTTGAATTCCCTTTTTTTTGGTAAATATTAAGACCTGAGTACAAAATGAGGGCTGTATTGTGGATTAAGTGAAATATCTCAAGGCTGTGCTGTTCTGATAACTGAACCTGAAGTGACCTTTCTCAGACACAATTACAGAGCTGTATGTTTTTCCTTTAATTTCATCAGGGGTTTAATTAGTATACAAATAAAACTTCCCTTATCTTCCTTTCTACCTAATTGGCTTGTCTTCGCTTGTATATGAAGTATGTGAAAGTGGGCTGTAATTAGGGTGACCGTGTTAACCTTTTTTCCTCAAATGTACTGTTGCCTAAAGGCCTCAAGGCCTGAAAACAGTGCTTTGGATTATTGCTTTGCAATCACTATGGCTGTCCCACAGGTTTTCTCATGAGCAGAAGGGCTTTGGGTGCTGCAGGTTCCCACTGCTTAACAGGATCTTCATTCTTCTCCCCACTAAATGTTTATTGATTATCTCGCTGTTCCAGGCTCAGCCTCCAACAACTTAATATCAGGTGACAGTCAGGAGAGTTCTCCAAGTAATTAGAGTTGAGCATTGGGGGAACAATTAGGAGCAGAGTTATTAAACTTGATTTATCCTATTCTCTCCTGAACAGTTTCTTGGATATCAGAACATCACACTTTCACAATCTACCCTGGTTGAGAAATTAGTGGCTAACCTGCTGCTTATCATTGTTGCCTTGCTGCCTAGAGGCACACCCTCTTGGTTTCAGTCATTCAGTTGGAAATATTAGAGTCCATAAAGTTTATCATAGGTTTTAATTAGGTAAATCTGAACAGAAGAAAAGCTGAATTAAAAACTGTATGTATATAAAACAGGCATTATATACAATTTAGGTACATATGTGTGATACATACATGCACACAAATGTAAATATATATTTTTTTCTTGAATACTTAGTGTTAAGATTTTAAAAGAACTACTTTGTCATCAAAAGCAAGAAAGGTGAGTATTAGAGAAAAGACATTATTGAATCATTTTTAAGTCTTGGTGTTTTGCATATATCTCTATGGACCCATTGATGTGAATAGCTTCCATTGTGATGCCCCTCAACTCTTTAAAATGAGAATTCTGTGTGTATTTGATTAAAAAGTATAATGATTAAAAACAACTTTTATCTCTTCATTTTCACACTAAGGAAGTATGGTCTCTGTTACTTTGTTTATACCACTTTCTGTTCATTTTCTGTAATTTCAGTCTTGGAATAGGCTCTTCAGCTATGCCTCTGAAAGTGAGCTTTAGGAGAGATTGGCAGCTCCCTGCCATTGTCCCTAAAGAGGAAAATGAAAGAAGATTGAGACATGTAGTAGAAATTTTAATTTTATGAGTTATATCTTCTTTGAAAGGGTATCTAGGATTGTTGAAAAATCAAATGTGGTTTTATAATGATTCCAAAGTCATGGGTTTACCCAGATTGCACCAGCGAGCTTCTATTTTGTACAAGGTTGGAGACAATATCCTGAATACCCCTCACAAATATACACCTCTAGCATGAGTTACTGAGCAAAAGAATTTGAAAGGATTGGCACAAATCTATTATTTCGGTTGGAAAAAGAATTCAAGCTTTATGTGTAACTGACTGGTGGTGGATCATTAGTTTTATCTTCATACCTGAAAAATGCCATTTTTAAAATCTGAAATATGTCAGAAATACTGGCTTTAAAATGACTCAAATATGGGTTTTATTATTATTATTTTAATGAAGAAATCACATGATGCTTCATTGCCTTTAAATATCTTGACTTTGGCACAAAATAAGTAGGTTTTTCTATGGCTTTTAAAATTTGTTTCTTATCTTTTTGAAGTTGGTTTGAATCTGACTATTTCTATAGTAGAATGGTCTTAAAGATCTGTTATACTAAAGATTTAAAGTAAATTATAATATTTAATAAGTAATCACATTTACTTACTTTTGATTTTTTGACATATTTGTCTGATAGCAATTTGACTCTTTGAAATGTGAAATACTAAATTTAAAAATTCAACATTTTAAAATACCTGATTTGATGGATGATTGCTTTCATTCACTAATATTTAGAGTGAATTCATTGTGTGAGCTCCAGCTTGAGTTTTTTATACTACCTATTGTGAACGCACTAAAAGAATATTATTAGGAGCATTTCAAACATGAAATTATTGCATTTTGGTTATTCTTTACTGGATATTTGAAGCATAGTTGTGACTGAGCAAAAAGAAAAAAATTATGTGTATGCAGTCAATTATTCAGCTCATTGTCCAACAAATTTAAATGAAAAACTGTTTGATAAACATATTTTTGAAATTTCACAGGCAAAGGAGTGAGCAAATTTTTAGTGCTAAGAGATACCCTGGCACCTATACTATTTTGCATCCTAGAATTTAAATGAGCTCTAGGAAGTGCTCCTTTAAATTGCAAGTTTCTCATTCTAAAACTTCTAGCCCTAAAGTCAAGATAAAGTTGTATTCTTGCATCTTGAAATTTTTATGCTAAGAGAATATTTCAGATTAAAGCAAATAGCAAATAGCAATGAGCAGATTTTATACTTCTGCGACTAGTAGAATATTTATGGAATATAAATAATTCCAACTCCAAGTATTACTTATACCTTTCTCTTTTGAAACATGTTGGTCACATTGTGTTGCTATTCTGAGCATGAGAGTTACTTATAGGAAGTAAGTGAGTTGTATTTTGGAGTTCAGTTTGTCCACTGACATGTCTATAGCAACTGTTGTAGATAGATTTGGAAAGACAGTAGTGGTATTTTTAAATACTGGGTTCCCTTTTCTCTCCTAGGTATCATAACCCCCCTTCCTCTCAATCATATGCATACTTTGGGCATATGATAGTTCTGGTTTTAAATAGACTCTAAATTTCATGTGCTTCCCCCCCCACCCTTTATTTTTCATCATTAAAAGAAAATGCAACTGGAGGTTTTTATAAGCAGATCTTTTTTAGTAAGAATAAAATGTATTTGCTTTGCAGTATTTTAAAAAATAAAATAGAGTTGTGTTTTGTAGCTAAACATTTTTCAAAATCTTATTGGTTCTATCATTTCTAATTAGTAAGTATGTAAAATTTTTGCAGAAAATTTGTTAAGCCTTGATGTGTAATGACCCAAGTCTACTTCTCAGTCAGTCTGTACTCTTCTTTGTTTAATAGCCTATGGCATAAATTGAAGTTAATTATCAGGGCTGACAAGTAACTCTGTTTTCTGTCTGCTTGCAGAGTCTCTCCGAGGCAAAGATGGAGCTGAGAAGAAAAGATCAATCTCTGCGTCAGCTCAATAGACATCTTACCCAGCTGGAGCAGGACAAGCGTCGACTGGAGGAGAACATCCACGATGCCGAGAGTGCCCTCCGCATGGCAGCCAAGTGAGCATTTGGACCTTGGGGAGATCACTTAAAACAGACAAAAGATCAATTCTTACTTTCATGCTCCGGGTTTTAGCCCTGGATAATACAGTGTTAGAAAACAAAAGTACAGCTGTCTCTCTTTGAAATTCACTGATATATCCCCAGAAAAGAATACTCTTCACTCAACATTCTAAATGTATACTTTATTGAGAAACTTCAGAAAAGTATTAAGTGTCTACATAACATCTAATGAGGTGTATTTGGGGCTCTGTTGAAGTGTTACATGTTTGAAACCATGCTTTTATTAATAAGAAATATAAGTCTCTTTATTTAAACGTTTTGCAGAGTTTCTTCTATTACATATTCCTAACCCCTTCTTGTCCCACTTATTTCCAAATTTTGCTCTGCATATATTATAGTATACTAATATTGCAAGTAATATTTCCATAAAAATGTTAGTATACAATCAACATGTATATCATAGCATCTTTCTAAGTGCACTAAAAACATATTGATCATTGAAAAGTCATTTAATTTTATAGCTGTCTATTCTGATATGTTAAATAGAAAAAATATACAGTTTTCAGAGAGAGCAACTAATAAATGTGATGGGAGTGTTTTTCTTTTACCAGGTAATCAAGTTGACATACACCATGAAGTTCAAATTGAACAGTTCTCTTGGGCATTTTTATTTGTTCCCCACATTAAATTACATGGAGTACTTTAAGACAGTCCTTTGTATAACAGCATGGCTTAAAGAAAATCTATTTATGGATTAAAGAAACGTCTAATTTTAATAAAATAAGTGTTTTCTAAATTTGGAATTCTGGATTCCTATACTTACAAAAATGTTTATATTAAACTTTTTTTGAGACAAACTCTCATTAAATGCTTATCATGAAATATGAATATAGTCTGTGAACTAAATCATAGGATGGAGAATCTGCAATCTTAAGATATCCACAGCTTTGCCAGTGAGCTTGGAAATTGCTCATACATAATGAAAAAATCAGTTTAAAAGGCCAAAATGTGGCATGTTTGAAAAATATAAATATAACATTGCATCACTGTATTAGGTGTATACAATTGTCATAGAAAAAAATATAAATTTGACTAAATCGGGTTTTTGTTTTCATTGTTCAGTGGTGAGTTTCCTCAAGCCAAATGAGAAAGTGACTTCTGGTGTGCCTTATAGTTCTGAAAATTCTGAGATTAAGGAAAACAAGGTTATAAAACCTTCAGATTCATATTATATCAAAACATTGCTGCTAATTCAAGCATTTGGCTTGTCTGTGAAATTTGAAGAGCTAATATATTGATTGTTTCCGGTTTTCAGTCTATAATTTAACATTACATTTTTTTCTTTAGCATTTTCATCCAAACTTCTTACTTAATTATTAAGGCCAAATTCAATATGTAAAGCCAGTAGAAGAAATTAGTAACTTTGCCTAGTTCTAGTCAAGGTCATAGACAGTTTTTGTGCATTTATTATCACAAAAAAGACTACAGAAGGAAAATATTATTTTGCATAGTATGGCCATTTATAATATATTCCTACCACTAATATTTAAAAATTTTTTTATTACAAATAAAAAGAGTAAAAGTTTAGCATTTTCAGTACATTTTAATTCATTAAATAACCATGATTTTATTTTTCTTTCCTTTTCACTTCTTTAACTTTGAAGATGCCCTTAAGATTTTTTTCCCTCCTCTAATCTATGACAGGCAATATGATTGAAGATAAGAGTTAAATATGGGGAAAAAAAGATTTAACTCTGGAGATATACCAGTGAGTATAGTTAGGTTTTATGCTTTTAGAAGGAGTACAATGATAACTAACCTTTATTTTTCAACAATAGCAACTTATATTAAAAAATGTATAACATTTGTAGTAAGTTATAGGTTTTACTAACACCTAATCTTTGTTTCTTTCTAGAGACAAAGATTGTGTTGCCAGTCATATGAGAACAGTAGAGAATATGCTTCATAAGGTATTATAATTTTTCTTAAATATTGTTCAGCTTGTATTATGACACAGTTCTCCTAATCATTATTTTTATTAAGTGCAGACCACTTTAATTCATCTTGTACTTTCTTGAAAAATAAGTGAGCAAAAGGTCCTTTAAAATGACTGAAAATTTGTATTATACAGTGCTACATTGCATAACTTTTTCAGAATTCACGTCGTGAACATGATAAAACTATGAAAATAGCGGCTTCCCCAAACTGATATAATTGCACTTGAATTATTTGTGGTCTTTGCTGAATGAACCAGAGGTCATTAAGATTCTTACATGTCTCATAATCATAAAATGTTTGACCACACTGTCTAACCTCTCACCACTCTTAAACCTACTATCCTATACATGTATATATAGACAGAGACATAATGTATTGTATTTGGCAATACTCATATATCTTAGCTAGGCAGTAATGTTTTCCAAGTTGTAATTTATGTTCTTACAGGAATGTTTTTTAAAGTAGAAATTTAATATATGTAATAATGTTACCTTCTTAAATTTGATTACTTCTATATGGTAAATTGACTTTTCATTTGCAATGATGAGCAGCATTATAAAGATACTATGTTATTACTAAAAACAATATATTAACTGGCTGTGTATTTTATTAGCACTTCAAATTCAAAGATGATGTATTCACTATTTCACTATTTTAAAAATAGAGAAATGTTATGTATGTGTTTCTGTTATTGTCAAATTAACAATTTGTTGAAAACATAAATACCTAGTACTTTTAAGATATATGGAATTTATGAATGAATCATATTTAGAATAATATTGTCAATCAAATTTATTATATAGTATAATTTAAGGAAATGTTTAATAAATAGTAGCAAACTAATATTTAATATATTTTAACATTTTGGAAACATTGGGCCTCCATATTCTTTTACATTGAAAGTGACTCACATTATTTCATATCACTTAAGCATTTGGAAAAAACATCTAATATTCTAAAAGCTATTTTTTAAAATAATAGTTGTTTAAAATTATGATTTCTCCCGCTCTAATCTCTCATTTTAAAAAGTTTACACAGTCAGTATAGTTTAAATATGGTCACAGCAAACTCATGTGCTGGAAATCTGAAATTTAGATTTGTAGAAGAAGAGACATTTTTGGTTAGATATTTTTTGGATCGTGGGTAGGAAAAATCAATTATGTCATGTATATATGCATACCTTTTTGTACGGTTATTGTTACTTTTGACATCCAATTGTTTGTTCTTCTTCCCAGCTATCTTAGGCAGCTATCTTAGGCAATGAATATTAACACCAGAGAAAAACTATCATATATATATATATACTAGAGGCCCGGTGCA